>NC_138872.1:31424020-32007520 GCF_965194805.1 Balaenoptera borealis | reverse complement strand
TTTCCCTGGTAGTTGAGAGGTAGGCAGAAGCTTCAGATAAACATGCTGTGTCATCAAGCTTGAAGTGGAACACCGATGGGAACGTTCGCATTCTCCTGGAATGGAAGCCACTTGCTTTGGGCTTCAAGGCTGGCTGAACAGCCTTAGCGGCTCATCTTCTCTTCACTGCAGGAATGTGGCTTTGGACCAAGGCTGCGTTCTCTCAACGGCAATAATGTGCTGGCAATTGCTTTCTAGAAACTCATCCCACGGCACTGCAGATTCAGCTCCATACAAATGAAAGGTGACCTAAGTCTACCAGGTAAAGTCCAGTGTTTCACATCAGCAGAGTTGAGTGTGCAGTGGTAGCCACGAAGCCATACTCTGAAAAGGAGTGCCTTAACTCTGCTATGCCCCTGGGAACACATAGGGCAGTGTATCGTGCACCAATCTCTCATGATGACCACTGTGTGCTACAAGAGCGGTCGCTGGCTTCTGAGGAAGCCTAGGCGAAGTAGGTCCCCGGGAGCACTCTTCACATTCATAGCAAGGGCAACGTACTCCTTTCTGGGATGCCTAGGCAGAGTGTTCCAGTCGTCAAAAGGCCTCGCGAAAGCAGCGCCTGGCAGATTCTCTTTGCAAGTGGATCGTCCTCAGTGACTGAAACAGAACTGCACTGTTACTGCACAATGTGCTTGTGATTCAGTCTGGGACACAGGATGGCACTCTCACAGAGGCGAAAGCTAACTTTTGCATCCAGCCTGAAGACCAGTATATTTTTCACACTTCCACTGTTGTATGTGCAACAGCCATGGTCCTCGAAGCCTACCTAAGGTACTGAAATACTTACCCATTTCATCCTATGCAGAGGTCCCTGTGCCCAAAGGTCTCCAGGAAAGAGCCCTGTGGGTCCCGTGTGTTTCCTTGAGGTAGTCAGAAACTACTGAGGATAACCTTATGAGCTCAAGTTTGAAACCGGGCAACCCTGGCAAAACCCTCATTTCGTCCGTGGTAGGCGAGACAGGTGCGGTTTGAAAGCTGCCTGAAAATCACTCCTGCTGCCCATCTTTTCTTTGTTGCCTGACGGCATCACGAAAGAACTTGAGTGTAATCGTATGAGGCATGCTGGTCTCGGTTCCTTGTTGGGAGTTCCTCCAGGAGCACACTGGAGCTTGGCGGCAAAGAACTGGCACCCCTGGGCTCAAGTAAAAGTCCAAATTTCTCCCTTAGTAAGCTGAGCTATGCCCTAGGAGCGAAGAAGCATGTGTTAAAGGAAGGCTGCCACACTGTTACGTATTTCACGATTCATTGTGCACTCACCTTCGTTGTAACATCTGTGAAAGGGCACTGAATGCTATCCTAGTCTTCAGCTGCGTTTGAGTCCCAGGAAGCAACTGGGTTCGTTGGCTTACAGGCTGTGATCGTGCAGCGGTAATGGCAAAGATCTGCCCGGATCGCTCGACAGCTCTCGTTTGTACAGCATTCAAACGGCCTCAGGAACGCCGTTCCAAGCAGCCTTACATTCCATGCTGGCGTAGCCAGGGAGGCATTTGGATTCTTCGGAGAAACACCACTGTGCCTCACCAGTGAAACCTGTGGGCTCCCAAATACGTCTCCCTACGGCAGTCGGATGCTAGATGTTTAGTTCCAGCCTGAAAACAACGGACAGCTTTTTCTGTGACAATGCTGGACTTCTGGGATCATCCAGATTCACCAAGGCCTAACTTTTGCCCAGCAGGGGAATGCTCTTCTGCACGTACAGCACTCCCCACGTGAAAACCTTTCTTAGCAGAAGGAGGCAGTCTTTCCCTAGTACTACATAGCTAGGCTTAATCTTCAGATAATATGCTGTGTCATCAAGCTTGAAAGTGGGACACCGATGGGAGCCTTTTATTCTCCTGGAATGGAAGTCACTTGCTTGGGCTTCAGGCTGCCTAAACAGCCTTAGTGGCTCATCTTCTCTTCACTGCAGGAATGTGGCTTTGGGCCAAGGCTGCGTTCTCTCAATGGCAATAATGTGCTGGCAATTGCTTTCTAGAAACTCATCCCACGGCACTCCAGAATCAGATCAATACAAATGAAAGGTGACCTAAGTCCTCGGGGTAAGGTCCAGTGTTTCACATCAGTAGAGTTGAGTGTGCAGTGGTAGCAACGAAGCCATACTCTGAAAAGGAGTGCCTTAACTCTGCTATGCCCCTGGGGACACATAGGGCAGTGTATCGTGCACCAATCTCTCATGATGACCACTGTGTGCCAGAAGAGCGGTCGCTGGCTTCTGAGGAAGCCTAGGCGAAGTAGGTCCCCGGGAGCAGTCTTCACATTCATAGCAAGGGCAACGTACTCCTTTCTGGGATGCCTAGGCAGAGTGTTCCAGTCGTCAAAAGGCCTCGCGAAAGCAGCGCCTGGCAGATTCTCTTTGCAAGTGGATCGTCCTCAGTGACTGAAACAGAACTGCACTGTTACTGCACAACGTGCTTGTGATTCAGTCTGGGACACAGGATAGCAATCTCACAGAGGCGAAAGCTAACCTTTGCATCCAGCCTGAAGACCAGTACATTTTTCACACTTCACACTGTTAAGTATGTGCAACAGCCATGCTCACCGAGGCCTACCTAAGGTACTGAAATACTTACCCATTTCATCCAATGCAGAGGCCCCTGTGCCCAAAGGGTCTCCAGGGAAGAGCCCTGTGGGTCCCGTGTGTTTCCTTGAGGTAGTCAGAAACTACTGAGGATAACCTTATGAGCTCAAGTTTGAAACCGGGCAACCCTGGCAAAACCTTCATTTCGTCCGTGGTAGGCGAGACAGGTGCGGTTTGAAAGCTGCCAGAAGATCACTCCTGCTGCCCATCTTCTCTTTGCTGCCTGACGACATCACGAAAGAACTTGAGTGTAATCGTTTGAGGCATGCTGGTCTCGGTTCCTTGCTGGGAGCTCCTCCAGGAGCACACTGGAGCTTGGCGGCAAAGAACTGGCACCCCTGTGCTCAAGTAAAAGTCCAGATTTCTCCCATAGTCAGCTTAGCTATGCCCTAGAAGCGAAGAAGCATGTGATAGAGGAAGGCTGCAACACTGTTTGGTATTTCACGACTCATTGTGCACTCACCTTCGTTGTAACATCTGTGAAAGGGCACTGAATGCCGTCCAAATCTTCTGCTGTGTTTGAGTCCCAGGAAGCAACTGGGTTCGTTGGCTTTAAGGCTGTGAATGTGCAGCGGTAATGGCAAAGCCCTGCCTGGATTGCTCCACAGCTCTCGTTCATACAGCATTCAAACGGCCTCAGGAACGCCGTTCCAAGCAGCCTTACATTCCATGCTGGCGTAGCCAGGGAGGCATTTGGATTCTTCGGAGAAACACCTCTGTGCCTCACAAGTGAAACCTGTGGGCTCCCAAATACGTCTCCCTAAGGCAGTCGGAAGCTACATGTTTAGTTCCAGCCTGAAAACAACGGACAGCTTTTTCTGTGACAATGCTGGACTTCTGGGACCATCCAGATTCACCAAGGCCTAACTTTTGCCCGGCGGGGGAATGCTCTTCTGCACGTACAGCACTCCCCACGTGAAAACCTTTCTTAGCAGAAGGAGGCAGTATTTCCCTGGTAGTTGAGAGGTAGGCAGAAGCTTCAGATAAACATGCTGTGTCATCAAGCTTGAAGTGGAACACCGATGGGAACGTTCGTATTCTCCTGGAATGGAAGCCACTTGCTTTGGGCTTCAAGGCTGGCTGAACAGCCTTAGCGGCTCATCTTCTCTTCACTGCAGGAATGTGGCTTTGGGCCAAGGCTGCGTTCTCTCAATGGCAATAATGTGCTGGCAATTGCTTTCTAGAAACTCATCCCACGGCACTGCAGATTCAGCTCCATACAAATGAAAGGTGACCTAAGTCTACCAGGTAAAGTCCAGTGTTTCACATCAGCAGAGTTGAGTGTGCAGTGGTAGCCACGAAGCCATACTCTGAAAAGGAGTGCCTTAACTCTGCTATGCCCCTGGGAACACATAGGGCAGTGTATCGTGCACCAATCTCTCATGATGACCACTGTGTGCTACAAGAGCGGTCGCTGGCTTCTGAGGAAGCCTAGGCGAAGTAGGTCCCCGGGAGCACTCTTCACATTCATAGCAAGGGCAACGTACTCCTTTCTGGGATGCCTAGGCAGAGTGTTCCAGTCGTCAAAAGGCCTCGCGAAAGCAGCGCCTGGCAGATTCTCTTTGCAAGTGGATCGTCCTCAGTGACTGAAACAGAACTGCACTGTTACTGCACAACGTGCTTGTGATTCAGTCTGGGACACAGGATGGCACTCTCACAGAGGCGAAAGCTAACTTTTGCATCCAGCCTGAAGACCAGTATATTTTTCACACTTCCACTGTTGTATGTGCAACAGCCATGGTCCTCGAAGCCTACCTAAGGTACTGAAATACTTACCCATTTCATCCTATGCAGAGGTCCCTGTGCCCAAAGGGTCTCCAGGGAAGAGCCCTGTGGGTCCCGTGTGTTTCCTTGAGGTAGTCAGAAACTACTGAGGATAACCTTATGAGCTCAAGTTTGAAACCGGGCAACCCTGGCAAAACCTTCATTTCGTCCGTGGTAGGCGAGACAGGTGCGGTTTGAAAGCTGCCAGAAGATCACTCCTGCTGCCCATCTTCTCTTTGTTGCCTGACGGCATCACGAAAGAACTTGAGTGTAATCGTATGAGGCATGCTGGTCTCGGTTCCTTGCTGGGAGTTCCTCCAGGAGCACACTGGAGCTTGGCGGCAAAGAACTGGCACCCCTGGGCTCAAGTAAAAGTCCAGATTTCTCCCATAGTCAGCTTAGCTATGCCCTAGAAGCGAAGAAGCATGTGATAGAGGAAGGCTGCAACACTGTTTGGTATTTCACGACTCATTGTGCACTCACCTTCGTTGTAACATCTGTGAAAGGGCACTGAATGCCGTCCAAATCTTCTGCTGTGTTTGAGTCCCAGGAAGCAACTGGGTTCGTTGGCTTTAAGGCTGTGAACGTGCAGCGGTAATGGCAAAGCCCTGCCTGGATTGCTCGACAGCTCTCGTTCATACAGCATTCAAACGGCCTCAGGAACGCCGTTCCAAGCAGCGTTACATTCCATGCTGGCGTAGCCAGGGATGCATTTGGATTCTTCGGAGAAACACCTCTGTGCCTCACAAGTGAAACCTGTGGGCTCCCAAATACGTCTCCCTAAGGCAGTCGGAAGCTACATGTTTAGTTCCAGCCTGAAAACAACGGACAGCTTTTTCTGTGACAATGCTGGACTTCTGGGACCATCCAGATTCACCAAGGCCTAACTTTTGCCCGGCGGGGGAATGCTCTTCTGCACGTACAGCACTCCCCACGTGAAAACCTTTCTTAGCAGAAGGAGGCAGTATTTCCCTGGTAGTTGAGAGGTAGGCAGAAGCTTCAGATAAACATGCTGTGTCATCAAGCTTGAAGTGGAACACCGATGGGAACGTTCGCATTCTCCTGGAATGGAAGCCACTTGCTTTGGGCTTCAAGGCTGCCTGAACAGCCTTAGCGGCTCATCTTCTCTTCACTGCAGGAATGTGGCTTTGGACCAAGGCTGCGTTCTCTCAACGGCAATAATGTGCTGGCAATTGCTTTCTAGAAACTCATCCCACGGCACTGCAGATTCAGCTCCATACAAATGAAAGGTGACCTAAGTCTACCAGGTAAAGTCCAGTGTTTCACATCAGCAGAGTTGAGTGTGCAGTGGTAGCCACGAAGCCATACTCTGAAAAGGA
The DNA here is from genome assembly GCF_965194805.1 of Balaenoptera borealis. NCBI lineage: Eukaryota > Metazoa > Chordata > Mammalia > Artiodactyla > Balaenopteridae > Balaenoptera > Balaenoptera borealis. The sequence goes on along the minus strand of NC_138872.1, from coordinate 32,001,796 downwards.
GTGCCTTAACTCTGCTATGCCCCTGGGAACACATAGGGCAGTGTATCGTGCACCAATCTCTCATGATGACCACTGTGTGCTACAAGAGCGGTCGCTGGCTTCTGAGGAAGCCTAGGCGAAGTAGGTCCCCGGGAGCAGTCTTCACATTCATAGCAAGGGCAACGTACTCCTTTCTGGGATGCCTAGGCAGAGTGTTCCAGTCGTCAAAAGGCCTCGCGAAAGCAGCGCCTGGCAGATTCTCTTTGCAAGTGGATCGTCCTCAGTGACTGAAACAGAACTGCACTGTTACTGCACAATGTGCTTGTGATTCAGTCTGGGACACAGGATGGCACTCTCACAGAGGCGAAAGCTAACTTTTGCATCCAGCCTGAAGACCAGTATATTTTTCACACTTCCACTGTTGTATGTGCAACAGCCATGGTCCTCGAAGCCTACCTAAGGTACTGAAATACTTACCCATTTCATCCTATGCAGAGGTCCCTGTGCCCAAAGGTCTCCAGGAAAGAGCCCTGTGGGTCCCGTGTGTTTCCTTGAGGTAGTCAGAAACTACTGAGGATAACCTTATGAGCTCAAGTTTGAAACCGGGCAACCCTGGCAAAACCCTCATTTCGTCCGTGGTAGGCGAGACAGGTGCGGTTTGAAAGCTGCCTGAAAATCACTCCTGCTGCCCATCTTTTCTTTGTTGCCTGACGGCATCACGAAAGAACTTGAGTGTAATCGTATGAGGCATGCTGGTCTCGGTTCCTTGTTGGGAGTTCCTCCAGGAGCACACTGGAGCTTGGCGGCAAAGAACTGGCACCCCTGGGCTCAAGTAAAAGTCCAAATTTCTCCCTTAGTAAGCTGAGCTATGCCCTAGGAGCGAAGAAGCATGTGTTAAAGGAAGGCTGCCACACTGTTACGTATTTCACGATTCATTGTGCACTCACCTTCGTTGTAACATCTGTGAAAGGGCACTGAATGCTATCCTAGTCTTCAGCTGCGTTTGAGTCCCAGGAAGCAACTGGGTTCGTTGGCTTACAGGCTGTGATCGTGCAGCGGTAATGGCAAAGATCTGCCCGGATCGCTCGACAGCTCTCGTTTGTACAGCATTCAAACGGCCTCAGGAACGCCGTTCCAAGCAGCCTTACATTCCATGCTGGCGTAGCCAGGGAGGCATTTGGATTCTTCGGAGAAACACCACTGTGCCTCACCAGTGAAACCTGTGGGCTCCCAAATACGTCTCCCTACGGCAGTCGGATGCTAGATGTTTAGTTCCAGCCTGAAAACAACGGACAGCTTTTTCTGTGACAATGCTGGACTTCTGGGATCATCCAGATTCACCAAGGCCTAACTTTTGCCCAGCAGGGGAATGCTCTTCTGCACGTACAGCACTCCCCACGTGAAAACCTTTCTTAGCAGAAGGAGGCAGTCTTTCCCTAGTACTACATAGCTAGGCTTAATCTTCAGATAATATGCTGTGTCATCAAGCTTGAAAGTGGGACACCGATGGGAGCCTTTTATTCTCCTGGAATGGAAGTCACTTGCTTGGGCTTCAGGCTGCCTAAACAGCCTTAGTGGCTCATCTTCTCTTCACTGCAGGAATGTGGCTTTGGGCCAAGGCTGCGTTCTCTCAATGGCAATAATGTGCTGGCAATTGCTTTCTAGAAACTCATCCCACGGCACTCCAGAATCAGATCAATACAAATGAAAGGTGACCTAAGTCCTCGGGGTAAGGTCCAGTGTTTCACATCAGTAGAGTTGAGTGTGCAGTGGTAGCAACGAAGCCATACTCTGAAAAGGAGTGCCTTAACTCTGCTATGCCCCTGGGGACACATAGGGCAGTGTATCGTGCACCAATCTCTCATGATGACCACTGTGTGCCAGAAGAGCGGTCGCTGGCTTCTGAGGAAGCCTAGGCGAAGTAGGTTCCCGGGAGCAGTCTTCACATTCATAGCAAGGGCAACGTACTCCTTTCTGGGATGCCTAGGCAGAGTGTTCCAGTCGTCAAAAGGCCTCGCGAAAGCAGCGCCTGGCAGATTCTCTTTGCAAGTGGATCGTCCTCAGTGACTGAAACAGAACTGCACTGTTACTGCACAACGTGCTTGTGATTCAGTCTGGGACACAGGATAGCAATCTCACAGAGGCGAAAGCTAACCTTTGCATCCAGCCTGAAGACCAGTACATTTTTCACACTTCACACTGTTAAGTATGTGCAACAGCCATGCTCACCGAGGCCTACCTAAGGTACTGAAATACTTACCCATTTCATCCAATGCAGAGGCCCCTGTGCCCAAAGGGTCTCCAGGGAAGAGCCCTGTGGGTCCCGTGTGTTTCCTTGAGGTAGTCAGAAACTACTGACGATAACCTTATGAGCTCAAGTTTGAAACCGGGCAACCCTGGCAAAACCTTCATTTCGTCCGTGGTAGGCGAGACAGGTGCGGTTTGAAAGCTGCCAGAAGATCACTCCTGCTGCCCATCTTCTCTTTGCTGCCTGACGACATCACGAAAGAACTTGAGTGTAATCGTTTGAGGCATGCTGGTCTCGGTTCCTTGCTGGGAGCTCCTCCAGGAGCACACTGGAGCTTGGCGGCAAAGAACTGGCACCCCTGTGCTCAAGTAAAAGTCCAGATTTCTCCCATAGTCAGCTTAGCTATGCCCTAGAAGCGAAGAAGCATGTGATAGAGGAAGGCTGCAACACTGTTTGGTATTTCACGACTCATTGTGCACTCACCTTCGTTGTAACATCTGTGAAAGGGCACTGAATGCCGTCCAAATCTTCTGCTGTGTTTGAGTCCCAGGAAGCAACTGGGTTCGTTGGCTTTAAGGCTGTGAATGTGCAGCGGTAATGGCAAAGCCCTGCCTGGATTGCTCCACAGCTCTCGTTCATACAGCATTCAAACGGCCTCAGGAACGCCGTTCCAAGCAGCCTTACATTCCATGCTGGCGTAGCCAGGGAGGCATTTGGATTCTTCGGAGAAACACCTCTGTGCCTCACAAGTGAAACCTGTGGGCTCCCAAATACGTCTCCCTAAGGCAGTCGGAAGCTACATGTTTAGTTCCAGCCTGAAAACAACGGACAGCTTTTTCTGTGACAATGCTGGACTTCTGGGACCATCCAGATTCACCAAGGCCTAACTTTTGCCCGGCGGGGGAATGCTCTTCTGCACGTACAGCACTCCCCACGTGAAAACCTTTCTTAGCAGAAGGAGGCAGTATTTCCCTGGTAGTTGAGAGGTAGGCAGAAGCTTCAGATAAACATGCTGTGTCATCAAGCTTGAAGTGGAACACCGATGGGAACGTTCGTATTCTCCTGGAATGGAAGCCACTTGCTTTGGGCTTCAAGGCTGGCTGAACAGCCTTAGCGGCTCATCTTCTCTTCACTGCAGGAATGTGGCTTTGGGCCAAGGCTGCGTTCTCTCAATGGCAATAATGTGCTGGCAATTGCTTTCTAGAAACTCATCCCACGGCACTGCAGATTCAGCTCCATACAAATGAAAGGTGACCTAAGTCTACCAGGTAAAGTCCAGTGTTTCACATCAGCAGAGTTGAGTGTGCAGTGGTAGCCACGAAGCCATACTCTGAAAAGGAGTGCCTTAACTCTGCTATGCCCCTGGGAACACATAGGGCAGTGTATCGTGCACCAATCTCTCATGATGACCACTGTGTGCTACAAGAGCGGTCGCTGGCTTCTGAGGAAGCCTAGGCGAAGTAGGTCCCCGGGAGCAGTCTTCACATTCATAGCAAGGGCAACGTACTCCTTTCTGGGATGCCTAGGCAGAGTGTTCCAGTCGTCAAAAGGCCTCGCGAAAGCAGCGCCTGGCAGATTCTCTTTGCAAGTGGATCGTCCTCAGTGACTGAAACAGAACTGCACTGTTACTGCACAACGTGCTTGTGATTCAGTCTGGGACACAGGATGGCACTCTCACAGAGGCGAAAGCTAACTTTTGCATCCAGCCTGAAGACCAGTATATTTTTCACACTTCCACTGTTGTATGTGCAACAGCCATGGTCCTCGAAGCCTACCTAAGGTACTGAAATACTTACCCATTTCATCCTATGCAGAGGTCCCTGTGCCCAAAGGGTCTCCAGGGAAGAGCCCTGTGGGTCCCGTGTGTTTCCTTGAGGTAGTCAGAAACTACTGAGGATAACCTTATGAGCTCAAGTTTGAAACCGGGCAACCCTGGCAAAACCTTCATTTCGTCCGTGGTAGGCGAGACAGGTGCGGTTTGAAAGCTGCCAGAAGATCACTCCTGCTGCCCATCTTCTCTTTGTTGCCTGACGGCATCACGAAAGAACTTGAGTGTAATCGTATGAGGCATGCTGGTCTCGGTTCCTTGCTGGGAGTTCTTCCAGGAGCACACTGGAGCTTGGCGGCAAAGAACTGGCACCCCTGGGCTCAAGTAAAAGTCCAGATTTCTCCCATAGTCAGCTTAGCTATGCCCTAGAAGCGAAGAAGCATGTGATAGAGGAAGGCTGCAACACTGTTTGGTATTTCACGACTCATTGTGCACTCACCTTCGTTGTAACATCTGTGAAAGGGCACTGAATGCCGTCCAAATCTTCTGCTGTGTTTGAGTCCCAGGAAGCAACTGGGTTCCTTGGCTTTAAGGCTGTGAACGTGCAGCGGTAATGGCAAAGCCCTGCCTGGATTGCTCGACAGCTCTCGTTCATACAGCATTCAAACGGCCTCAGGAACGCCGTTCCAAGCAGCGTTACATTCCATGCTGGCGTAGCCAGGGAGGCATTTGGATTCTTCGGAGAAACACCTCTGTGCCTCACAAGTGAAACCTGTGGGCTCCCAAATACGTCTCCCTAAGGCAGTCGGAAGCTACATGTTTAGTTCCAGCCTGAAAACAACGGACAGCTTTTTCTGTGACAATGCTGGACTTCTGGGACCATCCAGATTCACCAAGGCCTAACTTTTGCCCGGCGGGGGAATGCTCTTCTGCACGTACAGCACTCCCCACGTGAAAACCTTTCTTAGCAGAAGGAGGCAGTATTTCCCTGGTAGTTGAGAGGTAGGCAGAAGCTTCAGATAAACATGCTGTGTCATCAAGCTTGAAGTGGAACACCGATGGGAACGTTCGCATTCTCCTGGAATGGAAGCCACTTGCTTTGGGCTTCAAGGCTGGCTGAACAGCCTTAGCGGCTCATCTTCTCTTCACTGCAGGAATGTGGCTTTGGGCCAAGGCTGCGTTCTCTCAATGGCAATAATGTGCTGGCAATTGCTTTCTAGAAACTCATCCCACGGCACTGCAGATTCAGCTCCATACAAATGAAAGGTGACCTAAGTCTACCAGGTAAAGTCCAGTGTTTCACATCAGCAGAGTTGAGTGTGCAGTGGTAGCCACGAAGCCATACTCGGAAAAGGAGTGCCTTAACTCTGCTATGCCCCTGGGAACACATAGGGCAGTGTATCGTGCACCAATCTCTCATGATGACCACTGTGTGCTACAAGAGCGGTCGCTGGCTTCTGAGGAAGCCTAGGCGAAGTAGGTCCCCGGGAGCAGTCTTCACATTCATAGCAAGGGCAACGTACTCCTTTCTGGGATGCCTAGGCAGAGTGTTCCAGTCGTCAAAAGGCCTCGCGAAAGCAGCGCCTGGCAGATTCTCTTTGCAAGTGGATCGTCCTCAGTGACTGAAACAGAACTGCACTGTTACTGCACAATGTGCTTGTGATTCAGTCTGGGACACAGGATGGCACTCTCACAGAGGCGAAAGCTAACTTTTGCATCCAGCCTGAAGACCAGTATATTTTTCACACTTCCACTGTTGTATGTGCAACAGCCATGGTCCTCGAAGCCTACCTAAGGTACTGAAATACTTACCCATTTCATCCTATGCAGAGGTCCCTGTGCCCAAAGGTCTCCAGGAAAGAGCCCTGTGGGTCCCGTGTGTTTCCTTGAGGTAGTCAGAAACTACTGAGGATAACCTTATGAGCTCAAGTTTGAAACCGGGCAACCCTGGCAAAACCCTCATTTCGTCCGTGGTAGGCGAGACAGGTGCGGTTTGAAAGCTGCCAGAAGATCACTCCTACTGCCCATCTTCTCTTTGCTGCCTGACGACATCACGAAAGAACTTGAGTGTAATCGTTTGAGGCATGCTGGTCTCGGTTCCTTGCTGGTAGCTCCTCCAGGAGCACACTGGAGCTTGCCGGCAAAGAACTGGCACCCCTGTGCTCAAGTAAAAGTCCAGATTTCTCCCATAGTCAGCTTAGCTATGCCCTAGAAGCGAAGAAGCATGTGATAGAGGAAGGCTGCAACACTGTTTGGTATTTCACGACTCATTGTGCACTCACCTTCGTTGTAACATCTGTGAAAGGGCACTGAATGCCGTCCAAATCTTCTGCTGTGTTTGAGTCCCAGGAAACAACTGGGTTCGTTGGCTTTAAGGCTGTGAACGTGCAGCGGTAATGGCAAAGCCCTGCCCGGATTGCTCCACAACTCTCGTTCGTACAGCATTCAAACGGCCTCAGGAACGCCGTTCCAAGCAGCCTTACATTCCATGCTGGCGTAGCCAGGGAGGCATTTGGATTCTTCGGAGAAACACCTCTGTGCCTCACAAGTGAAACCTGTGGGCTCCCAAATACGTCTCCCTAAGGCAGTCGGAAGCTACATGTTTAGTTCCAGCCTGAAAACAACGGACAGCTTTTTCTGTGACAATGCTGGACTTCTGGGACCATCCAGATTCACCAAGGCCTAACTTTTGCCCGGCGGGGGAATGCTCTTCTGCACGTACATCACTCCCCACGTGAAAACATTTCTTAGCAGAAGGAGGCAGTATTTCCCTGGTAGTTGAGAGGTAGGCAGAAGCTTCAGATAAACATGCTGTGTCATCAAGCTTGAAGTGGAACACCGATGGGAACGTTCGCATTCTCCTGGAATGGAAGCCACTTGCTTTGGGCTTCAAGGCTGGCTGAACAGCCTTAGCGGCTCATCTTCTCTTCACTGCAGGAATGTGGCTTTGGGCCAAGGCTGCGTTCTCTCAATGGCAATAATGTGCTGGCAATTGCTTTCTAGAAACTCATCCCACGGCACTGCAGATTCAGCTCCATACAAATGAAAGGTGACCTAAGTCTACCAGGTAAAGTCCAGTGTTTCACATCAGCAGAGTTGAGTGTGCAGTGGTAGCCACGAAGCCATACTCGGAAAAGGAGTGCCTTAACTCTGCTATGCCCCTGGGAACACATAGGGCAGTGTATCGTGCACCAATCTCTCATGATGACCACTGTGTGCTACAAGAGCGGTCGCTGGCTTCTGAGGAAGCCTAGGCGAAGTAGGTCCCCGGGAGCACTCTTCACATTCATAGCAAGGGCAACGTACTCCTTTCTGGGATGCCTAGGCAGAGTGTTCCAGTCGTCAAAAGGCCTCGCGAAAGCAGCGCCTGGCAGATTCTCTTTGCAAGTGGATCGTCCTCAGTGACTGAAACAGAACTGCACTGTTACTGCACAATGTGCTTGTGATTCAGTCTGGGACACAGGATGGCACTCTCACAGAGGCGAAAGCTAACTTTTGCATCCAGCCTGAAGACCAGTATATTTTTCACACTTCCACTGTTGTATGTGCAACAGCCATGGTCCTCGAAGCCTACCTAAGGTACTGAAATACTTACCCATTTCATCCTATGCAGAGGTCCCTGTGCCCAAAGGTCTCCAGGAAAGAGCCCTGTGGGTCCCGTGTGTTTCCTTGAGGTAGTCAGAAACTACTGAGGATAACCTTATGAGCTCAAGTTTGAAACCGGGCAACCCTGGCAAAACCCTCATTTCGTCCGTGGTAGGCGAGACAGGTGCGGTTTGAAAGCTGCCAGAAGATCACTCCTGCTGCCCATCTTCTCTTTGCTGCCTGACGACATCACGAAAGAACTTGAGTGTAATCGTTTGAGGCATGCTGGTCTCGGTTCCTTGCTGGGAGCTCCTCCAGGAGCACACTGGAGCTTGCCGGCAAAGAACTGGCACCCCTGTGCTCAAGTAAAAGTCCAGATTTCTCCCATAGTCAGCTTAGCTATGCCCTAGAAGCGAAGAAGCATGTGATAGAGGAAGGCTGCAACACTGTTTGGTATTTCACGACTCATTGTGCACTCACCTTCGTTGTAACATCTGTGAAAGGGCACTGAATGCCGTCCAAATCTTCTGCTGTGTTTGAGTCCCAGGAAGCAACTGGGTTCGTTGGCTTTAAGGCTGTGAACGTGCAGCGGTAATGGCAAAGCCCTGCCCGGATTGCTCCACAACTCTCGTTCGTACAGCATTCAAACGGCCTCAGGAACGCCGTTCCAAGCAGCCTTACATTCCATGCTGGCGTAGCCAGGGAGGCATTTGGATTCTTCGGAGAAACACCTCTGTGCCTCACAAGTGAAACCTGTGGGCTCCCAAATACGTCTCCCTAAGGCAGTCGGAAGCTACATGTTTAGTTCCAGCCTGAAAACAACGGACAGCTTTTTCTGTGACAATGCTGGACTTCTGGGACCATCCAGATTCACCAAGGCCTAACTTTTGCCCGGCGGGGGAATGCTCTTCTGCACGTACATCACTCCCCACGTGAAAACATTTCTTAGCAGAAGGAGGCAGTATTTCCCTGGTAGTTGAGAGGTAGGCAGAAGCTTCAGATAAACATGCTGTGTCATCAAGCTTGAAGTGGAACACCGATGGGAACGTTCGCATTCTCCTGGAATGGAAGCCACTTGCTTTGGGCTTCAAGGCTGCCTGAACAGCCTTAGCGGCTCATCTTCTCTTCACTGCAGGAATGTGGCTTTGGACCAAGGCTGCGTTCTCTCAACGGCAATAATGTGCTGGCAATTGCTTTCTAGAAACTCATCCCACGGCACTGCAGATTCAGCTCCATACAAATGAAAGGTGACCTAAGTCTACCAGGTAAAGTCCAGTGTTTCACATCAGCAGAGTTGAGTGTGCAGTGGTAGCCACGAAGCCATACTCTGAAAAGGAGTGCCTTAACTCTGCTATGCCCCTGGGAACACATAGGGCAGTGTATCGTGCACCAATCTCTCATGATGACCACTGTGTGCTACAAGAGCGGTCGCTGGCTTCTGAGGAAGACTAGGCGAAGTAGGTCCCCGGGAGCACTCTTCACATTCATAGCAAGGGCAACGTACTCCTTTCTGGGATGCCTAGGCAGAGTGTTCCAGTCGTCAAAAGGCCTCGCGAAAGCAGCGCCTGGCAGATTCTCTTTGCAAGTGGATCGTCCTCAGTGACTGAAACAGAACTGCACTGTTACTGCACAATGTGCTTGTGATTCAGTCTGGGACACAGGATGGCACTCTCACAGAGGCGAAAGCTAACTTTTGCATCCAGCCTGAAGACCAGTATATTTTTCACACTTCCACTGTTGTATGTGCAACAGCCATGGTCCTCGAAGCCTACCTAAGGTACTGAAATACTTACCCATTTCATCCTATGCAGAGGTCCCTGTGCCCAAAGGTCTCCAGGAAAGAGCCCTGTGGGTCCCGTGTGTTTCCTTGAGGTAGTCAGAAACTACTGAGGATAACCTTATGAGCTCAAGTTTGAAACCGGGCAACCCTGGCAAAACCCTCATTTCGTCCGTGGTAGGCGAGACAGGTGCGGTTTGAAAGCTGCCTGAAAATCACTCCTGCTGCCCATCTTTTCTTTGTTGCCTGACGGCATCACGAAAGAACTTGAGTGTAATCGTATGAGGCATGCTGGTCTCGGTTCCTTGTTGGGAGTTCCTCCAGGAGCACACTGGAGCTTGGCGGCAAAGAACTGGCACCCCTGGGCTCAAGTAAAAGTCCAAATTTCTCCCTTAGTAAGCTGAGCTATGCCCTAGGAGCGAAGAAGCATGTGTTAAAGGAAGGCTGCCACACTGTTACGTATTTCACGATTCATTGTGCACTCACCTTCGTTGTAACATCTGTGAAAGGGCACTGAATGCTATCCTAGTCTTCAGCTGCGTTTGAGTCCCAGGAAGCAACTGGGTTCGTTGGCTTACAGGCTGTGATCGTGCAGCGGTAATGGCAAAGATCTGCCCGGATCGCTCGACAGCTCTCGTTTGTACAGCATTCAAACGGCCTCAGGAACGCCGTTCCAAGCAGCCTTACATTCCATGCTGGCGTAGCCAGGGAGGCATTTGGATTCTTCGGAGAAACACCACTGTGCCTCACCAGTGAAACCTGTGGGCTCCCAAATACGTCTCCCTACGGCAGTCGGATGCTAGATGTTTAGTTCCAGCCTGAAAACAACGGACAGCTTTTTCTGTGACAATGCTGGACTTCTGGGATCATCCAGATTCACCAAGGCCTAACTTTTGCCCAGCAGGGGAATGCTCTTCTGCACGTACAGCACTCCCCACGTGAAAACCTTTCTTAGCAGAAGGAGGCAGTCTTTCCCTAGTACTACATAGCTAGGCTTAATCTTCAGATAATATGCTGTGTCATCAAGCTTGAAAGTGGGACACCGATGGGAGCCTTTTATTCTCCTGGAATGGAAGTCACTTGCTTGGGCTTCAGGCTGCCTAAACAGCCTTAGTGGCTCATCTTCTCTTCACTGCAGGAATGTGGCTTTGGGCCAAGGCTGCGTTCTCTCAATGGCAATAATGTGCTGGCAATTGCTTTCTAGAAACTCATCCCACGGCACTCCAGAATCAGATCAATACAAATGAAAGGTGACCTAAGTCCTCGGGGTAAGGTCCAGTGTTTCACATCAGTAGAGTTGAGTGTGCAGTGGTAGCAACGAAGCCATACTCTGAAAAGGAGTGCCTTAACTCTGCTATGCCCCTGGGGACACATAGGGCAGTGTATCGTGCACCAATCTCTCATGATGACCACTGTGTGCCAGAAGAGCGGTCGCTGGCTTCTGAGGAAGCCTAGGCGAAGTAGGTCCCCGGGAGCAGTCTTCACATTCATAGCAAGGGCAACGTACTCCTTTCTGGGATGCCTAGGCAGAGTGTTCCAGTCGTCAAAAGGCCTCGCGAAAGCAGCGCCTGGCAGATTCTCTTTGCAAGTGGATCGTCCTCAGTGACTGAAACAGAACTGCACTGTTACTGCACAACGTGCTTGTGATTCAGTCTGGGACACAGGATAGCAATCTCACAGAGGCGAAAGCTAACCTTTGCATCCAGCCTGAAGACCAGTACATTTTTCACACTTCACACTGTTAAGTATGTGCAACAGCCATGCTCACCGAGGCCTACCTAAGGTACTGAAATACTTACCCATTTCATCCAATGCAGAGGCCCCTGTGCCCAAAGGGTCTCCAGGGAAGAGCCCTGTGGGTCCCGTGTGTTTCCTTGAGGTAGTCAGAAACTACTGAGGATAACCTTATGAGCTCAAGTTTGAAACCGGGCAACCCTGGCAAAACCTTCATTTCGTCCGTGGTAGGCGAGACAGGTGCGGTTTGAAAGCTGCCAGAAGATCACTCCTGCTGCCCATCTTCTCTTTGCTGCCTGACGACATCACGAAAGAACTTGAGTGTAATCGTTTGAGGCATGCTGGTCTCGGTTCCTTGCTGGGAGCTCCTCCAGGAGCACACTGGAGCTTGGCGGCAAAGAACTGGCACCCCTGTGCTCAAGTAAAAGTCCAGATTTCTCCCATAGTCAGCTTAGCTATGCCCTAGAAGCGAAGAAGCATGTGATAGAGGAAGGCTGCAACACTGTTTGGTATTTCACGACTCATTGTGCACTCACCTTCGTTGTAACATCTGTGAAAGGGCACTGAATGCCGTCCAAATCTTCTGCTGTGTTTGAGTCCCAGGAAGCAACTGGGTTCGTTGGCTTTAAGGCTGTGAATGTGCAGCGGTAATGGCAAAGCCCTGCCTGGATTGCTCCACAGCTCTCGTTCATACAGCATTCAAACGGCCTCAGGAACGCCGTTCCAAGCAGCCTTACATTCCATGCTGGCTTAGCCAGGGAGGCATTTGGATTCTTCGGAGAAACACCTCTGTGCCTCACAAGTGAAACCTGTGGGCTCCCAAATACGTCTCCCTAAGGCAGTCGGAAGCTACATGTTTAGTTCCAGCCTGAAAACAACGGACAGCTTTTTCTGTGACAATGCTGGACTTCTGGGACCATCCAGATTCACCAAGGCCTAACTTTTGCCCGGCGGGGGAATGCTCTTCTGCACGTACAGCACTCCCCACGTGAAAACCTTTCTTAGCAGAAGGAGGCAGTATTTCCCTGGTAGTTGAGAGGTAGGCAGAAGCTTCAGATAAACATGCTGTGTCATCAAGCTTGAAGTGGAACACCGATGGGAACGTTCGTATTCTCCTGGAATGGAAGCCACTTGCTTTGGGCTTCAAGGCTGGCTGAACAGCCTTAGCGGCTCATCTTCTCTTCACTGCAGGAATGTGGCTTTGGGCCAAGGCTGCGTTCTCTCAATGGCAATAATGTGCTGGCAATTGCTTTCTAGAAACTCATCCCACGGCACTGCAGATTCAGCTCCATACAAATGAAAGGTGACCTAAGTCTACCAGGTAAAGTCCAGTGTTTCACATCAGCAGAGTTGAGTGTGCAGTGGTAGCCACGAAGCCATACTCTGAAAAGGAGTGCCTTAACTCTGCTATGCCCCTGGGAACACATAGGGCAGTGTATCGTGCACCAATCTCTCATGATGACCACTGTGTGCTACAAGAGCGGTCGCTGGCTTCTGAGGAAGCCTAGGCGAAGTAGGTCCCCGGGAGCACTCTTCACATTCATAGCAAGGGCAACGTACTCCTTTCTGGGATGCCTAGGCAGAGTGTTCCAGTCGTCAAAAGGCCTCGCGAAAGCAGCGCCTGGCAGATTCTCTTTGCAAGTGGATCGTCCTCAGTGACTGAAACAGAACTGCACTGTTACTGCACAACGTGCTTGTGATTCAGTCTGGGACACAGGATGGCACTCTCACAGAGGCGAAAGCTAACTTTTGCATCCAGCCTGAAGACCAGTATATTTTTCACACTTCCACTGTTGTATGTGCAACAGCCATGGTCCTCGAAGCCTACCTAAGGTACTGAAATACTTACCCATTTCATCCTATGCAGAGGTCCCTGTGCCCAAAGGGTCTCCAGGGAAGAGCCCTGTGGGTCCCGTGTGTTTCCTTGAGGTAGTCAGAAACTACTGAGGATAACCTTATGAGCTCAAGTTTGAAACCGGGCAACCCTGGCAAAACCTTCATTTCGTCCGTGGTAGGCGAGACAGGTGCGGTTTGAAAGCTGCCAGAAGATCACTCCTGCTGCCCATCTTCTCTTTGTTGCCTGACGGCATCACGAAAGAACTTGAGTGTAATCGTATGAGGCATGCTGGTCTCGGTTCCTTGCTGGGAGTTCCTCCAGGAGCACACTGGAGCTTGGCGGCAAAGAACTGGCACCCCTGGGCTCAAGTAAAAGTCCAGATTTCTCCCATAGTCAGCTTAGCTATGCCCTAGAAGCGAAGAAGCATGTGATAGAGGAAGGCTGCAACACTGTTTGGTATTTCACGACTCATTGTGCACTCACCTTCGTTGTAACATCTGTGAAAGGGCACTGAATGCCGTCCAAATCTTCTGCTGTGTTTGAGTCCCAGGAAGCAACTGGGTTCGTTGGCTTTAAGGCTGTGAACGTGCAGCGGTAATGGCAAAGCCCTGCCTGGATTGCTCGACAGCTCTCGTTCATACAGCATTCAAACGGCCTCAGGAACGCCGTTCCAAGCAGCGTTACATTCCATGCTGGCGTAGCCAGGGAGGCATTTGGATTCTTCGGAGAAACACCTCTGTGCCTCACAAGTGAAACCTGTGGGCTCCCAAATACGTCTCCCTAAGGCAGTCGGAAGCTACATGTTTAGTTCCAGCCTGAAAACAACGGACAGCTTTTTCTGTGACAATGCTGGACTTCTGGGACCATCCAGATTCACCAAGGCCTAACTTTTGCCCGGCGGGGGAATGCTCTTCTGCACGTACAGCACTCCCCACGTGAAAACCTTTCTTAGCAGAAGGAGGCAGTATTTCCCTGGTAGTTGAGAGGTAGGCAGAAGCTTCAGATAAACATGCTGTGTCATCAAGCTTGAAGTGGAACACCGATGGGAACGTTCGCATTCTCCTGGAATGGAAGCCACTTGCTTTGGGCTTCAAGGCTGCCTGAACAGCCTTAGCGGCTCATCTTCTCTTCACTGCAGGAATGTGGCTTTGGACCAAGGCTGCGTTCTCTCAACGGCAATAATGTGCTGGCAATTGCTTTCTAGAAACTCATCCCACGGCACTGCAGATTCAGCTCCATACAAATGAAAGGTGACCTAAGTCTACCAGGTAAAGTCCAGTGTTTCACATCAGCAGAGTTGAGTGTGCAGTGGTAGCCACGAAGCCATACTCTGAAAAGGAGTGCCTTAACTCTGCTATGCCCCTGGGAACACATAGGGCAGTGTATCGTGCACCAATCTCTCATGATGACCACTGTGTGCTACAAGAGCGGTCGCTGGCTTCTGAGGAAGCCTAGGCGAAGTAGGTCCCCGGGAGCAGTCTTCACATTCATAGCAAGGGCAACGTACTCCTTTCTGGGATGCCTAGGCAGAGTGTTCCAGTCGTCAAAAGGCCTCGCGAAAGCAGCGCCTGGCAGATTCTCTTTGCAAGTGGATCGTCCTCAGTGACTGAAACAGAACTGCACTGTTACTGCACAATGTGCTTGTGATTCAGTCTGGGACACAGGATGGCACTCTCACAGAGGCGAAAGCTAACTTTTGCATCCAGCCTGAAGACCAGTATATTTTTCACACTTCCACTGTTGTATGTGCAACAGCCATGGTCCTCGAAGCCTACCTAAGGTACTGAAATACTTACCCATTTCATCCTATGCAGAGGTCCCTGTGCCCAAAGGTCTCCAGGAAAGAGCCCTGTGGGTCCCGTGTGTTTCCTTGAGGTAGTCAGAAACTACTGAGGATAACCTTATGAGCTCAAGTTTGAAACCGGGCAACCCTGGCAAAACCCTCATTTCGTCCGTGGTAGGCGAGACAGGTGCGGTTTGAAAGCTGCCTGAAAATCACTCCTGCTGCCCATCTTTTCTTTGTTCCCTGACGGCATCACGAAAGAACTTGAGTGTAATCGTATGAGGCATGCTGGTCTCGGTTCCTTGTTGGGAGTTCCTCCAGGAGCACACTGGAGCTTGGCGGCAAAGAACTGGCACCCCTGGGCTCAAGTAAAAGTCCAAATTTCTCCCTTAGTAAGCTTAGCTATGCCCTAGGAGCGAAGAAGCATGTGTTAAAGGAAGGCTGCCACACTGTTACGTATTTCACGATTCATTGTGCACTCACCTTCGTTGTAACATCTGTGAAAGGGCACTGAATGCTATCCTAGTCTTCAGCTGCGTTTGAGTCCCAGGAAGCAACTGGGTTCGTTGGCTTACAGGCTGTGATCGTGCAGCGGTAATGGCAAAGATCTGCCCGGATCGCTCGACAGCTCTCGTTTGTACAGCATTCAAACGGCCTCAGGAACGCCGTTCCAAGCAGCCTTACATTCCATGCTGGCGTAGCCAGGGAGGCATTTGGATTCTTCGGAGAAACACCACTGTGCCTCACCAGTGAAACCTGTGGGCTCCCAAATACGTCTCCCTACGGCAGTCGGATGCTAGATGTTTAGTTCCAGCCTGAAAACAACGGACAGCTTTTTCTGTGACAATGCTGGACTTCTGGGATCATCCAGATTCACCAAGGCCTAACTTTTGCCCAGCAGGGGAATGCTCTTCTGCACGTACAGCACTCCCCACGTGAAAACCTTTCTTAGCAGAAGGAGGCAGTCTTTCCCTAGTACTACATAGCTAGGCTTAATCTTCAGATAATATGCTGTGTCATCAAGCTTGAAAGTGGGACACCGATGGGAGCCTTTTATTCTCCTGGAATGGAAGTCACTTGCTTGGGCTTCAGGCTGCCTAAACAGCCTTAGTGGCTCATCTTCTCTTCACTGCAGGAATGTGGCTTTGGGCCAAGGCTGCGTTCTCTCAATGGCAATAATGTGCTGGCAATTGCTTTCTAGAAACTCATCCCACGGCACTCCAGAATCAGATCAATACAAATGAAAGGTGACCTAAGTCCTCGGGGTAAGGTCCAGTGTTTCACATCAGTAGAGTTGAGTGTGCAGTGGTAGCAACGAAGCCATACTCTGAAAAGGAGTGCCTTAACTCTGCTATGCCCCTGGGGACACATAGGGCAGTGTATCGTGCACCAATCTCTCATGATGACCACTGTGTGCCAGAAGAGCGGTCGCTGGCTTCTGAGGAAGCCTAGGCGAAGTAGGTCCCCGGGAGCAGTCTTCACATTCATAGCAAGGGCAACGTACTCCTTTCTGGGATGCCTAGGCAGAGTGTTCCAGTCGTCAAAAGGCCTCGCGAAAGCAGCGCCTGGCAGATTCTCTTTGCAAGTGGATCGTCCTCAGTGACTGAAACAGAACTGCACTGTTACTGCACAACGTGCTTGTGATTCAGTCTGGGACACAGGATAGCAATCTCACAGAGGCGAAAGCTAACCTTTGCATCCAGCCTGAAGACCAGTACATTTTTCACACTTCACACTGTTAAGTATGTGCAACAGCCATGCTCACCGAGGCCTACCTAAGGTACTGAAATACTTACCCATTTCATCCAATGCAGAGGCCCCTGTGCCCAAAGGGTCTCCAGGGAAGAGCCCTGTGGGTCCCGTGTGTTTCCTTGAGGTAGTCAGAAACTACTGACGATAACCTTATGAGCTCAAGTTTGAAACCGGGCAACCCTGGCAAAACCTTCATTTCGTCCGTGGTAGGCGAGACAGGTGCGGTTTGAAAGCTGCCAGAAGATCACTCCTGCTGCCCATCTTCTCTTTGCTGCCTGACGACATCACGAAAGAACTTGAGTGTAATCGTTTGAGGCATGCTGGTCTCGGTTCCTTGCTGGGAGCTCCTCCAGGAGCACACTGGAGCTTGGCGGCAAAGAACTGGCACCCCTGTGCTCAAGTAAAAGTCCAGATTTCTCCCATAGTCAGCTTAGCTATGCCCTAGAAGCGAAGAAGCATGTGATAGAGGAAGGCTGCAACACTGTTTGGTATTTCACGACTCATTGTGCACTCACCTTCGTTGTAACATCTGTGAAAGGGCACTGAATGCCGTCCAAATCTTCTGCTGTGTTTGAGTCCCAGGAAGCAACTGGGTTCGTTGGCTTTAAGGCTGTGAATGTGCAGCGGTAATGGCAAAGCCCTGCCTGGATTGCTCCACAGCTCTCGTTCATACAGCATTCAAACGGCCTCAGGAACGCCGTTCCAAGCAGCCTTACATTCCATGCTGGCGTAGCCAGGGAGGCATTTGGATTCTTCGGAGAAACACCTCTGTGCCTCACAAGTGAAACCTGTGGGCTCTCAAATACGTCTCCCTAAGGCAGTCGGAAGCTACATGTTTAGTTCCAGCCTGAAAACAACGGACAGCTTTTTCTGTGACAATGCTGGACTTCTGGGACCATCCAGATTCACCAAGGCCTAACTTTTGCCCGGCGGGGGAATGCTCTTCTGCACGTACAGCACTCCCCACGTGAAAACCTTTCTTAGCAGAAGGAGGCAGTATTTCCCTGGTAGTTGAGAGGTAGGCAGAAGCTTCAGATAAACATGCTGTGTCATCAAGCTTGAAGTGGAACACCGATGGGAACGTTCGTATTCTCCTGGAATGGAAGCCACTTGCTTTGGGCTTCAAGGCTGGCTGAACAGCCTTAGCGGCTCATCTTCTCTTCACTGCAGGAATGTGGCTTTGGGCCAAGGCTGCGTTCTCTCAATGGCAATAATGTGCTGGCAATTGCTTTCTAGAAACTCATCCCACGGCACTGCAGATTCAGCTCCATACAAATGAAAGGTGACCTAAGTCTACCAGGTAAAGTCCAGTGTTTCACATCAGCAGAGTTGAGTGTGCAGTGGTAGCCACGAAGCCATACTCTGAAAAGGAGTGCCTTAACTCTGCTATGCCCCTGGGAACACATAGGGCAGTGTATCGTGCACCAATCTCTCATGATGACCACTGTGTGCTACAAGAGCGGTCGCTGGCTTCTGAGGAAGCCTAGGCGAAGTAGGTCCCCGGGAGCAGTCTTCACATTCATAGCAAGGGCAACGTACTCCTTTCTGGGATGCCTAGGCAGAGTGTTCCAGTCGTCAAAAGGCCTCGCGAAAGCAGCGCCTGGCAGATTCTCTTTGCAAGTGGATCGTCCTCAGTGACTGAAACAGAACTGCACTGTTACTGCACAACGTGCTTGTGATTCAGTCTGGGACACAGGATGGCACTCTCACAGAGGCGAAAGCTAACTTTTGCATCCAGCCTGAAGACCAGTATATTTTTCACACTTCCACTGTTGTATGTGCAACAGCCATGGTCCTCGAAGCCTACCTAAGGTACTGAAATACTTACCCATTTCATCCTATGCAGAGGTCCCTGTGCCCAAAGGGTCTCCAGGGAAGAGCCCTGTGGGTCCCGTGTGTTTCCTTGAGGTAGTCAGAAACTACTGAGGATAACCTTATGAGCTCAAGTTTGAAACCGGGCAACCCTGGCAAAACCTTCATTTCGTCCGTGGTAGGCGAGACAGGTGCGGTTTGAAAGCTGCCAGAAGATCACTCCTGCTGCCCATCTTCTCTTTGTTGCCTGACGGCATCACGAAAGAACTTGAGTGTAATCGTATGAGGCATGCTGGTCTCGGTTCCTTGCTGGGAGTTCCTCCAGGAGCACACTGGAGCTTGGCGGCAAAGAACTGGCACCCCTGGGCTCAAGTAAAAGTCCAGATTTCTCCCATAGTCAGCTTAGCTATGCCCTAGAAGCGAAGAAGCATGTGATAGAGGAAGGCTGCAACACTGTTTGGTATTTCACGACTCATTGTGCACTCACCTTCGTTGTAACATCTGTGAAAGGGCACTGAATGCCGTCCAAATCTTCTGCTGTGTTTGAGTCCCAGGAAGCAACTGGGTTCATTGGCTTTAAGGCTGTGAACGTGCAGCGGTAATGGCAAAGCCCTGCCTGGATTGCTCGACAGCTCTCGTTCATACAGCATTCAAACGGCCTCAGGAACGCCGTTCCAAGCAGCGTTACATTCCATGCTGGCGTAGCCAGGGAGGCATTTGGATTCTTCGGAGAAACACCTCTGTGCCTCACAAGTGAAACCTGTGGGCTCCCAAATACGTCTCCCTAAGGCAGTCGGAAGCTACATGTTTAGTTCCAGCCTGAAAACAACGGACAGCTTTTTCTGTGACAATGCTGGACTTCTGGGACCATCCAGATTCACCAAGGCCTAACTTTTGCCCGGCGGGGGAATGCTCTTCTGCACGTACAGCACTCCCCACGTGAAAACCTTTCTTAGCAGAAGGAGGCAGTATTTCCCTGGTAGTTGAGAGGTAGGCAGAAGCTTCAGATAAACATGCTGTGTCATCAAGCTTGAAGTGGAACACCGATGGGAACGTTCGCATTCTCCTGGAATGGAAGCCACTTGCTTTGGGCTTCAAGGCTGGCTGAACAGCCTTAGCGGCTCATCTTCTCTTCACTGCAGGAATGTGGCTTTGGGCCAAGGCTGCGTTCTCTCAATGGCAATAATGTGCTGGCAATTGCTTTCTAGAAACTCATCCCACGGCACTGCAGATTCAGCTCCATACAAATGAAAGGTGACCTAAGTCTACCAGGTAAAGTCCAGTGTTTCACATCAGCAGAGTTGAGTGTGCAGTGGTAGCCACGAAGCCATACTCGGAAAAGGAGTGCCTTAACTCTGCTATGCCCCTGGGAACACATAGGGCAGTGTATCGTGCACCAATCTCTCATGATGACCACTGTGTGCTACAAGAGCGGTCGCTGGCTTCTGAGGAAGCCTAGGCGAAGTAGGTCCCCGGGAGCAGTCTTCACATTCATAGCAAGGGCAACGTACTCCTTTCTGGGATGCCTAGGCAGAGTGTTCCAGTCGTCAAAAGGCCTCGCGAAAGCAGCGCCTGGCAGATTCTCTTTGCAAGTGGATCGTCCTCAGTGACTGAAACAGAACTGCACTGTTACTGCACAATGTGCTTGTGATTCAGTCTGGGACACAGGATGGCACTCTCACAGAGGCGAAAGCTAACTTTTGCATCCAGCCTGAAGACCAGTATATTTTTCACACTTCCACTGTTGTATGTGCAACAGCCATGGTCCTCGAAGCCTACCTAAGGTACTGAAATACTTACCCATTTCATCCTATGCAGAGGTCCCTGTGCCCAAAGGTCTCCAGGAAAGAGCCCTGTGGGTCCCGTGTGTTTCCTTGAGGTAGTCAGAAACTACTGAGGATAACCTTATGAGCTCAAGTTTGAAACCGGGCAACCCTGGCAAAACCCTCATTTCGTCCGTGGTAGGCGAGACAGGTGCGGTTTGAAAGCTGCCAGAAGATCACTCCTGCTGCCCATCTTCTCTTTGCTGCCTGACGACATCACGAAAGAACTTGAGTGTAATCGTTTGAGGCATGCTGGTCTCGGTTCCTTGCTGGGAGCTCCTCCAGGAGCACACTGGAGCTTGCCGGCAAAGAACTGGCACCCCTGTGCTCAAGTAAAAGTCCAGATTTCTCCCATAGTCAGCTTAGCTATGCCCTAGAAGCGAAGAAGCATGTGATAGAGGAAGGCTGCAACACTGTTTGGTATTTCACGACTCATTGTGCACTCACCTTCGTTGTAACATCTGTGAAAGGGCACTGAATGCCGTCCAAATCTTCTGCTGTGTTTGAGTCCCAGGAAGCAACTGGGTTCGTTGGCTTTAAGGCTGTGAACGTGCAGCGGTAATGGCAAAGCCCTGCCCGGATTGCTCCACAACTCTCGTTCGTACAGCATTCAAACGGCCTCAGGAACGCCGTTCCAAGCAGCCTTACATTCCATGCTGGCGTAGCCAGGGAGGCATTTGGATTCTTCGGAGAAACACCTCTGTGCCTCACAAGTGAAACCTGTGGGCTCCCAAATACGTCTCCCTAAGGCCGTCGGAAGCTACATGTTTAGCTCCAGCCTGAAAACAACGGACAGCTTTTTCTGTGACAATGCTGGACTTCTGGGACCATCCAGATTCACCAAGGCCTAACTTTTGCCCGGCGGGGGAATGCTCTTCTGCACGTACATCACTCCCCACGTGAAAACATTTCTTAGCAGAAGGAGGCAGTATTTCCCTGGTAGTTGAGAGGTAGGCAGAAGCTTCAGATAAACATGCTGTGTCATCAAGCTTGAAGTGGAACACCGATGGGAACGTTCGCATTCTCCTGGAATGGAAGCCACTTGCTTTGGGCTTCAAGGCTGCCTGAACAGCCTTAGCGGCTCATCTTCTCTTCACTGCAGGAATGTGGCTTTGGACCAAGGCTGCGTTCTCTCAACGGCAATAATGTGCTGGCAATTGCTTTCTAGAAACTCATCCCACGGCACTGCAGATTCAGCTCCATACAAATGAAAGGTGACCTAAGTCTACCAGGTAAAGTCCAGTGTTTCACATCAGCAGAGTTGAGTGTGCAGTGGTAGCCACGAAGCCATACTCTGAAAAGGAGTGCCTTAACTCTGCTATGCCCCTGGGAACACATAGGGCAGTGTATCGTGCACCAATCTCTCATGATGACCACTGTGTGCTACAAGAGCGGTCGCTGGCTTCTGAGGAAGCCTAGGCGAAGTAGGTCCCCGGGAGCACTCTTCACATTCATAGCAAGGGCAACGTACTCCTTTCTGGGATGCCTAGGCAGAGTGTTCCAGTCGTCAAAAGGCCTCGCGAAAGCAGCGCCTGGCAGATTCTCTTTGCAAGTGGATCGTCCTCAGTGACTGAAACAGAACTGCACTGTTACTGCACAATGTGCTTGTGATTCAGTCTGGGACACAGGATGGCACTCTCACAGAGGCGAAAGCTAACTTTTGCATCCAGCCTGAAGACCAGTATATTTTTCACACTTCCACTGTTGTATGTGCAACAGCCATGGTCCTCGAAGCCTACCTAAGGTACTGAAATACTTACCCATTTCATCCTATGCAGAGGTCCCTGTGCCCAAAGGTCTCCAGGAAAGAGCCCTGTGGGTCCCGTGTGTTTCCTTGAGGTAGTCAGAAACTACTGAGGATAACCTTATGAGCTCAAGTTTGAAACCGGGCAACCCTGGCAAAACCCTCATTTCGTCCGTGGTAGGCGAGACAGGTGCGGTTTGAAAGCTGCCTGAAAATCACTCCTGCTGCCCATCTTTTCTTTGTTGCCTGACGGCATCACGAAAGAACTTGAGTGTAATCGTTTGAGGCATGCTGGTCTCGGTTCCTTGCTGGGAGTTCTTCCAGGAGCACACTGGAGCTTGGCGGCAAAGAACTGGCACCCCTGGGCTCAAGTAAAAGTCCAAATTTCTCCCTTAGTAAGCTTAGCTATGCCCAAGGAGTGAAGAAGCATGTGTTAAAGGAAGGCTGCCACACTGTTACGTATTTCACGATTCATTGTGCACTCACCTTCGTTGTAACATCTGTGAAAGGGCAATGAATGCTATCCTAGTCTTCAACTGCGTTTGAGTCCCAGGAAGCAACTGGGTTCGTTGGCTTTAAGGCTGTGAACGTGCAGCGGTAATGGCAAAGCCCTGCCCGGATTGCTCCACAGCTCTCGTTCGTACAGCATTCAAACGGCCTCAGGAACGCCGTTCCAAGCAGCCTTACATTCCATGCTGGCGTAGCCAGGGAGGCATTTGGATTCTTCGGAGAAACACCTCTGTGCCTCACAAGTGAAACCTGTGGGCTCTCAAATACGTCTCCCTAAGGCAGTCGGAAGCTACATGTTTAGTTCCAGCCTGAAAACAACGGACAGCTTTTTCTGTGACAATGCTGGACTTCTGAGACCATCCAGATTCACCAAGGCCTAACTTTTGCCCGGTGGGGGAATGCTCTTCTGCACGTACATCACTCCCCACGTGAAAACATTTCTTAGCAGAAGGAGGCAGTATTTCCCTGGTAGTTGAGAGGTAGGCAGAAGCTTCAGATAAACATGCTGTGTCATCAAGCTTGAAGTGGAACACCGATGGGAACGTTCGCATTCTCCTGGAATGGAAGCCACTTGCTTTGGGCTTCAAGGCTGCCTGAACAGCCTTAGCGGCTCATCTTCTCTTCACTGCAGGAATGTGGCTTTGGACCAAGGCTGCGTTCTCTCAACGGCAATAATGTGCTGGCAATTGCTTTCTAGAAACTCATCCCACGGCACTGCAGATTCAGCTCCATACAAATGAAAGGTGACCTAAGTCTACCAGGTAAAGTCCAGTGTTTCACATCAGCAGAGTTGAGTGTGCAGTGGTAGCCACGAAGCCATACTCTGAAAAGGAGTGCCTTAACTCTGCTATGCCCCTGGGAACACATAGGGCAGTGTATCGTGCACCAATCTCTCATGATGACCACTGTGTGCTACAAGAGCGGTCGCTGGCTTCTGAGGAAGTCTAGGCGAAGTAGGTCCCCGGGAGCACTCTTCACATTCATAGCAAGGGCAACGTACTCCTTTCTGGGATGCCTAGGCAGAGTGTTCCAGTCGTCAAAAGGCCTCGCGAAAGCAGCGCCTGGCAGATTCTCTTTGCAAGTGGATCGTCCTCAGTGACTGAAACAGAACTGCACTGTTACTGCACAACGTGCTTGTGATTCAGTCTGGGACACAGGATGGCACTCTCACAGAGGCGAAAGCTAACTTTTGCATCCAGCCTGAAGACCAGTATATTTTTCACACTTCCACTGTTGTATGTGCAACAGCCATGGTCCTCGAAGCCTACCCAAGGTACTGAAATACTTACCCATTTCATCCTATGCAGAGGTCCCTGTGCCCAAAGGGTCTCCAGGGAAGAGCCCTGTGGGTCCCGTGTGTTTCCTTGAGGTAGTCAGAAACTACTGAGGATAACCTTATGAGCTCAAGTTTGAAACCGGGCAACCCTGGCAAAACCTTCATTTCGTCCGTGGTAGGCGAGACAGGTGCGGTTTGAAAGCTGCCTGAAAATCACTCCTGCTGCCCATCTTTTGTTTGTTGCCTGACGGCATCACGAAAGAACTTGAGTGTAATCGTATGAGGCATGCTGGTCTCGGTTCCTTCCTGGGAGTTCCTCCAGGAGCACACTGGAGCTTGGCGGCAAAGAACTGGCACCCCTGTGCTCAAGTAAAAGTCCAAATTTCTCCCTTAGTAAGCTTAGCTATGCCCTAGGAGCGAAGAAGCATGTGTTAAAGGAAGGCTGCCACACTGTTACGTATTTCACGATTCATTGTGCACTCACTTTCGTTGTAACATCTGTGAAAGGGCACTGAATGCTATCCTAGTCTTCAGCTGCGTTTGAGTCCCAGGAAGCAACTGGGTTCGTTGGCTTACAGGCTGTGATCGTGCAGCGGTAATGGCAAAGATCTGCCCGGATCGCTCGACAGCTCTCGTTTGTACAGCATTCAAACGGCCTCAGGAACGCCGTTCCAAGCAGCCTTACATTCCATGCTGGCGTAGCCAGGGAGGCATTTGGATTCTTCGGAGAAACACCACTGTGCCTCACCAGTGAAACCTGTGGGCTCCCAAATACGTCTCCCTACGGCAGTCGGATGCTAGATGTTTAGTTCCAGCCTGAAAACAACGGACAGCTTTTTCTGTGACAATGCTGGACTTCTGGGATCATCCAGATTCACCAAGGCCTAACTTTTGCCCAGCAGGGGAATGCTCTTCTGCACGTACAGCACTCCCCACGTGAAAACATTGCTTAGCAGAAGGAGGCAGTCTTTCCCTAGTACTACATAGCTAGGCTTAATCTTCAGATAATATGCTGTGTCATCAAGCTTGAAAGTGGGACACCGATGGGAGCCTTTTATTCTCCTGGAATGGAAGTCACTTGCTTGGGCTTCAGGCTGCCTAAACAGCCTTAGTGGCTCATCTTCTCTTCACTGCAGGAATGTGGCTTTGGGCCAAGGCTGCGATCTCTCAATGGCAATAATGTGCTGGCAATTGCTTTCTAGAAACTCATCCCACGGCACTCCAGAATCAGATCAATACAAATGAAAGGTGACCTAAGTCCTCGGGGTAAGGTCCAGTGTTTCACATCAGTAGAGTTGAGTGTGCAGTGGTAGCAACGAAGCCATACTCTGAAAAGGAGTGCCTTAACTCTGCTATGCCCCTGGGGACACATAGGGCAGTGTATCATGCACCAATCTCTCATGATGACCACTGTGTGCCAGAAGAGCGGTCGCTGGCTTCTGAGGAAGCCTAGGCGAAGTAGGTCCCCGGGAGCACTCTTCACATTCATAGCAAGGGCAACGTACTCCTTTCTGGGATGCCTAGGCAGAGTGTTCCAGTCGTCAAAAGGCCTCGCGAAAGCAGCGCCTGGCAGATTCTCTTTGCAAGTGGATCGTCCTCAGTGACTGAAACAGAACTGCACTGTTACTGCACAACGTGCTTGTGATTCAGTCTGGGACACAGGATAGCAATCTCACAGAGGCGAAAGCTAACCTTTGCATCCAGCCTGAAGACCAGTACATTTTTCACACTTCACACTGTTAAGTATGTGCAACAGCCATGCTCACCGAGGCCTACCTAAGGTACTGAAATACTTACCCATTTCATCCAATGCAGAGGCCCCTGTGCCCAAAGGGTCTCCAGGGAAGAGCCCTGTGGGTCCCGTGCGTTTCCTTGAGGTAGTCAGAAACTACTGAGGATAACCTTATGAGCTCAAGTTTGAAACCGGGCAACCCTGGCAAAACCTTCATTTCGTCCGTGGTAGGCGAGACAGGTGCGGTTTGAAAGCTGCCAGAAGATCACTCCTGCTGCCCATCTTCTCTTTGCTGCCTGACGACATCACGAAAGAACTTGAGTGTAATCGTTTGAGGCATGCTGGTCTCGGTTCCTTGCTGGGAGCTCCTCCAGGAGCACACTGGAGCTTGGCGGCAAAGAACTGGCACCCCTGTGCTCAAGTAAAAGTCCAGATTTCTCCCATAGTCAGCTTAGCTATGCCCTAGAAGCAAAGAAGCATGTGATAGAGGAAGGCTGCAACACTGTTTGGTATTTCACGACTCATTGTGCACTCACCTTCGTTGTAACATCTGTGAAAGGGCACTGAATGCCGTCCAAATCTTCTGCTGTGTTTGAGTCCCAGGAAGCAACTGGGTTCGTTGGCTTTAAGGCTGTGAACGTGCAGCGGTAATGGCAAAGCCCTGCCCGGATTGCTCCACAACTCTCGTTCGTACAGCATTCAAACGGCCTCAGGAACGCCGTTCCAAGCAGCCTTACATTCCATGCTGGCGTAGCCAGGGAGGCATTTGGATTCTTCGGAGAAACACCTCTGTGCCTCACAAGTGAAACCTGTGGGCTCCCAAATACGTCTCCCTAAGGCAGTCGGAAGCTACATGTTTAGTTCCAGCCTGAAAACAACGGACAGCTTTTTCTGTGACAATGCTGGACTTCTGGGACCATCCAGATTCACCAAGGCCTAACTTTTGCCCGGCGGGGGAATGCTCTTCTGCACGTACAGCACTCCCCACGTGAAAACCTTTCTTAGCAGAAGGAGGCAGTATTTCCCTGGTAGTTGAGAGGTAGGCAGAAGCTTCAGATAAACATGCTGTGTCATCAAGCTTGAAGTGGAACACCGATGGGAACGTTCGCATTCTCCTGGAATGGAAGCCACTTGCTTTGGGCTTCAAGGCTGCCTGAACAGCCTTAGCGGCTCATCTTCTCTTCACTGCAGGAATGTGGCTTTGGACCAAGGCTGCGTTCTCTCAACGGCAATAATGTGCTGGCAATTGCTTTCTAGAAACTCATCCCACGGCACTGCAGATTCAGCTCCATACAAATGAAAGGTGACCTAAGTCTACCAGGTAAAGTCCAGTGTTTCACATCAGCAGAGTTGAGTGTGCAGGGGTAGCCACGAAGCCATACTCTGAAAAGGAGTGCCTTAACTCTGCTATGCCCCTGGGAACACATAGGGCAGTGTATCGTGCACCAATCTCTCATGATGACCACTGTGTGCTACAAGAGCGGTCGCTGGCTTCTGAGGAAGCCTAGGCAAAGTAGGTCCCCGGGAGCACTCTTCACATTCATAGCAAGGGCAACGTACTCCTTTCTGGGATGCCTAGGCAGAGTGTTCCAGTCGTCAAAAGGCCTCGCGAAAGCAGCGCCTGGCAGATTCTCTTTGCAAGTGGATCGTCCTCAGTGACTGAAACAGAACTGCACTGTTACTGCACAATGTGCTTGTGATTCAGTCTGGGACACAGGATGGCACTCTCACAGAGGCGAAAGCTAACTTTTGCATCCAGCCTGAAGACCAGGATATTTTTCACACTTCCACTGTTGTATGTGCAACAGCCATGGTCCTCGAAGCCTACCTAAGGTACTGAAATACTTACCCATTTCATCCTATGCAGAGGTCCCTGTGCCCAAAGGTCTCCAGGAAAGAGCCCTGTGGGTCCCGTGTGTTTCCTTGAGGTAGTCAGAAACTACTGAGGATAACCTTATGAGCTCAAGTTTGAAACCGGGCAACCCTGGCAAAACCTTCATTTCGTCCGTGGTAGGCGAGACAGGTGCGGTTTGAAAGCTGCCTGAAAATCACTCCTGCTGCCCATCTTTTCTTTGTTGCCTGACGGCATCACGAAAGAACTTGAGTGTAATCGTTTGAGGCATGCTGGTCTAGGTTCCTTGCTGGGAGTTCTTCCAGGAGCACACTGGAGCTTGGCGGCAAAGAACTGGCACCCCTGGGCTCAAGTAAAAGTCCAAATTTCTCCCTTAGTAAGCTTAGCTATGCCCAAGGAGCGAAGAAGCATGTGTTAAAGGAAGGCTGCCACACTGTTACGTATTTCACGATTCATTGTGCACTCACCTTCGTTGTAACATCTGTGAAAGGGCAATGAATGCTATCCTAGTCTTCAACTGCGTTTGAGTCCCAGGAAGCAACTGGGTTCGTTGGCTTTAAGGCTGTGAACGTGCAGCGGTAATGGCAAAGCCCTGCCCGGATTGCTCCACAGCTCTCGTTCGTACAGCATTCAAACGGCCTCAGGAACGCCGTTCCAAGCAGCCTTACATTCCATGCTGGCGTAGCCAGGGAGGCATTTGGATTCTTCGGAGAAACACCTCTGTGCCTCACAAGTGAAACCTGTGGGCTCCCAAATACGTCTCCCTAAGGCAGTCGGAAGCTACATGTTTAGTTCCAGCCTGAAAACAACGGACAGCTTTTTCTGTGACAATGCTGGACTTCTGAGACCATCCAGATTCACCAAGGCCTAACTTTTGCCCGGCGGGGGAATGCTCTTCTGAACGTACATCACTCCCCACGTGAAAACATTTCTTAGCAGAAGGAGGCAGTATTTCCCTGGTAGTTGAGAGGTAGGCAGAAGCTTCAGATAAACATGCTGTGTCATCAAGCTTGAAGTGGAACACCGATGGGAACGTTCGCATTCTCCTGGAATGGAAGCCACTTGCTTTGGGCTTCAAGGCTGCCTGAACAGCCTTAGCGGCTCATCTTCTCTTCACTGCAGGAATGTGGCTTTGGACCAAGGCTGCGTTCTCTCAACGGCAATAATGTGCTGGCAATTGCTTTCTAGAAACTCATCCCACGGCACTGCAGATTCAGCTCCATACAAATGAAAGGTGACCTAAGTCTACCAGGTAAAGTCCAGTGTTTCACATCAGCAGAGTTGAGTGTGCAGGGGTAGCCACGAAGCCATACTCTGAAAAGGAGTGCCTTAACTCTGCTATGCCCCTGGGAACACATAGGGCAGTGTATCGTGCACCAATCTCTCATGATGACCACTGTGTGCTACAAGAGCGGTCGCTGGCTTCTGAGGAAGCCTAGGCGAAGTAGGTCCCCGGGAGCACTCTTCACATTCATAGCAAGGGCAACGTACTCCTTTCTGGGATGCCTAGGCAGAGTGTTCCAGTCGTCAAAAGGCCTCGCGAAAGCAGCGCCTGGCAGATTCTCTTTGCAAGTGGATCGTCCTCAGTGACTGAAACAGAACTGCACTGTTACTGCACAACGTGCTTGTGATTCAGTCTGGGACACAGGATGGCACTCTCACAGAGGCGAAAGCTAACTTTTGCATCCAGCCTGAAGACCAGTATATTTTTCACACTTCCACTGTTGTATGTGCAACAGCCATGGTCCTCGAAGCCTACCCAAGGTACTGAAATACTTACCCATTTCATCCTATGCAGAGGTCCCTGTGCCCAAAGGTCTCCAGGAAAGAGCCCTGTGGGTCCCGTGTGTTTCCTTGAGGTAGTCAGAAACTACTGAGGATAACCTTATGAGCTCAAGTTTGAAACCGGGCAACCCTGGCAAAACCTTCATTTCGTCCGTGGTAGGCGAGACAGGTGCGGTTTGAAAGCTGCCTGAAAATCACTCCTGCTGCCCATCTTTTCTTTGTTGCCTGACGGCATCACGAAAGAACTTGAGTGTAATCGTATGAGGCATGCTGGTCTCGGTTCCTTCCTGGGAGTTCCTCCAGGAGCACACTGGAGCTTGGCGGCAAAGAACTGGCACCCCTGTGCTCAAGTAAAAGTCCAAATTTCTCCCTTAGTAAGCTTAGCTATGCCCTAGGAGCGAAGAAGCATGTGTTAAAGGAAGGCTGCCACACTGTTACGTATTTCACGATTCATTGTGCACTCACCTTCGTTGTAACATCTGTGAAAGGGCACTGAATGCTATCCTAGTCTTCAGCTGCGTTTGAGTCCCAGGAAGCAACTGGGTTCGTTGGCTTACAGGCTGTGATCGTGCAGCGGTAATGGCAAAGATCTGCCCGGATCGCTCGACAGCTCTCGTTTGTACAGCATTCAAACGGCCTCAGGAACGCCGTTCCAAGCAGCCTTACATTCCATGCTGGCGTAGCCAGGGAGGCATTTGGATTCTTCGGAGAAACACCACTGTGCCTCACCAGTGAAACCTGTGGGCTCCCAAATACGTCTCCCTACGGCAGTCGGATGCTAGATGTTTAGTTCCAGCCTGAAAACAACGGACAGCTTTTTCTGTGACAATGCTGGACTTCTGGGACCATCCAGATTCACCAAGGCCTAACTTTTGCCCAGCAGGGGAATGCTCTTCTGCACGTACAGCACTCCCCACGTGAAAACCTTTCTTAGCAGAAGGAGGCAGTCTTTCCCTAGTACTACATAGCTAGGCTTAATCTTCAGATAATATGCTGTGTCATCAAGCTTGAAAGTGGGACACCGATGGGAGCCTTTTATTCTCCTGGAATGGAAGTCACTTGCTTGGGCTTCAGGCTGCCTAAACAGCCTTAGTGGCTCATCTTCTCTTCACTGCAGGAATGTGGCTTTGGGCCAAGGCTGCGATCTCTCAATGGCAATAATGTGCTGGCAATTGCTTTCTAGAAACTCATCCCACGGCACTCCAGAATCAGATCAATACAAATGAAAGGTGACCTAAGTCCTCGGGGTAAGGTCCAGTGTTTCACATCAGTAGAGTTGAGTGTGCAGTGGTAGCAACGAAGCCATACTCTGAAAAGGAGTGCCTTAACTCTGCTATGCCCCTGGGGACACATAGGGCAGTGTATCATGCACCAATCTCTCATGATGACCACTGTGTGCCAGAAGAGCGGTCGCTGGCTTCTGAGGAAGCCTAGGCGAAGTAGGTCCCCGGGAGCACTCTTCACATTCATAGCAAGGGCAACGTACTCCTTTCTGGGATGCCTAGGCAGAGTGTTCCAGTCGTCAAAAGGCCTCGCGAAAGCAGCGCCTGGCAGATTCTCTTTGCAAGTGGATCGTCCTCAGTGACTGAAACAGAACTGCACTGTTACTGCACAACGTGCTTGTGATTCAGTCTGGGACACAGGATAGCAATCTCACAGAGGCGAAAGCTAACCTTTGCATCCAGCCTGAAGACCAGTACATTTTTCACACTTCACACTGTTAAGTATGTGCAACAGCCATGCTCACCGAGGCCTACCTAAGGTACTGAAATACTTACCCATTTCATCCAATGCAGAGGCCCCTGTGCCCAAAGGGTCTCCAGGGAAGAGCCCTGTGGGTCCCGTGCGTTTCCTTGAGGTAGTCAGAAACTACTGAGGATAACCTTATGAGCTCAAGTTTGAAACCGGGCAACCCTGGCAAAGCCTTCATTTCGTCCGTGGTAGGCGAGACAGGTGCGGTTTGAAAGCTGCCAGAAGATCACTCCTGCTGCCCATCTTCTCTTTGCTGCCTGACGACATCACGAAAGAACTTGAGTGTAATCGTTTGAGGCATGCTGGTCTCGGTTCCTTGCTGGGAGCTCCTCCAGGAGCACACTGGAGCTTGGCGGCAAAGAACTGGCACCCCTGTGCTCAAGTAAAAGTCCAGATTTCTCCCATAGTCAGCTTAGCTATGCCCTAGAAGCGAAGAAGCATGTGATAGAGGAAGGCTGCAACACTGTTTGGTATTTCACGACTCATTGTGCACTCACCTTCGTTGTAACATCTGTGAAAGGGCACTGAATGCCGTCCAAATCTTCTGCTGTGTTTGAGTCCCAGGAAGCAACTGGGTTCGTTGGCTTTAAGGCTGTGAACGTGCAGCGGTAATGGCAAAGCCCTGCCCGGATTGCTCCACAACTCTCGTTCGTACAGCATTCAAACGGCCTCAGGAACGCCGTTCCAAGCAGCCTTACATTCCATGCTGGCGTAGCCAGGGAGGCATTTGGATTCTTCGGAGAAACACCTCTGTGCCTCACAAGTGAAACCTGTGGGCTCCCAAATACGTCTCCCTAAGGCAGTCGGAAGCTACATGTTTAGTTCCAGCCTGAAAACAACGGACAGCTTTTTCTGTGACAATGCTGGACTTCTGGGACCATCCAGATTCACCAAGGCCTAACTTTTGCCCGGCGGGGGAATGCTCTTCTGCACGTACAGCACTCCCCACGTGAAAACCTTTCTTAGCAGAAGGAGGCAGTATTTCCCTGGTAGTTGAGAGGTAGGCAGAAGCTTCAGATAAACATGCTGTGTCATCAAGCTTGAAGTGGAACACCGATGGGAACGTTCGCATTCTCCTGGAATGGAAGCCACTTGCTTTGGGCTTCAAGGCTGCCTGAACAGCCTTAGCGGCTCATCTTCTCTTCACTGCAGGAATGTGGCTTTGGACCAAGGCTGCGTTCTCTCAACGGCAATAATGTGCTGGCAATTGCTTTCTAGAAACTCATCCCACGGCACTGCAGATTCAGCTCCATACAAATGAAAGGTGACCTAAGTCTACCAGGTAAAGTCCAGTGTTTCACATCAGCAGAGTTGAGTGTGCAGGGGTAGCCACGAAGCCATACTCTGAAAAGGAGTGCCTTAACTCTGCTATGCCCCTGGGAACACATAGGGCAGTGTATCGTGCACCAATCTCTCATGATGACCACTGTGTGCTACAAGAGCGGTCGCTGGCTTCTGAGGAAGCCTAGGCAAAGTAGGTCCCCGGGAGCACTCTTCACATTCATAGCAAGGGCAACGTACTCCTTTCTGGGATGCCTAGGCAGAGTGTTCCAGTCGTCAAAAGGCCTCGCGAAAGCAGCGCCTGGCAGATTCTCTTTGCAAGTGGATCGTCCTCAGTGACTGAAACAGAACTGCACTGTTACTGCACAATGTGCTTGTGATTCAGTCTGGGACACAGGATGGCACTCTCACAGAGGCGAAAGCTAA
This sequence comes from Balaenoptera borealis, assembly GCF_965194805.1. Classification (NCBI taxonomy): domain Eukaryota; kingdom Metazoa; phylum Chordata; class Mammalia; order Artiodactyla; family Balaenopteridae; genus Balaenoptera; species Balaenoptera borealis. The sequence continues at coordinate 31,969,340 of NC_138872.1, read as the reverse complement.
CTTTTGCATCCAGCCTGAAGACCAGTATATTTTTCACACTTCCACTGTTGTATGTGCAACAGCCATGGTCCTCGAAGCCTACCCAAGGTACTGAAATACTTACCCATTTCATCCTATGCAGAGGTCCCTGTGCCCAAAGGTCTCCAGGAAAGAGCCCTGTGGGTCCCGTGTGTTTCCTTGAGGTAGTCAGAAACTACTGAGGATAACCTTATGAGCTCAAGTTTGAAACCGGGCAACCCTGGCAAAACCTTCATTTCGTCCGTGGTAGGCGAGACAGGTGCGGTTTGAAAGCTGCCTGAAAATCACTCCTGCTGCCCATCTTTTCTTTGTTGCCTGACGGCATCACGAAAGAACTTGAGTGTAATCGTATGAGGCATGCTGGTCTCGGTTCCTTCCTGGGAGTTCCTCCAGGAGCACACTGGAGCTTGGCGGCAAAGAACTGGCACCCCTGTGCTCAAGTAAAAGTCCAAATTTCTCCCTTAGTAAGCTTAGCTATGCCCTAGGAGCGAAGAAGCATGTGTTAAAGGAAGGCTGCCACACTGTTACGTATTTCACGATTCATTGTGCACTCACCTTCGTTGTAACATCTGTGAAAGGGCACTGAATGCTATCCTAGTCTTCAGCTGCGTTTGAGTCCCAGGAAGCAACTGGGTTCGTTGGCTTACAGGCTGTGATCGTGCAGCGGTAATGGCAAAGATCTGCCCGGATCGCTCGACAGCTCTCGTTTGTACAGCATTCAAACGGCCTCAGGAACGCCGTTCCAAGCAGCCTTACATTCCATGCTGGCGTAGCCAGGGAGGCATTTGGATTCTTCGGAGAAACACCACTGTGCCTCACCAGTGAAACCTGTGGGCTCCCAAATACGTCTCCCTACGGCAGTCGGATGCTAGATGTTTAGTTCCAGCCTGAAAACAACGGACAGCTTTTTCTGTGACAATGCTGGACTTCTGGGATCATCCAGATTCACCAAGGCCTAACTTTTGCCCAGCAGGGGAATGCTCTTCTGCACGTACAGCACTCCCCACGTGAAAACATTGCTTAGCAGAAGGAGGCAGTCTTTCCCTAGTACTACATAGCTAGGCTTAATCTTCAGATAATATGCTGTGTCATCAAGCTTGAAAGTGGGACACCGATGGGAGCCTTTTATTCTCCTGGAATGGAAGTCACTTGCTTGGGCTTCAGGCTGCCTAAACAGCCTTAGTGGCTCATCTTCTCTTCACTGCAGGAATGTGGCTTTGGGCCAAGGCTGCGATCTCTCAATGGCAATAATGTGCTGGCAATTGCTTTCTAGAAACTCATCCCACGGCACTCCAGAATCAGATCAATACAAATGAAAGGTGACCTAAGTCCTCGGGGTAAGGTCCAGTGTTTCACATCAGTAGAGTTGAGTGTGCAGTGGTAGCAACGAAGCCATACTCTGAAAAGGAGTGCCTTAACTCTGCTATGCCCCTGGGGACACATAGGGCAGTGTATCATGCACCAATCTCTCATGATGACCACTGTGTGCCAGAAGAGCGGTCGCTGGCTTCTGAGGAAGCCTAGGCGAAGTAGGTCCCCGGGAGCACTCTTCACATTCATAGCAAGGGCAACGTACTCCTTTCTGGGATGCCTAGGCAGAGTGTTCCAGTCGTCAAAAGGCCTCGCGAAAGCAGCGCCTGGCAGATTCTCTTTGCAAGTGGATCGTCCTCAGTGACTGAAACAGAACTGCACTGTTACTGCACAACGTGCTTGTGATTCAGTCTGGGACACAGGATAGCAATCTCACAGAGGCGAAAGCTAACCTTTGCATCCAGCCTGAAGACCAGTACATTTTTCACACTTCACACTGTTAAGTATGTGCAACAGCCATGCTCACCGAGGCCTACCTAAGGTACTGAAATACTTACCCATTTCATCCAATGCAGAGGCCCCTGTGCCCAAAGGGTCTCCAGGGAAGAGCCCTGTGGGTCCCGTGCGTTTCCTTGAGGTAGTCAGAAACTACTGAGGATAACCTTATGAGCTCAAGTTTGAAACCGGGCAACCCTGGCAAAACCTTCATTTCGTCCGTGGTAGGCGAGACAGGTGCGGTTTGAAAGCTGCCAGAAGATCACTCCTGCTGCCCATCTTCTCTTTGCTGCCTGACGACATCACGAAAGAACTTGAGTGTAATCGTTTGAGGCATGCTGGTCTCGGTTCCTTGCTGGGAGCTCCTCCAGGAGCACACTGGAGCTTGCCGGCAAAGAACTGGCACCCCTGTGCTCAAGTAAAAGTCCAGATTTCTCCCATAGTCAGCTTAGCTATGCCCTAGAAGCGAAGAAGCATGTGATAGAGGAAGGCTGCAACACTGTTTGGTATTTCACGACTCATTGTGCACTCACCTTCGTTGTAACATCTGTGAAAGGGCACTGAATGCCGTCCAAATCTTCTGCTGTGTTTGAGTCCCAGGAAGCAACTGGGTTCGTTGGCTTTAAGGCTGTGAACGTGCAGCGGTAATGGCAAAGCCCTGCCCGGATTGCTCCACAACTCTCGTTCGTACAGCATTCAAACGGCCTCAGGAACGCCGTTCCAAGCAGCCTTACATTCCATGCTGGCGTAGCCAGGGAGGCATTTGGATTCTTCGGAGAAACACCTCTGTGCCTCACAAGTGAAACCTGTGGGCCCCCAAATACGTCTCCCTAAGGCAGTCGGAAGCTACATGTTTAGTTCCAGCCTGAAAACAACGGACAGCTTTTTCTGTGACAATGCTGGACTTCTGGGACCATCCAGATTCACCAAGGCCTAACTTTTGCCCGGCGGGGGAATGCTCTTCTGCACGTACATCACTCCCCACGTGAAAACATTTCTTAGCAGAAGGAGGCAGTATTTCCCTGGTAGTTGAGAGGTAGGCAGAAGCTTCAGATAAACATGCTGTGTCATCAAGCTTGAAGTGGAACACCGATGGGAACGTTCGCATTCTCCTGGAATGGAAGCCACTTGCTTTGGGCTTCAAGGCTGCCTGAACAGCCTTAGCGGCTCATCTTCTCTTCACTGCAGGAATGTGGCTTTGGACCAAGGCTGCGTTCTCTCAACGGCAATAATGTGCTGGCAATTGCTTTCTAGAAACTCATCCCACGGCACTGCAGATTCAGCTCCATACAAATGAAAGGTGACCTAAGTCTACCAGGTAAAGTCCAGTGTTTCACATCAGCAGAGTTGAGTGTGCAGGGGTAGCCACGAAGCCATACTCTGAAAAGGAGTGCCTTAACTCTGCTATGCCCCTGGGAACACATAGGGCAGTGTATCGTGCACCAATCTCTCATGATGACCACTGTGTGCTACAAGAGCGGTCGCTGGCTTCTGAGGAAGCCTAGGCGAAGTAGGTCCCCGGGAGCAGTCTTCACATTCATAGCAAGGGCAACGTACTCCTTTCTGGGATGCCTAGGCAGAGTGTTCCAGTCGTCAAAAGGCCTCGCGAAAGCAGCGCCTGGCAGATTCTCTTTGCAAGTGGATCGTCCTCAGTGACTGAAACAGAACTGCACTGTTACTGCACAACGTGCTTGTGATTCAGTCTGGGACACAGGATGGCACTCTCACAGAGGCGAAAGCTAACTTTTGCATCCAGCCTGAAGACCAGTATATTTTTCACACTTCCACTGTTGTATGTGCAACAGCCATGGTCCTCGAAGCCTACCCAAGGTACTGAAATACTTACCCATTTCATCCTATGCAGAGGTCCCTGTGCCCAAAGGGTCTCCAGGGAAGAGCCCTGTGGGTCCCGTGTGTTTCCTTGAGGTAGTCAGAAACTACTGAGGATAACCTTATGAGCTCAAGTTTGAAACCGGGCAACCCTGGCAAAACCTTCATTTCGTCCGTGGTAGGCGAGACAGGTGCGGTTTGAAAGCTGCCTGAAAATCACTCCTGCTGCCCATCTTTTCTTTGTTGCCTGACGGCATCACGAAAGAACTTGAGTGTAATCGTATGAGGCATGCTGGTCTCGGTTCCTTGCTGGGAGTTCCTCCAGGAGCACACTGGAGCTTGGCGGCAAAGAACTGGCACCCCTGGGCTCAAGTAAAAGTCCAAATTTCTCCCTTAGTAAGCTGAGCTATGCCCTAGGAGCGAAGAAGCATGTGTTAAAGGAAGGCTGCCACACTGTTACGTATTTCACGATTCATTGTGCACTCACCTTCGTTGTAACATCTGTGAAAGGGCACTGAATGCTATCCTAGTCTTCAGCTGCGTTTGAGTCCCAGGAAGCAACTGGGTTCGTTGGCTTACAGGCTGTGATCGTGCAGCGGTAATGGCAAAGATCTGCCCGGATCGCTCGACAGCTCTCGTTTGTACAGCATTCAAACGGCCTCAGGAACGCCGTTCCAAGCAGCCTTACATTCCATGCTGGCGTAGCCAGGGAGGCATTTGGATTCTTCGGAGAAACACCACTGTGCCTCACCAGTGAAACCTGTGGGCTCCCAAATACGTCTCCCTACGGCAGTCGGATGCTAGATGTTTAGTTCCAGCCTGAAAACAACGGACAGCTTTTTCTGTGACAATGCTGGACTTCTGGGATCATCCAGATTCACCAAGGCCTAACTTTTGCCCAGCAGGGGAATGCTCTTCTGCACGTACAGCACTCCCCACGTGAAAACCTTTCTTAGCAGAAGGAGGCAGTCTTTCCCTAGTACTACATAGCTAGGCTTAATCTTCAGATAATATGCTGTGTCATCAAGCTTGAAAGTGGGACACCGATGGGAGCCTTTTATTCTCCTGGAATGGAAGTCACTTGCTTGGGCTTCAGGCTGCCTAAACAGCCTTAGTGGCTCATCTTCTCTTCACTGCAGGAATGTGGCTTTGGGCCAAGGCTGCGATCTCTCAATGGCAATAATGTGCTGGCAATTGCTTTCTAGAAACTCATCCCACGGCACTCCAGAATCAGATCAATACAAATGAAAGGTGACCTAAGTCCTCGGGGTAAGGTCCAGTGTTTCACATCAGTAGAGTTGAGTGTGCAGTGGTAGCAACGAAGCCATACTCTGAAAAGGAGTGCCTTAACTCTGCTATGCCCCTGGAGACACATAGGGCAGTGTATCGTGCACCAATCTCTCATGATGACCACTGTGTGCCAGAAGAGCGGTCGCTGGCTTCTGAGGAAGCCTAGGCGAAGTAGGTCCCCGGGAGCACTCTTCACATTCATAGCAAGGGCAACGTACTCCTTTCTGGGATGCCTAGGCAGAGTGTTCCAGTCGTCAAAAGGCCTCGCGAAAGCAGCACCTGGCAGATTCTCTTTGCAAGTGGATCGTCCTCAGTGACTGAAACAGAACTGCACTGTTACTGCACAACGTGCTTGTGATTCAGTCTGGGACACAGGATAGCAATCTCACAGAGGCGAAAGCTAACCTTTGCATCCAGCCTGAAGACCAGTACATTTTTCACACTTCACACTGTTAAGTATGTGCAACAGCCATGCTCACCGAGGCCTACCTAAGGTACTGAAATACTTACCCATTTCATCCAATGCAGAGGCCCCTGTGCCCAAAGGGTCTCCAGGGAAGAGCCCTGTGGGTCCCGTGCGTTTCCTTGAGGTAGTCAGAAACTACTGAGGATAACCTTATGAGCTCAAGTTTGAAACCGGGCAACCCTGGCAAAACCTTCATTTCGTCCGTGGTAGGCAAGACAGGTGCGGTTTGAAAGCTGCCAGAAGATCACTCCTGCTGCCCATCTTCTCTTTGCTGCCTGACGACATCACGAAAGAACTTGAGTGTAATCGTTTGAGGCATGCTGGTCTCGGTTCCTTGCTGGGAGCTCCTCCAGGAGCACACTGGAGCTTGACGGCAAAGAACTGGCACCCCTGTGCTCAAGTAAAAGTCCAGATTTCTCCCATAGTCAGCTTAGCTATGCCCTAGAAGCGAAGAAGCATGTGATAGAGGAAGGCTGCAACACTGTTTGGTATTTCACGACTCATTGTGCACTCACCTTCGTTGTAACATCTGTGAAAGGGCACTGAATGCCGTCCAAATCTTCTGCTGTGTTTGAGTCCCAGGAAGCAACTGGGTTCGTTGGCTTTAAGGCTGTGAACGTGCAGCGGTAATGGCAAAGCCCTGCCCGGATTGCTCCACAACTCTCGTTCGTACAGCATTCAAACGGCCTCAGGAACGCCGTTCCAAGCAGCCTTACATTCCATGCTGGCGTAGCCAGGGAGGCATTTGGATTCTTCGGAGAAACACCTCTGTGCCTCACAAGTGAAACCTGTGGGCTCCCAAATACGTCTCCCTAAGGCAGTCGGAAGCTACATGTTTAGTTCCAGCCTGAAAACAACGGACAGCTTTTTCTGTGACAATGCTGGACTTCTGAGACCATCCAGATTCACCAAGGCCTAACTTTTGCCCGGCGGGGGAATGCTCTTCTGCACGTACATCACTCCCCACGTGAAAACATTTCTTAGCAGAAGGAGGCAGTATTTCCCTGGTAGTTGAGAGGTAGGCAGAAGCTTCAGATAAACATGCTGTGTCATCAAGCTTGAAGTGGAACACCGATGGGAACGTTCGCATTCTCCTGGAATGGAAGCCACTTGCTTTGGGCTTCAAGGCTGCCTGAACAGCCTTAGCGGCTCATCTTCCCTTCACTGCAGGAATGTGGCTTTGGACCAAGGCTGCGTTCTCTCAATGGCAATAATGTGCTGGCAATTGCTTTCTAGAAACTCATCCCACGGCACTGCAGATTCAGCTCCATACAAATGAAAGGTGACCTAAGTCTACCAGGTAAAGTCCAGTGTTTCACATCAGCAGAGTTGAGTGTGCAGGGGTAGCCACGAAGCCATACTCTGAAAAGGAGTGCCTTAACTCTGCTATGCCCCTGGGAACACATAGGGCAGTGTATCGTGCACCAATCTCTCATGATGACCACTGTGTGCTACAAGAGCGGTCGCTGGCTTCTGAGGAAGCCTAGGCGAAGTAGGTCCCCGGGAGCACTCTTCACATTCATAGCAAGGGCAACGTACTCCTTTCTGGGATGCCTAGGCAGAGTGTTCCAGTCGTCAAAAGGCCTCTCGAAAGCAGCGCCTGGCAGATTCTCTTTGCAAGTGGATCGTCCTCAGTGACTGAAACAGAACTGCACTGTTACAGCACAACGTGCTTGTGATTCAGTCTGGGACACAGGATGGCACTCTCACAGAGGCGAAAGCTAACTTTTGCATCCAGCCTGAAGACCAGTATATTTTTCACACTTCCACTGTTGTATGTGCAACAGCCATGGTCCTCGAAGCCTACCCAAGGTACTGAAATACTTACCCATTTCATCCTATGCAGAGGTCCCTGTGCCCAAAGGGTCTCCAGGGAAGAGCCCTGTGGGTCCCGTGTGTTTCCTTGAGGTAGTCAGAAACTACTGAGGATAACCTTATGAGCTCAAGTTTGAAACCGGGCAACCCTGGCAAAACCTTCATTTCGTCCGTGGTAGGCGAGACAGGTGCGGTTTGAAAGCTGCCTGAAAATCACTCCTGCTGCCCATCTTTTCTTTGTTGCCTGACGGCATCACGAAAGAACTTGAGTGTAATCGTATGAGGCATGCTGGTCTCGGTTCCTTGCTGGGAGTTCCTCCAGGAGCACACTGGAGCTTGGCGGCAAAGAACTGGCACTCCTGGGCTCAAGTAAAAGTCCAAATTTCTCCCTTAGTAAGCTTAGCTATGCCCTAGGAGCGAAGAAGCATGTGTTAAAGGAAGGCTGCCACACTGTTACGTATTTCACGATTCATTGTGCACTCACCTTCGTTGTAACATCTGTGAAAGGGCACTGAATGCTATCCTAGTCTTCAGCTGCGTTTGAGTCCCAGGAAGCAACTGGGTTCGTTGGCTTACAGGCTGTGATCGTGCAGCGGTAATGGCAAAGATCTGCCCGGATCGCTCGACAGCTCTCGTTTGTACAGCATTCAAACGGCCTCAGGAACGCCGTTCCAAGCAGCCTTACATTCCATGCTGGCGTAGCCAGGGAGGCATTTGGATTCTTCGGAGAAACACCACTGTGCCTCACCAGTGAAACCTGTGGGCTCCCAAATACGTCTCCCTACGGCAGTCGGATGCTAGATGTTTAGTTCCAGCCTGAAAACAACGGACAGCTTTTTCTGTGACAATGCTGGACTTCTGGGATCATCCAGATTCACCAAGGCCTAACTTTTGCCCAGCAGGGGAATGCTCTTCTGCACGTACAGCACTCCCCACGTGAAAACATTGCTTAGCAGAAGGAGGCAGTCTTTCCCTAGTACTACATAGCTAGGCTTAATCTTCAGATAATATGCTGTGTCATCAAGCTTGAAAGTGGGACACCGATGGGAGCCTTTTATTCTCCTGGAATGGAAGTCACTTGCTTGGGCTTCAGGCTGCCTAAACAGCCTTAGTGGCTCATCTTCTCTTCACTGCAGGAATGTGGCTTTGGGCCAAGGCTGCGATCTCTCAATGGCAATAATGTGCTGGCAATTGCTTTCTAGAAACTCATCCCACGGCACTCCAGAATCAGATCAATACAAATGAAAGGTGACCTAAGTCCTCGGGGTAAGGTCCAGTGTTTCACATCAGTAGAGTTGAGTGTGCAGTGGTAGCAACGAAGCCATACTCTGAAAAGGAGTGCCTTAACTCTGCTATGCCCCTGGGGACACATAGGGCAGTGTATCGTGCACCAATCTCTCATGATGACCACTGTGTGCCAGAAGAGCGGTCGCTGGCTTCTGAGGAAGCCTAGGCGAAGTAGGTCCCCGGGAGCACTCTTCACATTCATAGCAAGGGCAACGTACTCCTTTCTGGGATGCCTAGGCAGAGTGTTCCAGTCGTCAAAAGGCCTCGCGAAAGCAGCGCCTGGCAGATTCTCTTTGCAAGTGGATCGTCCTCAGTGACTGAAACAGAACTGCACTGTTACTGCACAACGTGCTTGTGATTCAGTCTGGGACACAGGATAGCAATCTCACAGAGGCGAAAGCTAACCTTTGCATCCAGCCTGAAGACTAGTACATTTTTCACACTTCACACTGTTAAGTATGTGCAACAGCCATGCTCACCGAGGCCTACCTAAGGTACTGAAATACTTACCCATTTCATCCAATGCAGAGGCCCCTGTGCCCAAAGGGTCTCCAGGGAAGAGCCCTGTGGGTCCCGTGCGTTTCCTTGAGGTAGTCAGAAACTACTGAGGATAACCTTATGAGCTCAAGTTTGAAACCGGGCAACCCTGGCAAAACCTTCATTTCGTCCGTGGTAGGCGAGACAGGTGCGGTTTGAAAGCTGCCAGAAGATCACTCCTGCTGCCCATCTTCTCTTTGCTGCCTGACGACATCACGAAAGAACTTGAGTGTAATCGTTTGAGGCATGCTGGTCTCGGTTCCTTGCTGGGAGCTCCTCCAGGAGCACACTGGAGCTTGGCGGCAAAGAACTGGCACCCCTGTGCTCAAGTAAAAGTCCAGATTTCTCCCATAGTCAGCTTAGCTATGCCCTAGAAGCGAAGAAGCATGTGATAGAGGAAGGCTGCAACACTGTTTGGTATTTCACGACTCATTGTGCACTCACCTTCGTTGTAACATCTGTGAAAGGGCACTGAATGCCGTCCAAATCTTCTGCTGTGTTTGAGTCCCAGGAAGCAACTGGGTTCGTTGGCTTTAAGGCTGTGAACGTGCAGCGGTAATGGCAAAGCCCTGCCCGGATTGCTCCACAACTCTCGTTCGTACAGCATTCAAACGGCCTCAGGAACGCCGTTCCAAGCAGCCTTACATTCCATGCTGGCGTAGCCAGGGAGGCATTTGGATTCTTCGGAGAAACACCTCTGTGCCTCACAAGTGAAACCTGTGGGCTCCCAAATACGTCTCCCTAAGGCAGTCGGAAGCTACATGTTTAGTTCCAGCCTGAAAACAACGGACAGCTTTTTCTGTGACAATGCTGGACTTCTGGGACCATCCAGATTCACCAAGGCCTAACTTTTGCCCGGCGGGGGAATGCTCTTCTGCACGTACATCACTCCCCACGTGAAAACATTTCTTAGCAGAAGGAGACAGTATTTCCCTGGTAGTTGAGAGGTAGGCAGAAGCTTCAGATAAACATGCTGTGTCATCAAGCTTGAAGTGGAACACCGATGGGAACGTTCGCATTCTCCTGGAATGGAAGCCACTTGCTTTGGGCTTCAAGGCTGCCTGAACAGCCTTAGCGGCTCATCTTCTCTTCACTGCAGGAATGTGGCTTTGGACCAAGGCTGCGTTCTCTCAACGGCAATAATGTGCTGGCAATTGCTTTCTAGAAACTCATCCCACGGCACTGCAGATTCAGCTCCATACAAATGAAAGGTGACCTAAGTCTACCAGGTAAAGTCCAGTGTTTCACATCAGCAGAGTTGAGTGTGCAGGGGTAGCCACGAAGCCATACTCTGAAAAGGAGTGCCTTAACTCTGCTATGCCCCTGGGAACACATAGGGCAGTGTATCGTGCACCAATCTCTCATGATGACCACTGTGTGCTACAAGAGCGGTCGCTGGCTTCTGAGGAAGCCTAGGCAAAGTAGGTCCCCGGGAGCACTCTTCACATTCATAGCAAGGGCAACGTACTCCTTTCTGGGATGCCTAGGCAGAGTGTTCCAGTCGTCAAAAGGCCTCGCGAAAGCAGCGCCTGGCAGATTCTCTTTGCAAGTGGATCGTCCTCAGTGACTGAAACAGAACTGCACTGTTACTGCACAACGTGCTTGTGATTCAGTCTGGGACACAGGATGGCACTCTCACAGAGGCGAAAGCTAACTTTTGCATCCAGCCTGAAGACCAGTATATTTTTCACACTTCCACTGTTGTATGTGCAACAGCCATGGTCCTCGAAGCCTACCCAAGGTACTGAAATACTTACCCATTTCATCCTATGCAGAGGTCCCTGTGCCCAAAGGGTCTCCAGGGAAGAGCCCTGTGGGTCCCGTGTGTTTCCTTGAGGTAGTCAGAAACTACTGAGGATAACCTTATGAGCTCAAGTTTGAAACCGGGCAACCCTGGCAAAACCTTCATTTCGTCCGTGGTAGGCGAGACAGGTGCGGTTTGAAAGCTGCCTGAAAATCACTCCTGCTGCCCATCTTTTCTTTGTTGCCTGACGGCATCACGAAAGAACTTGAGTGTAATCGTATGAGGCATGCTGGTCTCGGTTCCTTGCTGGGAGTTCCTCCAGGAGCACACTGGAGCTTGGCGGCAAAGAACTGGCACCCCTGGGCTCAAGTAAAAGTCCAAATTTCTCCCTTAGTAAGCTTAGCTATGCCCTAGGAGCGAAGAAGCATGTGTTAAAGGAAGGCTGCCACACTGTTACGTATTTCACGATTCATTGTGCACTCACCTTCGTTGTAACATCTGTGAAAGGGCACTGAATGCTATCCTAGTCTTCAGCTGCGTTTGAGTCCCAGGAAGCAACTGGGTTCGTTGGCTTACAGGCTGTGATCGTGCAGCGGTAATGGCAAAGATCTGCCCGGATCGCTCGACAGCTCTCGTTTGTACAGCATTCAAACGGCCTCAGGAACGCCGTTCCAAGCAGCCTTACATTCCATGCTGGCGTAGCCAGGGAGGCATTTGGATTCTTCGGAGAAACACCACTGTGCCTCACCAGTGAAACCTGTGGGCTCCCAAATACGTCTCCCTACGGCAGTCGGATGCTAGATGTTTAGTTCCAGCCTGAAAACAACGGACAGCTTTTTCTGTGACAATGCTGGACTTCTGGGATCATCCAGATTCACCAAGGCCTAACTTTTGCCCAGCAGGGGAATGCTCTTCTGCACGTACAGCACTCCCCACGTGAAAACATTGCTTAGCAGAAGGAGGCAGTCTTTCCCTAGTACTACATAGCTAGGCTTAATCTTCAGATAATATGCTGTGTCATCAAGCTTGAAAGTGGGACACCGATGGGAGCCTTTTATTCTCCTGGAATGGAAGTCACTTGCTTGGGCTTCAGGCTGCCTAAACAGCCTTAGTGGCTCATCTTCTCTTCACTGCAGGAATGTGGCTTTGGGCCAAGGCTGCGATCTCTCAATGGCAATAATGTGCTGGCAATTGCTTTCTAGAAACTCATCCCACGGCACTCCAGAATCAGATCAATACAAATGAAAGGTGACCTAAGTCCTCGGGGTAAGGTCCAGTGTTTCACATCAGTAGAGTTGAGTGTGCAGTGGTAGCAACGAAGCCATACTCTGAAAAGGAGTGCCTTAACTCTGCTATGCCCCTGGGGACACATAGGGCAGTGTATCATGCACCAATCTCTCATGATGACCACTGTGTGCCAGAAGAGCGGTCGCTGGCTTCTGAGGAAGCCTAGGCGAAGTAGGTCCCCGGGAGCACTCTTCACATTCATAGCAAGGGCAACGTACTCCTTTCTGGGATGCCTAGGCAGAGTGTTCCAGTCGTCAAAAGGCCTCGCGAAAGCAGCGCCTGGCAGATTCTCTTTGCAAGTGGATCGTCCTCAGTGACTGAAACAGAACTGCACTGTTACTGCACAACGTGCTTGTGATTCAGTCTGGGACACAGGATAGCAATCTCACAGAGGCGAAAGCTAACCTTTGCATCCAGCCTGAAGACTAGTACATTTTTCACACTTCACACTGTTAAGTATGTGCAACAGCCATGCTCACCGAGGCCTACCTAAGGTACTGAAATACTTACCCATTTCATCCTATGCAGAGGTCCCTGTGCCCAAAGGTCTCCAGGAAAGAGCCCTGTGGGTCCCGTGTGTTTCCTTGAGGTAGTCAGAAACTACTGAGGATAACCTTATGAGCTCAAGTTTGAAACCGGGCAACCCTGGCAAAACCTTCATTTCGTCCGTGGTAGGCGAGACAGGTGCGGTTTGAAAGCTGCCTGAAAATCACTCCTGCTGCCCATCTTTTCTTTGTTGCCTGACGGCATCACGAAAGAACTTGAGTGTAATCGTTTGAGGCATGCTGGTCTCGGTTCCTTGCTGGGAGTTCTTCCAGGAGCACACTGGAGCTTGGCGGCAAAGAACTGGCACCCCTGGGCTCAAGTAAAAGTCCAAATTTCTCCCTTAGTAAGCTTAGCTATGCCCAAGGAGCGAAGAAGCATGTGTTAAAGGAAGGCTGCCACACTGTTACGTATTTCACGATTCATTGTGCACTCACCTTCGTTGTAACATCTGTGAAAGGGCAATGAATGCTATCCTAGTCTTCAACTGCGTTTGAGTCCCAGGAAGCAACTGGGTTCGTTGGCTTTAAGGCTGTGAACGTGCAGCGGTAATGGCAAAGCCCTGCCCGGATTGCTCCACAGCGCTCGTTCGTACAGCATTCAAACGGCCTCAGGAACGCCGTTCCAAGCAGCCTTACATTCCATGCTGGCGTAGCCAGGGAGGCATTTGGATTCTTCGGAGAAACACCTCTGTGCCTCACAAGTGAAACCTGTGGGCTCCCAAATACGTCTCCCTAAGGCAGTCGGAAGCTACATGTTTAGTTCCAGCCTGAAAACAACGGACAGCTTTTTCTGTGACAATGCTGGACTTCTGAGACCATCCAGATTCACCAAGGCCTAACTTTTGCCCGGCGGGGGAATGCTCTTCTGCACGTACATCACTCCCCACGTGAAAACATTTCTTAGCAGAAGGAGGCAGTATTTCCCTGGTAGTTGAGAGGTAGGCAGAAGCTTCAGATAAACATGCTGTGTCATCAAGCTTGAAGTGGAACACCGATGGGAACGTTCGCATTCTCCTGGAATGGAAGCCACTTGCTTTGGGCTTCAAGGCTGCCTGAACAGCCTTAGCGGCTCATCTTCTCTTCACTGCAGGAATGTGGCTTTGGACCAAGGCTGCGTTCTCTCAACGGCAATAATGTGCTGGCAATTGCTTTCTAGAAACTCATCCCACGGCACTGCAGATTCAGCTCCATACAAATGAAAGGTGACCTAAGTCTACCAGGTAAAGTCCAGTGTTTCACATCAGCAGAGTTGAGTGTGCAGGGGTAGCCACGAAGCCATACTCTGAAAAGGAGTGCCTTAACTCTGCTATGCCCCTGGGAACACATAGGGCAGTGTATCGTGCACCAATCTCTCATGATGACCACTGTGTGCTACAAGAGCGGTCGCTGGCTTCTGAGGAAGCCTAGGCAAAGTAGGTCCCCGGGAGCACTCTTCACATTCATAGCAAGGGCAACGTACTCCTTTCTGGGATGCCTAGGCAGAGTGTTCCAGTCGTCAAAAGGCCTCGCGAAAGCAGCGCCTGGCAGATTCTCTTTGCAAGTGGATCGTCCTCAGTGACTGAAACAGAACTGCACTGTTACTGCACAACGTGCTTGTGATTCAGTCTGGGACACAGGATGGCACTCTCACAGAGGCGAAAGCTAACTTTTGCATCCAGCCTGAAGACCAGTATATTTTTCACACTTCCACTGTTGTATGTGCAACAGCCATGGTCCTCGAAGCCTACCCAAGGTACTGAAATACTTACCCATTTCATCCTATGCAGAGGTCCCTGTGCCCAAAGGGTCTCCAGGGAAGAGCCCTGTGGGTCCCGTGTGTTTCCTTGAGGTAGTCAGAAACTACTGAGGATAACCTTATGAGCTCAAGTTTGAAACCGGGCAACCCTGGCAAAACCTTCATTTCGTCCGTGGTAGGCGAGACAGGTGCGGTTTGAAAGCTGCCTGAAAATCACTCCTGCTGCCCATCTTTTCTTTGTTGCCTGACGGCATCACGAAAGAACTTGAGTGTAATCGTATGAGGCATGCTGGTCTCGGTTCCTTGCTGGGAGTTCCTCCAGGAGCACACTGGAGCTTGGCGGCAAAGAACTGGCACCCCTGGGCTCAAGTAAAAGTCCAAATTTCTCCCTTAGTAAGCTTAGCTATGCCCTAGGAGCGAAGAAGCATGTGTTAAAGGAAGGCTGCCACACTGTTACGTATTTCACGATTCATTGTGCACTCACCTTCGTTGTAACATCTGTGAAAGGGCACTGAATGCTATCCTAGTCTTCAGCTGCGTTTGAGTCCCAGGAAGCAACTGGGTTCGTTGGCTTACAGGCTGTGATCGTGCAGCGGTAATGGCAAAGATCTGCCCGGATCGCTCGACAGCTCTCGTTTGTACAGCATTCAAACGGCCTCAGGAACGCCGTTCCAAGCAGCCTTACATTCCATGCTGGCGTAGCCAGGGAGGCATTTGGATTCTTCGGAGAAACACCACTGTGCCTCACCAGTGAAACCTGTGGGCTCCCAAATACGTCTCCCTACGGCAGTCGGATGCTAGATGTTTAGTTCCAGCCTGAAAACAACGGACAGCTTTTTCTGTGACAATGCTGGACTTCTGGGATCATCCAGATTCACCAAGGCCTAACTTTTGCCCAGCAGGGGAATGCTCTTCTGCACGTACAGCACTCCCCACGTGAAAACATTGCTTAGCAGAAGGAGGCAGTCTTTCCCTAGTACTACATAGCTAGGCTTAATCTTCAGATAATATGCTGTGTCATCAAGCTTGAAAGTGGGACACCGATGGGAGCCTTTTATTCTCCTGGAATGGAAGTCACTTGCTTGGGCTTCAGGCTGCCTAAACAGCCTTAGTGGCTCATCTTCTCTTCACTGCAGGAATGTGGCTTTGGGCCAAGGCTGCGATCTCTCAATGGCAATAATGTACTGGCAATTGCTTTCTAGAAACTCATCCCACGGCACTCCAGAATCAGATCAATACAAATGAAAGGTGACCTAAGTCCTCGGGGTAAGGTCCAGTGTTTCACATCAGTAGAGTTGAGTGTGCAGTGGTAGCACCGAAGCCATACTCTGAAAAGGAGTGCCTTAACTCTGCTATGCCCCTGGGGACACATAGGGCAGTGTATCATGCACCAATCTCTCATGATGACCACTGTGTGCCAGAAGAGCGGTCGCTGGCTTCTGAGGAAGCCTAGGCGAAGTAGGTCCCCGGGAGCACTCTTCACATTCATAGCAAGGGCAACGTACTCCTTTCTGGGATGCCTAGGCAGAGTGTTCCAGTCGTCAAAAGGCCTCGCGAAAGCAGCGCCTGGCAGATTCTCTTTGCAAGTGGATCGTCCTCAGTGACTGAAACAGAACTGCACTGTTACTGCACAACGTGCTTGTGATTCAGTCTGGGACACAGGATAGCAATCTCACAGAGGCGAAAGCTAACCTTTGCATCCAGCCTGAAGACTAGTACATTTTTCACACTTCACACTGTTAAGTATGTGCAACAGCCATGCTCACCGAGGCCTACCTAAGGTACTGAAATACTTACCCATTTCATCCAATGCAGAGGCCCCTGTGCCCAAAGGGTCTCCAGGGAAGAGCCCTGTGGGTCCCGTGCGTTTCCTTGAGGTAGTCAGAAACTACTGAGGATAACCTTATGAGCTCAAGTTTGAAACCGGGCAACCCTGGCAAAACCTTCATTTCGTCCGTGGTAGGCGAGACAGGTGCGGTTTGAAAGCTGCCAGAAGATCACTCCTGCTGCCAATCTTTTCTTTGCTGCCTGACGACATCACGAAAGAACTTGAGTGTAATCGTTTGAGGCATGCTGGTCTCGGTTCCTTGCTGGGAGCTCCTCCAGGAGCACACTGGAGCTTGCCGGCAAAGAACTGGCACCCCTGTGCTCAAGTAAAAGTCCAGATTTCTCCCATAGTCAGCTTAGCTATGCCCTAGAAGCGAAGAAGCATGTGATAGAGGAAGGCTGCAACACTGTTTGGTATTTCACGACTCATTGTGCACTCACCTTCGTTGTAACATCTGTGAAAGGGCACTGAATGCCGTCCAAATCTTCTGCTGTGTTTGAGTCCCAGGAAGCAACTGGGTTCGTTGGCTTTAAGGCTGTGAACGTGCAGCGGTAATGGCAAAGCCCTGCCCGGATTGCTCCACAACTCTCGTTCGTACAGCATTCAAACGGCCTCAGGAACGCCGTTCCAAGCAGCCTTACATTCCATGCTGGCGTAGCCAGGGAGGCATTTGGATTCTTCGGAGAAACACCTCTGTGCCTCACAAGTGAAACCTGTGGGCTCCCAAATACGTCTCCCTAAGGCAGTCGGAAGCTACATGTTTAGTTCCAGCCTGAAAACAACGGACAGCTTTTTCTGTGACAATGCTGGACTTCTGGGACCATCCAGATTCACCAAGGCCTAACTTTTGCCCGGCGGGGGAATGCTCTTCTGCACGTACATCACTCCCCACGTGAAAACATTTCTTAGCAGAAGGAGACAGTATTTCCCTGGTAGTTGAGAGGTAGGCAGAAGCTTCAGATAAACATGCTGTGTCATCAAGCTTGAAGTGGAACACCGATGGGAACGTTCGCATTCTCCTGGAATGGAAGCCACTTGCTTTGGGCTTCAAGGCTGCCTGAACAGCCTTAGCGGCTCATCTTCTCTTCACTGCAGGAATGTGGCTTTGGACCAAGGCTGCGTTCTCTCAACGGCAATAATGTGCTGGCAATTGCTTTCTAGAAACTCATCCCACGGCACTGCAGATTCAGCTCCATACAAATGAAAGGTGACCTAAGTCTACCAGGTAAAGTCCAGTGTTTCACATCAGCAGAGTTGAGTGTGCAGGGGTAGCCACGAAGCCATACTCTGAAAAGGAGTGCCTTAACTCTGCTATGCCCCTGGGAACACATAGGGCAGTGTATCGTGCACCAATCTCTCATGATGACCACTGTGTGCTACAAGAGCGGTCGCTGGCTTCTGAGGAAGCCTAGGCAAAGTAGGTCCCCGGGAGCACTCTTCACATTCATAGCAAGGGCAACGTACTCCTTTCTGGGATGCCTAGGCAGAGTGTTCCAGTCGTCAAAAGGCCTCGCGAAAGCAGCGCCTGGCAGATTCTCTTTGCAAGTGGATCGTCCTCAGTGACTGAAACAGAACTGCACTGTTACTGCACAATGTGCTTGTGATTCAGTCTGGGACACAGGATGGCACTCTCACAGAGGCGAAAGCTAACTTTTGCATCCAGCCTGAAGACCAGTATATTTTTCACACTTCCACTGTTGTATGTGCAACAGCCATGGTCCTCGAAGCCTACCTAAGGTACTGAAATACTTACCCATTTCATCCTATGCAGAGGTGCCTGTGCCCAAAGGTCTCCAGGAAAGAGCCCTGTGGGTCCCGTGTGTTTCCTTGAGGTAGTCAGAAACTACTGAGGATAACCTTATGAGCTCAAGTTTGAAACCGGGCAACCCTGGCAAAACCTTCATTTCGTCCGTGGTAGGCGAGACAGGTGCGGTTTGAAAGCTGCCTGAAAATCACTCCTGCTGCCCATCTTTTCTTTGTTGCCTGACGGCATCACGAAAGAACTTGAGTGTAATCGTTTGAGGCATGCTGGTCTCGGTTCCTTGCTGGGAGTTCTTCCAGGAGCACACTGGAGCTTGGCGGCAAAGAACTGGCACCCCTGGGCTCAAGTAAAAGTCCAAATTTCTCCCTTAGTAAGCTTAGCTATGCCCAAGGAGCGAAGAAGCATGTGTTAAAGGAAGGCTGCCACACTGTTACGTATTTCACGATTCATTGTGCACTCACCTTCGTTGTAACATCTGTGAAAGGGCAATGAATGCTATCCTAGTCTTCAACTGCGTTTGAGTCCCAGGAAGCAACTGGGTTCGTTGGCTTTAAGGCTGTGAACGTGCAGCGGTAATGGCAAAGCCCTGCCCGGATTGCTCCACAGCGCTCGTTCGTACAGCATTCAAACGGCCTCAGGAACGCCGTTCCAAGCAGCCTTACATTCCATGCTGGCGTAGCCAGGGAGGCATTTGGATTCTTCGGAGAAACACCTCTGTGCCTCACAAGTGAAACCTGTGGGCTCCCAAATACGTCTCCCTAAGGCAGTCGGAAGCTACATGTTTAGTTCCAGCCTGAAAACAACGGACAGCTTTTTCTGTGACAATGCTGGACTTCTGAGACCATCCAGATTCACCAAGGCCTAACTTTTGCCCGGCGGGGGAATGCTCTTCTGCACGTACATCACTCCCCACGTGAAAACATTTCTTAGCAGAAGGAGGCAGTATTTCCCTGGTAGTTGAGAGGTAGGCAGAAGCTTCAGATAAACATGCTGTGTCATCAAGCTTGAAGTGGAACACCGATGGGAACGTTCGCATTCTCCTGGAATGGAAGCCACTTGCTTTGGGCTTCAAGGCTGCCTGAACAGCCTTAGCGGCTCATCTTCTCTTCACTGCAGGAATGTGGCTTTGGACCAAGGCTGCGTTCTCTCAACGGCAATAATGTGCTGGCAATTGCTTTCTAGAAACTCATCCCACGGCACTGCAGATTCAGCTCCATACAAATGAAAGGTGACCTAAGTCTACCAGGTAAAGTCCACTGTTTCACATCAGCAGAGTTGAGTGTGCAGGGGTAGCCACGAAGCCATACTCTGAAAAGGAGTGCCTTAACTCTGCTATGCCCCTGGGAACACATAGGGCAGTGTATCGTGCACCAATCTCTCATGATGACCACTGTGTGCTACAAGAGCGGTCGCTGGCTTCTGAGGAAGCCTAGGCAAAGTAGGTCCCCGGGAGCACTCTTCACATTCATAGCAAGGGCAACGTACTCCTTTCTGGGATGCCTAGGCAGAGTGTTCCAGTCGTCAAAAGGCCTCGCGAAAGCAGCGCCTGGCAGATTCTCTTTGCAAGTGGATCGTCCTCAGTGACTGAAACAGAACTGCACTGTTACTGCACAACGTGCTTGTGATTCAGTCTGGGACACAGGATGGCACTCTCACAGAGGCGAAAGCTAACTTTTGCATCCAGCCTGAAGACCAGTATATTTTTCACACTTCCACTGTTGTATGTGCTACAGCCATGGTCCTCGAAGCCTACCTAAGGTACTGAAATACTTACCCATTTCATCCTATGCAGAGGTCACTGTGCCCAAAGGTCTCCAGGAAAGAGCCCTGTGGGTCCCGTGTGTTTCCTTGAGGTAGTCAGAAACTACTGAGGATAACCTTATGAGCTCAAGTTTGAAACCGGGCAACCCTGGCAAAACCTTCATTTCGTCCGTGGTAGGCGAGACAGGTGCGGTTTGAAAGCTGCCTGAAAATCACTCCTGCTGCCCATCTTTTCTTTGTTGCCTGACGGCATCACGAAAGAACTTGAGTGTAATCGTTTGAGGCATGCTGGTCTCGGTTCCTTGCTGGGAGTTCTTCCAGGAGCACACTGGAGCTTGGCGGCAAAGAACTGGCACCCCTGGGCTCAAGTAAAAGTCCAAATTTCTCCCTTAGTAAGCTTAGCTATGCCCAAGGAGCGAAGAAGCATGTGTTAAAGGAAGGCTGCCACACTGTTACGTATTTCACGATTCATTGTGCACTCACCTTCGTTGTAACATCTGTGAAAGGGCAATGAATGCTATCCTAGTCTTCAACTGCGTTTGAGTCCCAGGAAGCAACTGGGTTCGTTGGCTTTAAGGCTGTGAACGTGCAGCGGTAATGGCAAAGCCCTGCCCGGATTGCTCCACAGCTCTCGTTCGTACAGCATTCAAACGGCCTCAGGAACGCCGTTCCAAGCAGCCTTACATTCCATGCTGGCGTAGCCAGGGAGGCATTTGGATTCTTCGGAGAAACACCTCTGTGCCTCACAAGTGAAACCTGTGGGCTCCCAAATACGTCTCCCTAAGGCAGTCGGAAGCTACATGTTTAGTTCCAGCCTGAAAACAACGGACAGCTTTTTCTGTGACAATGCTGGACTTCTGAGACCATCCAGATTCACCAAGGCCTAACTTTTGCCCGGCGGGGGAATGCTCTTCTGCACGTACATCACTCCCCACGTGAAAACATTTCTTAGCAGAAGGAGGCAGTATTTCCCTGGTAGTTGAGAGGTAGGCAGAAGCTTCAGATAAACATGCTGTGTCATCAAGCTTGAAGTGGAACACCGATGGGAACGTTCGCATTCTCCTGGAATGGAAGCCACTTGCTTTGGGCTTCAAGGCTGCCTGAACAGCCTTAGCGGCTCATCTTCTCTTCACTGCAGGAATGTGGCTTTGGACCAAGGCTGCGTTCTCTCAACGGCAATAATGTGCTGGCAATTGCTTTCTAGAAACTCATCCCACGGCACTGCAGATTCAGCTCCATACAAATGAAAGGTGACCTAAGTCTACCAGGTAAAGTCCAGTGTTTCACATCAGCAGAGTTGAGTGTGCAGGGGTAGCCACGAAGCCATACTCTGAAAAGGAGTGCCTTAACTCTGCTATGCCCCTGGGAACACATAGGGCAGTGTATCGTGCACCAATCTCTCATGATGACCACTGTGTGCTACAAGAGCGGTCGCTGGCTTCTGAGGAAGCCTAGGCGAAGTAGGTCCCCGGGAGCACTCTTCACATTCATAGCAAGGGCAACGTACTCCTTTCTGGGATGCCTAGGCAGAGTGTTCCAGTCGTCAAAAGGCCTCGCGAAAGCAGCGCCTGGCAGATTCTCTTTGCAAGTGGATCGTCCTCAGTGACTGAAACAGAACTGCACTGTTACTGCACAACGTGCTTGTGATTCAGTCTGGGACACAGGATGGCACTCTCACAGAGGCGAAAGCTAACTTTTGCATCCAGCCTGAAGACCAGTATATTTTTCACACTTCCACTGTTGTATGTGCAACAGCCATGGTCCTCGAAGCCTACCCAAGGTACTGAAATACTTACCCATTTCATCCTATGCAGAGGTCCCTGTGCCCAAAGGGTCTCCAGGGAAGAGCCCTGTGGATCCCGTGTGTTTCCTTGAGGTAGTCAGAAACTACTGAGGATAACCTTATGAGCTCAAGTTTGAAACCGGGCAACCCTGGCAAAACCTTCATTTCGTCCGTGGTAGGCGAGACAGGTGCGGTTTGAAAGCTGCCTGAAAATCACTCCTGCTGCCCATCTTTTCTTTGTTGCCTGACGGCATCACGAAAGAACTTGAGTGTAATCGTATGAGGCATGCTGGTCTCGGTTCCTTGCTGGGAGTTCCTCCAGGAGCACACTGGAGCTTGGCGGCAAAGAACTGGCACCCCTGGGCTCAAGTAAAAGTCCAAATTTCTCCCTTAGTAAGCTTAGCTATGCCCTAGGAGCGAAGAAGCATGTGTTAAAGGAAGGCTGCCACACTGTTACGTATTTCACGATTCATTGTGCACTCACCTTCGTTGTAACATCTGTGAAAGGGCACTGAATGCTATCCTAGTCTTCAGCTGCGTTTGAGTCCCAGGAAGCAACTGGGTTCGTTGGCTTACAGGCTGTGATCGTGCAGCGGTAATGGCAAAGATCTGCCCGGATCGCTCGACAGCTCTCGTTTGTACAGCATTCAAACGGCCTCAGGAACGCCGTTCCAAGCAGCCTTACATTCCATGCTGGCGTAGCCAGGGAGGCATTTGGATTCTTCGGAGAAACACCACTGTGCCTCACCAGTGAAACCTGTGGGCTCCCAAATACGTCTCCCTACGGCAGTCGGATGCTAGATGTTTAGTTCCAGCCTGAAAACAACGGACAGCTTTTTCTGTGACAATGCTGGACTTCTGGGATCATCCAGATTCACCAAGGCCTAACTTTTGCCCAGCAGGGGAATGCTCTTCTGCACGTACAGCACTCCCCACGTGAAAACATTGCTTAGCAGAAGGAGGCAGTCTTTCCCTAGTACTACATAGCTAGGCTTAATCTTCAGATAATATGCTGTGTCATCAAGCTTGAAAGTGGGACACCGATGGGAGCCTTTTATTCTCCTGGAATGGAAGTCACTTGCTTGGGCTTCAGGCTGCCTAAACAGCCTTAGTGGCTCATCTTCTCTTCACTGCAGGAATGTGGCTTTGGGCCAAGGCTGCGATCTCTCAATGGCAATAATGTGCTGGCAATTGCTTTCTAGAAACTCATCCCACGGCACTCCAGAATCTGATCAATACAAATGAAAGGTGACCTAAGTCCTCGGGGTAAGGTCCAGTGTTTCACATCAGTAGAGTTGAGTGTGCAGTGGTAGCAACGAAGCCATACTCTGAAAAGGAGTGCCTTAACTCTGCTATGCCCCTGGGGACACATAGGGCAGTGTATCGTGCACCAATCTCTCATGATGACCACTGTGTGCCAGAAGAGCGGTCGCTGGCTTCTGAGGAAGCCTAGGCGAAGTAGGTCCCCGGGAGCACTCTTCACATTCATAGCAAGGGCAACGTACTCCTTTCTGGGATGCCTAGGCAGAGTGTTCCAGTCGTCAAAAGGCCTCGCGAAAGCAGCGCCTGGCAGATTCTCTTTGCAAGTGGATCGTCCTCAGTGACTGAAACAGAACTGCACTGTTACTGCACAACGTGCTTGTGATTCAGTCTGGGACACAGGATAGCAATCTCACAGAGGCGAAAGCTAACCTTTGCATCCAGCCTGAAGACCAGTACATTTTTCACACTTCACACTGTTAAGTATGTGCAACAGCCATGCTCACCGAGGCCTACCTAAGGTACTGAAATACTTACCCATTTCATCCAATGCAGAGGCCCCTGTACCCAAAGGGTCTCCAGGGAAGAGCCCTGTGGGTCCCGTGTGTTTCCTTGAGGTAGTCAGAAACTACTGAGGATAACCTTATGAGCTCAAGTTTGAAACCGGGCAACCCTGGCAAAACCTTCATTTCGTCCGTGGTAGGCGAGACAGGTGCGGTTTGAAAGCTGCCAGAAGATCACTCCTGCTGCCCATCTTCTCTTTGCTGCCTGACGACATCACGAAAGAACTTGAGTGTAATCGTTTGAGGCATGCTGGTCTCGGTTCCTTGCTGGGAGCTCCTCCAGGAGCACACTGGAGCTTGCCGGCAAAGAACTGGCACCCCTGTGCTCAAGTAAAAGTCCAGATTTCTCCCATAGTCAGCTTAGCTATGCCCTAGAAGCGAAGAAGCATGTGATAGAGGAAGGCTGCAACACTGTTTGGTATTTCACGACTCATTGTGCACTCACCTTCGTTGTAACATCTGTGAAAGGGCACTGAATGCCGTTCAAATCTTCTGCTGTGTTTGAGTCCCAGGAAGCAACTGGGTTCGTTGGCTTTAAGGCTGTGAACGTGCAGCGGTAATGGCAAAGCCCTGCCCGGATTGCTCCACAACTCTCGTTCGTACAGCATTCAAACGGCCTCAGGAACGCCGTTCCAAGCAGCCTTACATTCCATGCTGGCGTAGCCAGGGAGGCATTTGGATTCTTCGGAGAAACACCTCTGTGCCTCACAAGTGAAACCTGTGGGCTCCCAAATACGTCTCCCTAAGGCAGTCGGAAGCTACATGTTTAGTTCCAGCCTGAAAACAACGGACAGCTTTTTCTGTGACAATGCTGGACTTCTGGGACCATCCAGATTCACCAAGGCCTAACTTTTGCCTGGCGGGGGAATGCTCTTCTGCACGTACATCACTCCCCACGTGAAAACATTTCTTAGCAGAAGGAGGCAGTATTTCCCTGGTAGTTGAGAGGTAGGCAGAAGCTTCAGATAAACATGCTGTGTCATCAAGCTTGAAGTGGAACACCGATGGGAACGTTCGCATTCTCCTGGAATGGAAGCCACTTGCTTTGGGCTTCAAGGCTGGCTGAACAGCCTTAGCGGCTCATCTTCTCTTCACTGCAGGAATGTGGCTTTGGACCAAGGCTGCGTTCTCTCAACGGCAATAATGTGCTGGCAATTGCTTTCTAGAAACTCATCCCACGGCACTGCAGATTCAGCTCCATACAAATGAAAGGTGACCTAAGTCTACCAGGTAAAGTCCAGTGTTTCACATCAGCAGAGTTGAGTGTGCAGGGGTAGCCACGAAGCCATACTCTGAAAAGGAGTGCCTTAACTCTGCTATGCCCCTGGGAACACATAGGGCAGTGTATCGTGCACCAATCTCTCATGATGACCACTGTGTGCTACAAGAGCGGTCGCTGGCTTCTGAGGAAGCCTAGGCGAAGTAGGTCCCCGGGAGCACTCTTCACATTCATAGCAAGGGCAACGTACTCCTTTCTGGGATGCCTAGGCAGAGTGTTCCAGTCGTCAAAAGGCCTCGCGAAAGCAGCGCCTGGCAGATTCTCTTTGCAAGTGGATCGTCCTCAGTGACTGAAACAGAACTGCACTGTTACTGCACAACGTGCTTGTGATTCAGTCTGGGACACAGGATGGCACTCTCACAGAGGCGAAAGCTAACTTTTGCATCCAGCCTGAAGACCAGTATATTTTTCACACTTCCACTGTTGTATGTGCAACAGCCATGGTCCTCGAAGCCTACCCAAGGTACTGAAATACTTACCCATTTCATCCTATGCAGAGGTCCCTGTGCCCAAAGGGTCTCCAGGGAAGAGCCCTGTGGATCCCGTGTGTTTCCTTGAGGTAGTCAGAAACTACTGAGGATAACCTTATGAGCTCAAGTTTGAAACCGGGCAACCCTGGCAAAACCTTCATTTCGTCCGTGGTAGGCGAGACAGGTGCGGTTTGAAAGCTGCCTGAAAATCACTCCTGCTGCCCATCTTTTCTTTGTTGCCTGACGGCATCACGAAAGAACTTGAGTGTAATCGTATGAGGCATGCTGGTCTCGGTTCCTTGCTGGGAGTTCCTCCAGGAGCACACTGGAGCTTGGCGGCAAAGAACTGGCACCCCTGGGCTCAAGTAAAAGTCCAAATTTCTCCCTTAGTAAGCTTAGCTATGCCCTAGGAGCGAAGAAGCATGTGTTAAAGGAAGGCTGCCACACTGTTACGTATTTCACGATTCATTGTGCACTCACCTTCGTTGTAACATCTGTGAAAGGGCACTGAATGCTATCCTAGTCTTCAGCTGCGTTTGAGTCCCAGGAAGCAACTGGGTTCGTTGGCTTACAGGCTGTGATCGTGCAGCGGTAATGGCAAAGATCTGCCCGGATCGCTCGACAGCTCTCGTTTGTACAGCATTCAAACGGCCTCAGGAACGCCGTTCCAAGCAGCCTTACATTCCATGCTGGCGTAGCCAGGGAGGCATTTGGATTCTTCGGAGAAACACCACTGTGCCTCACCAGTGAAACCTGTGGGCTCCCAAATACGTCTCCCTACGGCAGTCGGATGCTAGATGTTTAGTTCCAGCCTGAAAACAACGGACAGCTTTTTCTGTGACAATGCTGGACTTCTGGGATCATCCAGATTCACCAAGGCCTAACTTTTGCCCAGCAGGGGAATGCTCTTCTGCACGTACAGCACTCCCCACGTGAAAACATTGCTTAGCAGAAGGAGGCAGTCTTTCCCTAGTACTACATAGCTAGGCTTAATCTTCAGATAATATGCTGTGTCATCAAGCTTGAAAGTGGGACACCGATGGGAGCCTTTTATTCTCCTGGAATGGAAGTCACTTGCTTGGGCTTCAGGCTGCCTAAACAGCCTTAGTGGCTCATCTTCTCTTCACTGCAGGAATGTGGCTTTGGGCCAAGGCTGCGATCTCTCAATGGCAATAATGTGCTGGCAATTGCTTTCTAGAAACTCATCCCACGGCACTCCAGAATCTGATCAATACAAATGAAAGGTGACCTAAGTCCTCGGGGTAAGGTCCAGTGTTTCACATCAGTAGAGTTGAGTGTGCAGTGGTAGCAACGAAGCCATACTCTGAAAAGGAGTGCCTTAACTCTGCTATGCCCCTGGGGACACATAGGGCAGTGTATCGTGCACCAATCTCTCATGATGACCACTGTGTGCCAGAAGAGCGGTCGCTGGCTTCTGAGGAAGCCTAGGCGAAGTAGGTCCCCGGGAGCACTCTTCACATTCATAGCAAGGGCAACGTACTCCTTTCTGGGATGCCTAGGCAGAGTGTTCCAGTCGTCAAAAGGCCTCGCGAAAGCAGCGCCTGGCAGATTCTCTTTGCAAGTGGATCGTCCTCAGTGACTGAAACAGAACTGCACTGTTACTGCACAACGTGCTTGTGATTCAGTCTGGGACACAGGATAGCAATCTCACAGAGGCGAAAGCTAACCTTTGCATCCAGCCTGAAGACCAGTACATTTTTCACACTTCACACTGTTAAGTATGTGCAACAGCCATGCTCACCGAGGCCTACCTAAGGTACTGAAATACTTACCCATTTCATCCAATGCAGAGGCCCCTGTACCCAAAGGGTCTCCAGGGAAGAGCCCTGTGGGTCCCGTGTGTTTCCTTGAGGTAGTCAGAAACTACTGAGGATAACCTTATGAGCTCAAGTTTGAAACCGGGCAACCCTGGCAAAACCTTCATTTCGTCCGTGGTAGGCGAGACAGGTGCGGTTTGAAAGCTGCCAGAAGATCACTCCTGCTGCCCATCTTCTCTTTGCTGCCTGACGACATCACGAAAGAACTTGAGTGTAATCGTTTGAGGCATGCTGGTCTCGGTTCCTTGCTGGGAGCTCCTCCAGGAGCACACTGGAGCTTGCCGGCAAAGAACTGGCACCCCTGTGCTCAAGTAAAAGTCCAGATTTCTCCCATAGTCAGCTTAGCTATGCCCTAGAAGCGAAGAAGCATGTGATAGAGGAAGGCTGCAACACTGTTTGGTATTTCACGACTCATTGTGCACTCACCTTCGTTGTAACATCTGTGAAAGGGCACTGAATGCCGTCCAAATCTTCTGCTGTGTTTGAGTCCCAGGAAGCAACTGGGTTCGTTGGCTTTAAGGCTGTGAACGTGCAGCGGTAATGGCAAAGCCCTGCCCGGATTGCTCCACAACTCTCGTTCGTACAGCATTCAAACGGCCTCAGGAACGCCGTTCCAAGCAGCCTTACATTCCATGCTGGCGTAGCCAGGGAGGCATTTGGATTCTTCGGAGAAACACCTCTGTGCCTCACAAGTGAAACCTGTGGGCTCCCAAATACGTCTCCCTAAGGCAGTCGGAAGCTACATGTTTAGTTCCAGCCTGAAAACAACGGACAGCTTTTTCTGTGACAATGCTGGACTTCTGGGACCATCCAGATTCACCAAGGCCTAACTTTTGCCTGGCGGGGGAATGCTCTTCTGCACGTACATCACTCCCCACGTGAAAACATTTCTTAGCAGAAGGAGGCAGTATTTCCCTGGTAGTTGAGAGGTAGGCAGAAGCTTCAGATAAACATGCTGTGTCATCAAGCTTGAAGTGGAACACCGATGGGAACGTTCGCATTCTCCTGGAATGGAAGCCACTTGCTTTGGGCTTCAAGGCTGGCTGAACAGCCTTAGCGGCTCATCTTCTCTTCACTGCAGGAATGTGGCTTTGGGCCAAGGCTGCGTTCTCTCAATGGCAATAATGTGCTGGCAATTGCTTTCTAGAAACTCATCCCACGGCACTGCAGATTCAGCTCCATACAAATGAAAGGTGACCTAAGTCTACCAGGTAAAGTCCAGTGTTTCACATCAGCAGAGTTGAGTGTGCAGTGGTAGCCACGAAGCCATACTCTGAAAAGGAGTGCCTTAACTCTGCTATGCCCCTGGGAACACATAGGGCAGTGTATCGTGCACCAATCTCTCATGATGACCACTGTGTGCCAGAAGAGCGGTCGCTGGCTTCTGAGGAAGCCTAGGCGAAGTAGGTCCCCGGGAGCACTCTTCACATTCATAGCAAGGGCAACGTACTCCTTTCTGGGATGCCTAGGCAGAGTGTTCCAGTCGTCAAAAGGCCTCGCGAAAGCAGCGCCTGGCAGATTCTCTTTGCAAGTGGATCGTCCTCAGTGACTGAAACAGAACTGCACTGTTACTGCACAACGTGCTTGTGATTCAGTCTGGGACACAGGATAGCAATCTCACAGAGGCGAAAGCTAACCTTTGCATCCAGCCTGAAGACCAGTACATTTTTCACACTTCACACTGTTAAGTATGTGCAACAGCCATGCTCACCGAGGCCTACCTAAGGTACTGAAATACTTACCCATTTCATCCAATGCAGAGGCCCCTGTGCCCAAAGGGTCTACAGGGAAGAGCCCTGTGGGTCCCGTGCGTTTCCTTGAGGTAGTCAGAAACTACTGAGGATAACCTTATGAGCTCAAGTTTGAAACCGGGCAACCCTGGCAAAACCTTCATTTCGTCCGTGGTAGGCGAGACAGGTGCGGTTTGAAAGCTGCCAGAAGATCACTCCTGCTGCCCATCTTCTCTTTGCTGCCTGACGACATCACGAAAGAACTTGAGTGTAATCGTTTGAGGCATGCTGGTCTCGGTTCCTTGCTGGGAGCTCCTCCAGGAGCACACTGGAGCTTGACGGCAAAGAACTGGCACCCCTGTGCTCAAGTAAAAGTCCAGATTTCTCCCATAGTCAGCTTAGCTATGCCCTAGAAGCGAAGAAGCATGTGATAGAGGAAGGCTGCAACACTGTTTGGTATTTCACGACTCATTGTGCACTCACCTTCGTTGTAACATCTGTGAAAGGCCAATGAATGCTATCCTAGTCTTCAGCTGCGTTTGAGTCCCAGGAAGAAACTGAGTTAGTTGGCTTTAAGGCTGTGAACGTGCAGCGGTAATGGCAAAGCCCTGCCCGGATTGCTCCACAGCTCTCGTTCGTACAGCATTCAAACGGCCTCAGGAACGCCGTTCCAAGCAGCCTTACATTCCATGCTGGCGTAGCCAGGGAGGCATTTGGATTCTTCGGAGAAACACCTCTGTGCCTCACAGGTGAAACCTGTGGGCTCCCAAATACGTCTCCCTAAGGCAGTCGGAAGCTACATATTTAGTTCCAGCCTGAAAACAACGGACAGCTTTTTCTGTGACAATGCTGGACTTCTGAGACCATCCAGATTCACCAAGGCCTAACTTTTGCCCGGCGGGGGAATGCTCTTCTGCACGTACAGCACTCCCCACGTGAAAACATTTCTTAGCAGAAGGAGGCAGTATTTCCCTGGTAGTTGAGAGGTAGGCAGAAGCTTCAGATAAACATGCTGTGTCATCAAGCTTGAAGTGGAACACCGATGGGAACGTTCGCATTCTCCTGGAATGGAAGCCACTTGCTTTGGGCTTCAAGGCTGGCTGAACAGCCTTAGCGGCTCATCTTCTCTTCACTGCAGGAATGTGGCTTTGGGCCAAGGCTGCGTTCTCTCAATGGCAATAATGTGCTGGCAATTGCTTTCTAGAAACTCATCCCACGGCACTGCAGATTCAGCTCCATACAAATGAAAGGTGACCTAAGTCTACCAGGTAAAGTCCAGTGTTTCACATCAGCAGAGTTGAGTGTGCAGTGGTAGCCACGAAGCCATACTCTGAAAAGGAGTGCCTTAACTCTGCTATGCCCCTGGGAACACATAGGGCAGTGTATCGTGCACCAATCTCTCATGATGACCACTGTGTGCCAGAAGAGCGGTCGCTGGCTTCTGAGGAAGCCTAGGCGAAGTAGGTCCCCGGGAGCACTCTTCACATTCATAGCAAGGGCAACGTACTCCTTTCTGGGATGCCTAGGCAGAGTGTTCCAGTCGTCAAAAGGCCTCGCGAAAGCAGCGCCTGGCAGATTCTCTTTGCAAGTGGATCGTCCTCAGTGACTGAAACAGAACTGCACTGTTACTGCACAACGTGCTTGTGATTCAGTCTGGGACACAGAATAGCAATCTCACAGAGGCGAAAGCTAACCTTTGCATCCAGCCTGAAGACCAGTACATTTTTCACACTTCACACTGTTAAGTATGTGCAACAGCCATGCTCACCGAGGCCTACCTAAGGTACTGAAATACTTACCCATTTCATCCAATGCAGAGGCCCCTGTACCCAAAGGGTCTCCAGGGAAGAGCCCTGTGGGTCCCGTGTGTTTCCTTGAGGTAGTCAGAAACTACTGAGGATAACCTTATGAGCTCAAGTTTGAAACCGGGCAACCCTGGCAAAACCTTCATTTCGTCCGTGGTAGGCGAGACAGGTGCGGTTTGAAAGCTGCCAGAAGATCACTCCTGCTGCCCATCTTCTCTTTGCTGCCTGACGACATCACGAAAGAACTTGAGTGTAATCGTTTGAGGCATGCTGGTCTCGGTTCCTTGCTGGGAGCTCCTCCAGGAGCACACTGGAGCTTGCCGGCAAAGAACTGGCACCCCTGTGCTCAAGTAAAAGTCCAGATTTCTCCCATAGTCAGCTTAGCTATGCCCTAGAAGCGAAGAAGCATGTGATAGAGGAAGGCTGCAACACTGTTTGGTATTTCACGACTCATTGTGCACTCACCTTCGTTGTAACATCTGTGAAAGGGCACTGAATGCCGTCCAAATCTTCTGCTGTGTTTGAGTCCCAGGAAGCAACTGGGTTCGTTGGCTTTAAGGCTGTGAACGTGCAGCGGTAATGGCAAAGCCCTGCCCGGATTGCTCCACAGCTCTCGTTCGTACAGCATTCAAACGGCCTCAGGAACGCCGTTCCAAGCAGCCTTACATTCCATGCTGGCGTAGCCAGGGAGGCATTTGGATTCTTCGGAGAAACACCTCTGTGCCTCACAAGTGAAACCTGTGGGCTCCCAAATACGTCTCCCTAAGGCAGTCGGAAGCTACATGTTTAGTTCCAGCCTGAAAACAACGGACAGCTTTTTCTGTGACAATGCTGGACTTCTGAGACCATCCAGATTCACCAAGGCCTAACTTTTGCCCGGCGGGGGAATGCTCTTCTGCACGTACATCACTCCCCACGTGAAAACATTTCTTAGCAGAAGGAGGCAGTATTTCCCTGGTAGTTGAGAGGTAGGCAGAAGCTTCAGATAAACATGCTGTGTCATCAAGCTTGAAGTGGAACACCGATGGGAACGTTCGCATTCTCCTGGAATGGAAGCCACTTGCTTTGGGCTTCAAGGCTGCCTGAACAGCCTTAGCGGCTCATCTTCTCTTCACTGCAGGAATGTGGCTTTGGACCAAGGCTGCGTTCTCTCAACGGCAATAATGTGCTGGCAATTGCTTTCTAGAAACTCATCCCACGGCACTGCAGATTCAGCTCCATACAAATGAAAGGTGACCTAAGTCTACCAGGTAAAGTCCAGTGTTTCACATCAGCAGAGTTGAGTGTGCAGGGGTAGCCACGAAGCCATACTCTGAAAAGGAGTGCCTTAACTCTGCTATGCCCCTGGGAACACATAGGGCAGTGTATCGTGCACCAATCTCTCATGATGACCACTGTGTGCTACAAGAGCGGTCGCTGGCTTCTGAGGAAGCCTAGGCGAAGTAGGTCCCCGGGAGCACTCTTCACATTCATAGCAAGGGCAACGTACTCCTTTCTGGGATGCCTAGGCAGAGTGTTCCAGTCGTCAAAAGGCCTCGCGAAAGCAGCGCCTGGCAGATTCTCTTTGCAAGTGGATCGTCCTCAGTGACTGAAACAGAACTGCACTGTTACTGCACAACGTGCTTGTGATTCAGTCTGGGACACAGGATGGCACTCTCACAGAGGCGAAAGCTAACTTTTGCATCCAGCCTGAAGACCAGTATATTTTTCACACTTCCACTGTTGTATGTGCAACAGCCATGGTCCTCGAAGCCTACCCAAGGTACTGAAATACTTACCCATTTCATCCTATGCAGAGGTCCCTGTGCCCAAAGGGTCTCCAGGGAAGAGCCCTGTGGGTCCCGTGTGTTTCCTTGAGGTAGTCAGAAACTACTGAGGATAACCTTATGAGCTCAAGTTTGAAACCGGGCAACCCTGGCAAAACCTTCATTTCGTCCGTGGTAGGCGAGACAGGTGCGGTTTGAAAGCTGCCTGAAAATCACTCCTGCTGCCCATCTTTTCTTTGTTGCCTGACGGCATCACGAAAGAACTTGAGTGTAATCGTATGAGGCATGCTGGTCTCGGTTCCTTCCTGGGAGTTCCTCCAGGAGCACACTGGAGCTTGGCGGCAAAGAACTGGCACCCCTGTGCTCAAGTAAAAGTCCAAATTTCTCCCTTAGTAAGCTTAGCTATGCCCTAGGAGCGAAGAAGCATGTGTTAAAGGAAGGCTGCCACACTGTTACGTATTTCACGATTCATTGTGCACTCACCTTCGTTGTAACATCTGTGAAAGGGCACTGAATGCTATCCTAGTCTTCAGCTGCGTTTGAGTCCCAGGAAGCAACTGGGTTCGTTGGCTTACAGGCTGTGATCGTGCAGCGGTAATGGCAAAGCCCTGCCCGGATTGCTCGACAGCTCTCGTTCGTACAGCATTCAAACGGCCTCAGGAACGCCGTTCCAAGCAGCCTTACATTCCATGCTGGCGTAGCCAGGGAGGCATTTGGATTCTTCGGAGAAACACCACTGTGCCTCACCAGTGAAACCTGTGGGCTCCCAAATACGTCTCCCTACGGCAGTCGGATGCTAGATGTTTAGTTCCAGCCTGAAAACAACGGACAGCTTTTTCTGTGACAATGCTGGACTTCTGGGATCATCCAGATTCACCAAGGCCTAACTTTTGCCCAGCAGGGGAATGCTCTTCTGCACGTACAGCACTCCCCACGTGAAAACATTGCTTAGCAGAAGGAGGCAGTCTTTCCCTAGTACTACATAGCTAGGCTTAATCTTCAGATAATATGCTGTGTCATCAAGCTTGAAAGTGGGACACCGATGGGAGCCTTTTATTCTCCTGGAATGGAAGTCACTTGCTTGGGCTTCAGGCTGCCTAAACAGCCTTAGTGGCTCATCTTCTCTTCACTGCAGGAATGTGGCTTTGGGCCAAGGCTGCGATCTCTCAATGGCAATAATGTGCTGGCAATTGCTTTCTAGAAACTCATCCCACGGCACTCCAGAATCAGATCAATACAAATGAAAGGTGACCTAAGTCCTCGGGGTAAGGTCCAGTGTTTCACATCAGTAGAGTTGAGTGTGCAGTGGTAGCAACGAAGCCATACTCTGAAAAGGAGTGCCTTAACTCTGCTATGCCCCTGGGGACACATAGGGCAGTGTATCGTGCACCAATCTCTCATGATGACCACTGTGTGCCAGAAGAGCGGTCGCTGGCTTCTGAGGAAGCCTAGGCGAAGTAGGTCCCCGGGAGCACTCTTCACATTCATAGCAAGGGCAACGTACTCCTTTCTGGGATGCCTAGGCAGAGTGTTCCAGTCGTCAAAAGGCCTCGCGAAAGCAGCGCCTGGCAGATTCTCTTTGCAAGTGGATCGTCCTCAGTGACTGAAACAGAACTGCACTGTTACTGCACAACGTGCTTGTGATTCAGTCTGGGACACAGGATAGCAATCTCACAGAGGCGAAAGCTAACCTTTGCATCCAGCCTGAAGACCAGTACATTTTTCACACTTCACACTGTTAAGTATGTGCAACAGCCATGCTCACCGAGGCCTACCTAAGGTACTGAAATACTTACCCATTTCATCCAATGCAGAGGCCCCTGTGCCCAAAGGGTCTCCAGGGAAGAGCCCTGTGGGTCCCGTGTGTTTCCTTGAGGTAGTCAGAAACTACTGAGGATAACCTTATGAGCTCAAGTTTGAAACCGGGCAACCCTGGCAAAACCTTCATTTCGTCCGTGGTAGGCGAGACAGGTGCGGTTTGAAAGCTGCCAGAAGATCACTCCTGCTGCCCATCTTCTCTTTGCTGCCTGACGACATCACGAAAGAACTTGAGTGTAATCGTTTGAGGCATGCTGGTCTCGGTTCCTTGCTGGGAGCTCCTCCAGGAGCACACTGGAGCTTGCCGGCAAAGAACTGGCACCCCTGTGCTCAAGTAAAAGTCCAGATTTCTCCCATAGTCAGCTTAGCTATGCCCTAGAAGCGAAGAAGCATGTGATAGAGGAAGGCTGCAACACTGTTTGGTATTTCACGACTCATTGTGCACTCACCTTCGTTGTAACATCTGTGAAAGGGCACTGAATGCCGTCCAAATCTTCTGCTGTGTTTGAGTCCCAGGAAGCAACTGGGTTCGTTGGCTTTAAGGCTGTGAACGTGCAGCGGTAATGGCAAAGCCCTGCCCGGATTGCTCCACAACTCTCGTTCGTACAGCATTCAAACGGCCTCAGGAACGCCATTCCAAGCAGCCTTACATTCCATGCTGGCGTAGCCAGGGAGGCATTTGGATTCTTCGGAGAAACACCTCTGTGCCTCACAAGTGAAACCTGTGGGCTCCCAAATACGTCTCCCTAAGGCAGTCGGAAGCTACATGTTTAGTTCCAGCCTGAAAACAACGGACAGCTTTTTCTGTGACAATGCTGGACTTCTGGGACCATCCAGATTCACCAAGGCCTAACTTTTGCCCGGCGGGGGAATGCTCTTCTGCACGTACAGCACTCCCCACGTGAAAACATTTCTTAGCAGAAGGAGGCAGTATTTCCCTGGTAGTTGAGAGGTAGGCAGAAGCTTCAGATAAACATGCTGTGTCATCAAGCTTGAAGTGGAACACCGATGGGAACGTTCGCATTCTCCTGGAATGGAAGCCACTTGCTTTGGGCTTCAAGGCTGCCTGAACAGCCTTAGCGGCTCATCTTCTCTTCACTGCAGGAATGTGGCTTTGGACCAAGGCTGCGTTCTCTCAACGGCAATAATGTGCTGGCAATTGCTTTCTAGAAACTCATCCCACGGCACTGCAGATTCAGCTCCATACAAATGAAAGGTGACCTAAGTCTACCAGGTAAAGTCCAGTGTTTCACATCAGCAGAGTTGAGTGTGCAGTGGTAGCCACGAAGCCATACTCTGAAAAGGAGTGCCTTAACTCTGCTATGCCCCTGGGAACACATAGGGCAGTGTATCGTGCACCAATCTCTCATGATGACCACTGTGTGCTACAAGAGCGGTCGCTGGCTTCTGAGGAAGCCTAGGCAAAGTAGGTCCCCGGGAGCACTCTTCACATTCATAGCAAGGGCAACGTACTCCTTTCTGGGATGCCTAGGCAGAGTGTTCCAGTCGTCAAAAGGCCTCGCGAAAGCAGCGCCTGGCAGATTCTCTTTGCAAGTGGATCGTCCTCAGTGACTGAAACAGAACTGCACTGTTACTGCACAATGTGCTTGTGATTCAGTCTGGGACACAGGATGGCACTCTCACAGAGGCGAAAGCTAACTTTTGCATCCAGCCTGAAGACCAGTATATTTTTCACACTTCCACTGTTGTATGTGCAACAGCCATGGTCCTCGAAGCCTACCCAAGGTACTGAAATACTTACCCATTTCATCCTATGCAGAGGTCCCTGTGCCCAAAGGGTCTCCAGGGAAGAGCCCTGTGGGTCCCGTGTGTTTCCTTGAGGTAGTCAGAAACTACTGAGGATAACCTTATGAGCTCAAGTTTGAAACCGGGCAACCCTGGCAAAACCCTCATTTCGTCCGTGGTAGGCGAGACAGGTGCGGTTTGAAAGCTGCCTGAAAATCACTCCTGCTGCCCATCTTTTCTTTGTTGCCTGACGGCATCACGAAAGAACTTGAGTGTAATCGTTTGAGGCATGCTGGTCTCGGTTCCTTGCTGGGAGTTCTTCCAGGAGCACACTGGAGCTTGGCGGCAAAGAACTGGCACCCCTGGGCTCAAGTAAAAGTCCAAATTTCTCCCTTAGTAAGCTTAGCTATGCCCAAGGAGCGAAGAAGCATGTGTTAAAGGAAGGCTGCCACACTGTTACGTATTTCACGATTCATTGTGCACTCACCTTCGTTGTAACATCTGTGAAAGGGCAATGAATGCTATCCTAGTCTTCAACTGCGTTTGAGTCCCAGGAAGCAACTGGGTTCGTTGGCTTTAAGGCTGTGAACGTGCAGCGGTAATGGCAAAGCCCTGCCCGGATTGCTCCACAGCTCTCGTTCGTACAGCATTCAAACGGCCTCAGGAACGCCGTTCCAAGCAGCCTTACATTCCATGCTGGCGTAGCCAGGGAGGCATTTGGATTCTTCGGAGAAACACCTCTGTGCCTCACAAGTGAAACCTGTGGGCTCCCAAATACGTCTCCCTAAGGCAGTCGGAAGCTACATGTTTAGTTCCAGCCTGAAAACAACGGACAGCTTTTTCTGTGACAATGCTGGACTTCTGAGACCATCCAGATTCACCAAGGCCTAACTTTTGCCCGGCGGGGGAATGCTCTTCTGCACGTACATCACTCCCCACGTGAAAACATTTCTTAGCAGAAGGAGGCAGTATTTCCCTGGTAGTTGAGAGGTAGGCAGAAGCTTCAGATAAACATGCTGTGTCATCAAGCTTGAAGTGGAACACCGATGGGAACGTTCGCATTCTCCTGGAATGGAAGCCACTTGCTTTGGGCTTCAAGGCTGCCTGAACAGCCTTAGCGGCTCATCTTCTCTTCACTGCAGGAATGTGGCTTTGGACCAAGGCTGCGTTCTCTCAACAGCAATAATGTGCTGGCAATTGCTTTCTAGAAACTCATCCCACGGCACTGCAGATTCAGCTCCATACAAATGAAAGGTGACCTAAGTCTACCAGGTAAAGTCCAGTGTTTCACATCAGCAGAGTTGAGTGTGCAGGGGTAGCCACGAAGCCATACTCTGAAAAGGAGTGCCTTAACTCTGCTATGCCCCTGGGAACACATAGGGCAGTGTATCGTGCACCAATCTCTCATGATGACCACTGTGTGCTACAAGAGCGGTCGCTGGCTTCTGAGGAAGCCTAGGCGAAGTAGGTCCCCGGGAGCAGTCTTCACATTCATAGCAAGGGCAACGTACTCCTTTCTGGGATGCCTAGGCAGAGTGTTCCAGTCGTCAAAAGGCCTCGCGAAAGCAGCGCCTGGCAGATTCTCTTTGCAAGTGGATCGTCCTCAGTGACTGAAACAGAACTGCACTGTTACTGCACAACGTGCTTGTGATTCAGTCTGGGACACAGGATGGCACTCTCACAGAGGCGAAAGCTAACTTTTGCATCCAGCCTGAAGACCAGTATATTTTTCACACTTCCACTGTTGTATGTGCAACAGCCATGGTCCTCGAAGCCTACCCAAGGTACTGAAATACTTACCCATTTCATCCTATGCAGAGGTCCCTGTGCCCAAAGGGTCTCCAGGGAAGAGCACTGTGGGTCCCGTGTGTTTCCTTGAGGTAGTCAGAAACTACTGAGGATAACCTTATGAGCTCAAGTTTGAAACCGGGCAACCCTGGCAAAACCTTCATTTCGTCCGTGGTAGGCGAGACAGGTGCGGTTTGAAAGCTGCCTGAAAATCACTCCTGCTGCCCATCTTTTCTTTGTTGCCTGACGGCATCACGAAAGAACTTGAGTGTAATCGTATGAGGCATGCTGGTCTCGGTTCCTTCCTGGGAGTTCCTCCAGGAGCACACTGGAGCTTGGCGGCAAAGAACTGGCACCCCTGTGCTCAAGTAAAAGTCCAAATTTCTCCCTTAGTAAGCTTAGCTATGCCCTAGGAGCGAAGAAGCATGTGTTAAAGGAAGGCTGCCACACTGTTACGTATTTCACGATTCATTGTGCACTCACCTTCGTTGTAACATCTGTGAAAGGGCACTGAATGCTATCCTAGTCTTCAGCTGTGTTTGAGTCCCAGGAAGCAACTGGGTTCGTTGGCTTACAGGCTGTGATCGTGCAGCGGTAATGGCAAAGATCTGCCCGGATCGCTCGACAGCTCTCGTTTGTACAGCATTCAAACGGCCTCAGGAACGCCGTTCCAAGCAGCCTTACATTCCATGCTGGCGTAGCCAGGGAGGCATTTGGATTCTTCGGAGAAACACCACTGTGCCTCACCAGTGAAACCTGTGGGCTCCCAAATACGTCTCCCTACGGCAGTCGGATGCTAGATGTTTAGTTCCAGCCTGAAAACAACGGACAGCTTTTTCTGTGACAATGCTGGACTTCTGGGATCATCCAGATTCACCAAGGCCTAACTTTTGCCCAGCAGGGGAATGCTCTTCTGCACGTACAGCACTCCCCACGTGAAAACATTGCTTAGCAGAAGGAGGCAGTCTTTCCCTAGTACTACATAGCTAGGCTTAATCTTCAGATAATATGCTGTGTCATCAAGCTTGAAAGTGGGACACCGATGGGAGCCTTTTATTCTCCTGGAATGGAAGTCACTTGCTTGGGCTTCAGGCTGCCTAAACAGCCTTAGTGGCTCATCTTCTCTTCACTGCAGGAATGTGGCTTTGGGCCAAGGCTGCGTTCTCTCAATGGCAATAATGTGCTGGCAATTGCTTTCTAGAAACTCATCCCACGGCACTCCAGAATCAGATCAATACAAATGAAAGGTGACCTAAGTCCTCGGGGTAAGGTCCAGTGTTTCACATCAGTAGAGTTGAGTGTGCAGTGGTAGCAACGAAGCCATACTCTGAAAAGGAGTGCCTTAACTCTGCTATGCCCCTGGGGACACATAGGGCAGTGTATCGTGCACCAATCTCTCATGATGACCACTGTGTGCCAGAAGAGCGGTCGCTGGCTTCTGAGGAAGCCTAGGCGAAGTAGGTCCCCGGGAGCACTCTTCACATTCATAGCAAGGGCAACGTACTCCTTTCTGGGATGCCTAGGCAGAGTGTTCCAGTCGTCAAAAGGCCTCGCGAAAGCAGCGCCTGGCAGATTCTCTTTGCAAGTGGATCGTCCTCAGTGACTGAAACAGAACTGCACTGTTACTGCACAACGTGCTTGTGATTCAGTCTGGGACACAGGATGGCACTCTCACAGAGGCGAAAGCTAACCTTTGCATCCAGCCTGAAGACCAGTACATTTTTCACACTTCACACTGTTAAGTATGTGCAACAGCCATGCTCACCGAGGCCTACCTAAGGTACTGAAATACTTACCCATTTCATCCAATGCAGAGGCCCCTGTGCCCAAAGGGTCTCCAGGGAAGAGCCCTGTGGGTCCCGTGTGTTTCCTTGAGGTAGTCAGAAACTACTGAGGATAACCTTATGAGCTCAAGTTTGAAACCGGGCAACCCTGGCAAAACCTTCATTTCGTCCGTGGTAGGCGAGACAGGTGCGGTTTGAAAGCTGCCAGAAGATCACTCCTGCTGCCCATCTTCTCTTTGCTGCCTGACGACATCACGAAAGAACTTGAGTGTAATCGTTTGAGGCATGCTGGTCTCGGTTCCTTGCTGGGAGCTCCTCCAGGAGCACACTGGAGCTTGGCGGCAAAGAACTGGCACCCCTGTGCTCAAGTAAAAGTCCAGATTTCTCCCATAGTCAGCTTAGCTATGCCCTAGAAGCGAAGAAGCATGTGATAGAGGAAGGCTGCAACACTGTTTGGTATTTCACGACTCATTGTGCACTCACCTTCATTGTAACATCTGTGAAAGGGCACTGAATGCCGTCCAAATCTTCTGCTGTGTTTGAGTCCCAGGAAGCAACTGGGTTCGTTGGCTTTAAGGCTGTGAACGTGCAGCGGTAATGGCAAAGCCCTGCCCGGATTGCTCCACAACTCTCGTTCGTACAGCATTCAAACGGCCTCAGGAACGCCGTTCCAAGCAGCCTTACATTCCATGCTGGCGTAGCCAGGGAGGCATTTGGATTCTTCGGAGAAACACCTCTGTGCCTCACAAGTGAAACCTGTGGGCTCCCAAATACGTCTCCCTAAGGCAGTCGGAAGCTACATGTTTAGTTCCAGCCTGAAAACAACGGACAGCTTTTTCTGTGACAATGCTGGACTTCTGGGACCATCCAGATTCACCAAGGCCTAACTTTTGCCCGGCGGGGGAATGCTCTTCTGCACGTACAGCACTCCCCACGTGAAAACCTTTCTTAGCAGAAGGAGGCAGTATTTCCCTGGTAGTTGAGAGGTAGGCAGAAGCTTCAGATAAACATGCTGTGTCATCAAGCTTGAAGTGGAACACCGATGGGAACGTTCGCATTCTCCTGGAATGGAAGCCACTTGCTTTGGGCTTCAAGGCTGCCTGAACAGCCTTAGCGGCTCATCTTCTCTTCACTGCAGGAATGTGGCTTTGGACCAAGGCTGCGTTCTCTCAACGGCAATAATGTGCTGGCAATTGCTTTCTAGAAACTCATCCCACGGCACTGCCGATTCAGCTCCATACAAATGAAAGGTGACCTAAGTCTACCAGGTAAAGTCCAGTGTTTCACATCAGCAGAGTTGAGTGTGCAGGGGTAGCCACGAAGCCATACTCTGAAAAGGAGTGCCTTAACTCTGCTATGCCCCTGGGAACACATAGGGCAGTGTATCGTGCACCAATCTCTCATGATGACCACTGTGTGCTACAAGAGCGGTCGCTGGCTTCTGAGGAAGCCTAGGCGAAGTAGGTCCCCGGGAGCACTCTTCACATTCATAGCAAGGGCAACGTACTCCTTTCTGGGATGCCTAGGCAGAGTGTTCCAGTCGTCAAAAGGCCTCGCGAAAGCAGCGCCTGGCAGATTCTCTTTGCAAGTGGATCGTCCTCAGTGACTGAAACAGAACTGCACTGTTACTGCACAACGTGCTTGTGATTCAGTCTGGGACACAGGATGGCACTCTCACAGAGGCGAAAGCTAACTTTTGCATCCAGCCTGAAGACCAGTATATTTTTCACACTTCCACTGTTGTATGTGCAACAGCCATGGTCCTCGAAGCCTACCCAAGGTACTGAAATACTTACCCATTTCATCCTATGCAGAGGTCCCTGTGCCCAAAGGGTCTCCAGGGAAGAGCCCTGTGGGTCCCGTGTGTTTCCTTGAGGTAGTCAGAAACTACTGAGGATAACCTTATGAGCTCAAGTTTGAAACCGGGCAACCCTGGCAAAACCTTCATTTCGTCCGTGGTAGGCGAGACAGGTGCGGTTTGAAAGCTGCCTGAAAATCACTCCTGCTGCCCATCTTTTCTTTGTTGCCTGACGGCATCACGAAAGAACTTGAGTGTAATCGTATGAGGCATGCTGGTCTCGGTTCCTTCCTGGGAGTTCCTCCAGGAGCACACTGGAGCTTGGCGGCAAAGAACTGGCACCCCTGTGCTCAAGTAAAAGTCCAAATTTCTCCCTTAGTAAGCTTAGCTATGCCCTAGGAGCGAAGAAGCATGTGTTAAAGGAAGGCTGCCACACTGTTACGTATTTCACGATTCATTGTGCACTCACCTTCGTTGTAACATCTGTGAAAGGGCACTGAATGCTATCCTAGTCTTCAGCTGCGTTTGAGTCCCAGGAAGCAACTGGGTTCATTGGCTTACAGGCTGTGATCGTGCAGCGGTAATGGCAAAGATCTGCCCGGATCGCTCGACAGCTCTCGTTTGTACAGCATTCAAACGGCCTCAGGAACGCTGTTCCAAGCAGCCTTACATTCCATGCTGGCGTAGCCAGGGAGGCATTTGGATTCTTCGGAGAAACACCACTGTGCCTCACCAGTGAAACCTGTGGGCTCCCAAATA
This sequence comes from Balaenoptera borealis, assembly GCF_965194805.1. Classification (NCBI taxonomy): domain Eukaryota; kingdom Metazoa; phylum Chordata; class Mammalia; order Artiodactyla; family Balaenopteridae; genus Balaenoptera; species Balaenoptera borealis. The sequence goes on along the minus strand of NC_138872.1, from coordinate 31,927,442 downwards.
CGTCTCCCTACGGCAGTCGGATGCTAGATGTTTAGTTCCAGCCTGAAAACAACGGACAGCTTTTTCTGTGACAATGCTGGACTTCTGGGATCATCCAGATTCACCAAGGCCTAACTTTTGCCCAGCAGGGGAATGCTCTTCTGCACGTACCGCACTCCCCACGTGAAAACATTGCTTAGCAGAAGGAGGCAGTCTTTCCCTAGTACTACATAGCTAGGCTTAATCTTCAGATAATATGCTGTGTCATCAAGCTTGAAAGTGGGACACCGATGGGAGCCTTTTATTCTCCTGGAATGGAAGTCACTTGCTTGGGCTTCAGGCTGCCTAAACAGCCTTAGTGGCTCATCTTCTCTTCACTGCAGGAATGTGGCTTTGGGCCAAGGCTGCGATCTCTCAATGGCAATAATGTGCTGGCAATTGCTTTCTAGAAACTCATCCCACGGCACTCCAGAATCAGATCAATACAAATGAAAGGTGACCTAAGTCCTCGGGGTAAGGTCCAGTGTTTCACATCAGTAGAGTTGAGTGTGCAGTGGTAGCAACGAAGCCATACTCTGAAAAGGAGTGCCTTAACTCTGCTATGCCCCTGGGGACACATAGGGCAGTGTATCGTGCACCAATCTCTCATGATGACCACTGTGTGCCAGAAGAGCGGTCGCTGGCTTCTGAGGAAGCCTAGGCGAAGTAGGTCCCCGGGAGCAGTCTTCACATTCATAGCAAGGGCAACGTACTCCTTTCTGGGATGCCTAGGCAGAGTGTTCCAGTCGTCAAAAGGCCTCGCGAAAGCAGCGCCTGGCAGATTCTCTTTGCAAGTGGATCGTCCTCAGTGACTGAAACAGAACTGCACTGTTACTGCACAACGTGCTTGTGATTCAGTCTGGGACACAGGATAGCAATCTCACAGAGGCGAAAGCTAACCTTTGCATCCAGCCTGAAGACCAGTACATTTTTCACACTTCACACTGTTAAGTATGTGCAACAGCCATGCTCACCGAGGCCTACCTAAGGTACTGAAATACTTACCCATTTCATCCAATGCAGAGGCCCCTGTGCCCAAAGGGTCTACAGGGAAGAGCCCTGTGGGTCCCGTGCGTTTCCTTGAGGTAGTCAGAAACTACTGAGGATAACCTTATGAGCTCAAGTTTGAAACCGGGCAACCCTGGCAAAACCTTCATTTCGTCCGTGGTAGGCGAGACAGGTGCGGTTTGAAAGCTGCCAGAAGATCACTCCTGCTGCCCATCTTCTCTTTGCTGCCTGACGACATCACGAAAGAACTTGAGTGTAATCGTTTGAGGCATGCTGGTCTCGGTTCCTTGCTGGGAGCTCCTCCAGGAGCACACTGGAGCTTGCCGGCAAAGAACTGGCACCCCTGTGCTCAAGTAAAAGTCCAGATTTCTCCCATAGTCAGCTTAGCTATGCCCTAGAAGCGAAGAAGCATGTGATAGAGGAAGGCTGCAACACTGTTTGGTATTTCACGACTCATTGTGCACTCACCTTCGTTGTAACATCTGTGAAAGGGCACTGAATGCCGTCCAAATCTTCTGCTGTGTTTGAGTCCCAGGAAGCAACTGGGTTCGTTGGCTTTAAGGCTGTGAACGTGCAGCGGTAATGGCAAAGCCCTGCCCGGATTGCTCCACAACTCTCGTTCGTACAGCATTCAAACGGCCTCAGGAACGCCGTTCCAAGCAGCCTTACATTCCATGCTGGCGTAGCCAGGGAGGCATTTGGATTCTTCGGAGAAACACCTCTGTGCCTCACAAGTGAAACCTGTGGGCTCCCAAATACGTCTCCCTAAGGCAGTCGGAAGCTACATGTTTAGTTCCAGCCTGAAAACAACGGACAGCTTTTTCTGTGACAATGCTGGACTTCTGGGACCATCCAGATTCACCAAGGCCTAACTTTTGCCTGGCGGGGGAATGCTCTTCTGCACGTACATCACTCCCCACGTGAAAACATTTCTTAGCAGAAGGAGGCAGTATTTCCCTGGTAGTTGAGAGGTAGGCAGAAGCTTCAGATAAACATGCTGTGTCATCAAGCTTGAAGTGGAACACCGATGGGAACGTTCGCATTCTCCTGGAATGGAAGCCACTTGCTTTGGGCTTCAAGGCTGGCTGAACAGCCTTAGCGGCTCATCTTCTCTTCACTGCAGGAATGTGGCTTTGGGCCAAGGCTGCGTTCTCTCAATGGCAATAATGTGCTGGCAATTGCTTTCTAGAAACTCATCCCACGGCACTGCAGATTCAGCTCCATACAAATGAAAGGTGACCTAAGTCTACCAGGTAAAGTCCAGTGTTTCACATCAGCAGAGTTGAGTGTGCAGTGGTAGCCACGAAGCCATACTCTGAAAAGGAGTGCCTTAACTCTGCTATGCCCCTGGGAACACATAGGGCAGTGTATCGTGCACCAATCTCTCATGATGACCACTGTGTGCCAGAAGAGCGGTCGCTGGCTTCTGAGGAAGCCTAGGCGAAGTAGGTCCCCGGGAGCACTCTTCACATTCATAGCAAGGGCAACGTACTCCTTTCTGGGATGCCTAGGCAGAGTGTTCCAGTCGTCAAAAGGCCTCGCGAAAGCAGCGCCTGGCAGATTCTCTTTGCAAGTGGATCGTCCTCAGTGACTGAAACAGAACTGCACTGTTACTGCACAACGTGCTTGTGATTCAGTCTGGGACACAGGATAGCAATCTCACAGAGGCGAAAGCTAACCTTTGCATCCAGCCTGAAGACCAGTACATTTTTCACACTTCACACTGTTAAGTATGTGCAACAGCCATGCTCACCGAGGCCTACCTAAGGTACTGAAATACTTACCCATTTCATCCAATGCAGAGGCCCCTGTGCCCAAAGGGTCTACAGGGAAGAGCCCTGTGGGTCCCGTGCGTTTCCTTGAGGTAGTCAGAAACTACTGAGGATAACCTTATGAGCTCAAGTTTGAAACCGGGCAACCCTGGCAAAACCTTCATTTCGTCCGTGGTAGGCGAGACAGGTGCGGTTTGAAAGCTGCCAGAAGATCACTCCTGCTGCCCATCTTCTCTTTGCTGCCTGACGACATCACGAAAGAACTTGAGTGTAATCGTTTGAGGCATGCTGGTCTCGGTTCCTTGCTGGGAGCTCCTCCAGGAGCACACTGGAGCTTGACGGCAAAGAACTGGCACCCCTGTGCTCAAGTAAAAGTCCAGATTTCTCCCATAGTCAGCTTAGCTATGCCCTAGAAGCGAAGAAGCATGTGATAGAGGAAGGCTGCAACACTGTTTGGTATTTCACGACTCATTGTGCACTCACCTTCGTTGTAACATCTGTGAAAGGCCAATGAATGCTATCCTAGTCTTCAGCTGCGTTTGAGTCCCAGGAAGAAACTGAGTTAGTTGGCTTTAAGGCTGTGAACGTGCAGCGGTAATGGCAAAGCCCTGCCCGGATTGCTCCACAGCTCTCGTTCGTACAGCATTCAAACGGCCTCAGGAACGCCGTTCCAAGCAGCCTTACATTCCATGCTGGCGTAGCCAGGGAGGCATTTGGATTCTTCGGAGAAACACCTCTGTGCCTCACAGGTGAAACCTGTGGGCTCCCAAATACGTCTCCCTAAGGCAGTCGGAAGCTACATATTTAGTTCCAGCCTGAAAACAACGGACAGCTTTTTCTGTGACAATGCTGGACTTCTGAGACCATCCAGATTCACCAAGGCCTAACTTTTGCCCGGCGGGGGAATGCTCTTCTGCACGTACAGCACTCCCCACGTGAAAACATTTCTTAGCAGAAGGAGGCAGTATTTCCCTGGTAGTTGAGAGGTAGGCAGAAGCTTCAGATAAACATGCTGTGTCATCAAGCTTGAAGTGGAACACCGATGGGAACGTTCGCATTCTCCTGGAATGGAAGCCACTTGCTTTGGGCTTCAAGGCTGGCTGAACAGCCTTAGCGGCTCATCTTCTCTTCACTGCAGGAATGTGGCTTTGGGCCAAGGCTGCGTTCTCTCAATGGCAATAATGTGCTGGCAATTGCTTTCTAGAAACTCATCCCACGGCACTGCAGATTCAGCTCCATACAAATGAAAGGTGACCTAAGTCTACCAGGTAAAGTCCAGTGTTTCACATCAGCAGAGTTGAGTGTGCAGTGGTAGCCACGAAGCCATACTCTGAAAAGGAGTGCCTTAACTCTGCTATGCCCCTGGGAACACATAGGGCAGTGTATCGTGCACCAATCTCTCATGATGACCACTGTGTGCCAGAAGAGCGGTCGCTGGCTTCTGAGGAAGCCTAGGCGAAGTAGGTCCCCGGGAGCACTCTTCACATTCATAGCAAGGGCAACGTACTCCTTTCTGGGATGCCTAGGCAGAGTGTTCCAGTCGTCAAAAGGCCTCGCGAAAGCAGCGCCTGGCAGATTCTCTTTGCAAGTGGATCGTCCTCAGTGACTGAAACAGAACTGCACTGTTACTGCACAACGTGCTTGTGATTCAGTCTGGGACACAGAATAGCAATCTCACAGAGGCGAAAGCTAACCTTTGCATCCAGCCTGAAGACCAGTACATTTTTCACACTTCACACTGTTAAGTATGTGCAACAGCCATGCTCACCGAGGCCTACCTAAGGTACTGAAATACTTACCCATTTCATCCAATGCAGAGGCCCCTGTACCCAAAGGGTCTCCAGGGAAGAGCCCTGTGGGTCCCGTGTGTTTCCTTGAGGTAGTCAGAAACTACTGAGGATAACCTTATGAGCTCAAGTTTGAAACCGGGCAACCCTGGCAAAACCTTCATTTCGTCCGTGGTAGGCGAGACAGGTGCGGTTTGAAAGCTGCCAGAAGATCACTCCTGCTGCCCATCTTCTCTTTGCTGCCTGACGACATCACGAAAGAACTTGAGTGTAATCGTTTGAGGCATGCTGGTCTCGGTTCCTTGCTGGGAGCTCCTCCAGGAGCACACTGGAGCTTGCCGGCAAAGAACTGGCACCCCTGTGCTCAAGTAAAAGTCCAGATTTCTCCCATAGTCAGCTTAGCTATGCCCTAGAAGCGAAGAAGCATGTGATAGAGGAAGGCTGCAACACTGTTTGGTATTTCACGACTCATTGTGCACTCACCTTCGTTGTAACATCTGTGAAAGGGCACTGAATGCCGTCCAAATCTTCTGCTGTGTTTGAGTCCCAGGAAGCAACTGGGTTCGTTGGCTTTAAGGCTGTGAACGTGCAGCGGTAATGGCAAAGCCCTGCCCGGATTGCTCCACAGCTCTCGTTCGTACAGCATTCAAACGGCCTCAGGAACGCCGTTCCAAGCAGCCTTACATTCCATGCTGGCGTAGCCAGGGAGGCATTTGGATTCTTCGGAGAAACACCTCTGTGCCTCACAAGTGAAACCTGTGGGCTCCCAAATACGTCTCCCTAAGGCAGTCGGAAGCTACATGTTTAGTTCCAGCCTGAAAACAACGGACAGCTTTTTCTGTGACAATGCTGGACTTCTGAGACCATCCAGATTCACCAAGGCCTAACTTTTGCCCGGCGGGGGAATGCTCTTCTGCACGTACATCACTCCCCACGTGAAAACATTTCTTAGCAGAAGGAGGCAGTATTTCCCTGGTAGTTGAGAGGTAGGCAGAAGCTTCAGATAAACATGCTGTGTCATCAAGCTTGAAGTGGAACACCGATGGGAACGTTCGCATTCTCCTGGAATGGAAGCCACTTGCTTTGGGCTTCAAGGCTGCCTGAACAGCCTTAGCGGCTCATCTTCTCTTCACTGCAGGAATGTGGCTTTGGACCAAGGCTGCGTTCTCTCAACGGCAATAATGTGCTGGCAATTGCTTTCTAGAAACTCATCCCACGGCACTGCAGATTCAGCTCCATACAAATGAAAGGTGACCTAAGTCTACCAGGTAAAGTCCAGTGTTTCACATCAGCAGAGTTGAGTGTGCAGGGGTAGCCACGAAGCCATACTCTGAAAAGGAGTGCCTTAACTCTGCTATGCCCCTGGGAACACATAGGGCAGTGTATCGTGCACCAATCTCTCATGATGACCACTGTGTGCTACAAGAGCGGTCGCTGGCTTCTGAGGAAGCCTAGGCGAAGTAGGTCCCCGGGAGCAGTCTTCACATTCATAGCAAGGGCAACGTACTCCTTTCTGGGATGCCTAGGCAGAGTGTTCCAGTCGTCAAAAGGCCTCGCGAAAGCAGCGCCTGGCAGATTCTCTTTGCAAGTGGATCGTCCTCAGTGACTGAAACAGAACTGCACTGTTACTGCACAACGTGCTTGTGATTCAGTCTGGGACACAGGATGGCACTCTCACAGAGGCGAAAGCTAACTTTTGCATCCAGCCTGAAGACCAGTATATTTTTCACACTTCCACTGTTGTATGTGCAACAGCCATGGTCCTCGAAGCCTACCCAAGGTACTGAAATACTTACCCATTTCATCCTATGCAGAGGTCCCTGTGCCCAAAGGGTCTCCAGGGAAGAGCACTGTGGGTCCCGTGTGTTTCCTTGAGGTAGTCAGAAACTACTGAGGATAACCTTATGAGCTCAAGTTTGAAACCGGGCAACCCTGGCAAAACCTTCATTTCGTCCGTGGTAGGCGAGACAGGTGCGGTTTGAAAGCTGCCTGAAAATCACTCCTGCTGCCCATCTTTTCTTTGTTGCCTGACGGCATCACGAAAGAACTTGAGTGTAATCGTATGAGGCATGCTGGTCTCGGTTCCTTCCTGGGAGTTCCTCCAGGAGCACACTGGAGCTTGGCGGCAAAGAACTGGCACCCCTGTGCTCAAGTAAAAGTCCAAATTTCTCCCTTAGTAAGCTTAGCTATGCCCTAGGAGCGAAGAAGCATGTGTTAAAGGAAGGCTGCCACACTGTTACGTATTTCACGATTCATTGTGCACTCACCTTCGTTGTAACATCTGTGAAAGGGCACTGAATGCTATCCTAGTCTTCAGCTGTGTTTGAGTCCCAGGAAGCAACTGGGTTCGTTGGCTTACAGGCTGTGATCGTGCAGCGGTAATGGCAAAGATCTGCCCGGATCGCTCGACAGCTCTCGTTTGTACAGCATTCAAACGGCCTCAGGAACGCCGTTCCAAGCAGCCTTACATTCCATGCTGGCGTAGCCAGGGAGGCATTTGGATTCTTCGGAGAAACACCACTGTGCCTCACCAGTGAAACCTGTGGGCTCCCAAATACGTCTCCCTACGGCAGTCGGATGCTAGATGTTTAGTTCCAGCCTGAAAACAACGGACAGCTTTTTCTGTGACAATGCTGGACTTCTGGGATCATCCAGATTCACCAAGGCCTAACTTTTGCCCAGCAGGGGAATGCTCTTCTGCACGTACAGCACTCCCCACGTGAAAACATTGCTTAGCAGAAGGAGGCAGTCTTTCCCTAGTACTACATAGCTAGGCTTAATCTTCAGATAATATGCTGTGTCATCAAGCTTGAAAGTGGGACACCGATGGGAGCCTTTTATTCTCCTGGAATGGAAGTCACTTGCTTGGGCTTCAGGCTGCCTAAACAGCCTTAGTGGCTCATCTTCTCTTCACTGCAGGAATGTGGCTTTGGGCCAAGGCTGCGTTCTCTCAATGGCAATAATGTGCTGGCAATTGCTTTCTAGAAACTCATCCCACGGCACTCCAGAATCAGATCAATACAAATGAAAGGTGACCTAAGTCCTCGGGGTAAGGTCCAGTGTTTCACATCAGTAGAGTTGAGTGTGCAGTGGTAGCAACGAAGCCATACTCTGAAAAGGAGTGCCTTAACTCTGCTATGCCCCTGGGGACACATAGGGCAGTGTATCGTGCACCAATCTCTCATGATGACCACTGTGTGCCAGAAGAGCGGTCGCTGGCTTCTGAGGAAGCCTAGGCGAAGTAGGTCCCCGGGAGCACTCTTCACATTCATAGCAAGGGCAACGTACTCCTTTCTGGGATGCCTAGGCAGAGTGTTCCAGTCGTCAAAAGGCCTCGCGAAAGCAGCGCCTGGCAGATTCTCTTTGCAAGTGGATCGTCCTCAGTGACTGAAACAGAACTGCACTGTTACTGCACAACGTGCTTGTGATTCAGTCTGGGACACAGGATGGCACTCTCACAGAGGCGAAAGCTAACCTTTGCATCCAGCCTGAAGACCAGTACATTTTTCACACTTCACACTGTTAAGTATGTGCAACAGCCATGCTCACCGAGGCCTACCTAAGGTACTGAAATACTTACCCATTTCATCCAATGCAGAGGCCCCTGTGCCCAAAGGGTCTCCAGGGAAGAGCCCTGTGGGTCCCGTGTGTTTCCTTGAGGTAGTCAGAAACTACTGAGGATAACCTTATGAGCTCAAGTTTGAAACCGGGCAACCCTGGCAAAACCTTCATTTCGTCCGTGGTAGGCGAGACAGGTGCGGTTTGAAAGCTGCCAGAAGATCACTCCTGCTGCCCATCTTCTCTTTGCTGCCTGACGACATCACGAAAGAACTTGAGTGTAATCGTTTGAGGCATGCTGGTCTCGGTTCCTTGCTGGGAGCTCCTCCAGGAGCACACTGGAGCTTGGCGGCAAAGAACTGGCACCCCTGTGCTCAAGTAAAAGTCCAGATTTCTCCCATAGTCAGCTTAGCTATGCCCTAGAAGCGAAGAAGCATGTGATAGAGGAAGGCTGCAACACTGTTTGGTATTTCACGACTCATTGTGCACTCACCTTCATTGTAACATCTGTGAAAGGGCACTGAATGCCGTCCAAATCTTCTGCTGTGTTTGAGTCCCAGGAAGCAACTGGGTTCGTTGGCTTTAAGGCTGTGAACGTGCAGCGGTAATGGCAAAGCCCTGCCCGGATTGCTCCACAACTCTCGTTCGTACAGCATTCAAACGGCCTCAGGAACGCCGTTCCAAGCAGCCTTACATTCCATGCTGGCGTAGCCAGGGAGGCATTTGGATTCTTCGGAGAAACACCTCTGTGCCTCACAAGTGAAACCTGTGGGCTCCCAAATACGTCTCCCTAAGGCAGTCGGAAGCTACATGTTTAGTTCCAGCCTGAAAACAACGGACAGCTTTTTCTGTGACAATGCTGGACTTCTGGGACCATCCAGATTCACCAAGGCCTAACTTTTGCCCGGCGGGGGAATGCTCTTCTGCACGTACAGCACTCCCCACGTGAAAACCTTTCTTAGCAGAAGGAGGCAGTATTTCCCTGGTAGTTGAGAGGTAGGCAGAAGCTTCAGATAAACATGCTGTGTCATCAAGCTTGAAGTGGAACACCGATGGGAACGTTCGCATTCTCCTGGAATGGAAGCCACTTGCTTTGGGCTTCAAGGCTGCCTGAACAGCCTTAGCGGCTCATCTTCTCTTCACTGCAGGAATGTGGCTTTGGACCAAGGCTGCGTTCTCTCAACGGCAATAATGTGCTGGCAATTGCTTTCTAGAAACTCATCCCACGGCACTGCCGATTCAGCTCCATACAAATGAAAGGTGACCTAAGTCTACCAGGTAAAGTCCAGTGTTTCACATCAGCAGAGTTGAGTGTGCAGGGGTAGCCACGAAGCCATACTCTGAAAAGGAGTGCCTTAACTCTGCTATGCCCCTGGGAACACATAGGGCAGTGTATCGTGCACCAATCTCTCATGATGACCACTGTGTGCTACAAGAGCGGTCGCTGGCTTCTGAGGAAGCCTAGGCGAAGTAGGTCCCCGGGAGCACTCTTCACATTCATAGCAAGGGCAACGTACTCCTTTCTGGGATGCCTAGGCAGAGTGTTCCAGTCGTCAAAAGGCCTCGCGAAAGCAGCGCCTGGCAGATTCTCTTTGCAAGTGGATCGTCCTCAGTGACTGAAACAGAACTGCACTGTTACTGCACAACGTGCTTGTGATTCAGTCTGGGACACAGGATGGCACTCTCACAGAGGCGAAAGCTAACTTTTGCATCCAGCCTGAAGACCAGTATATTTTTCACACTTCCACTGTTGTATGTGCAACAGCCATGGTCCTCGAAGCCTACCCAAGGTACTGAAATACTTACCCATTTCATCCTATGCAGAGGTCCCTGTGCCCAAAGGGTCTCCAGGGAAGAGCCCTGTGGGTCCCGTGTGTTTCCTTGAGGTAGTCAGAAACTACTGAGGATAACCTTATGAGCTCAAGTTTGAAACCGGGCAACCCTGGCAAAACCTTCATTTCGTCCGTGGTAGGCGAGACAGGTGCGGTTTGAAAGCTGCCTGAAAATCACTCCTGCTGCCCATCTTTTCTTTGTTGCCTGACGGCATCACGAAAGAACTTGAGTGTAATCGTATGAGGCATGCTGGTCTCGGTTCCTTCCTGGGAGTTCCTCCAGGAGCACACTGGAGCTTGGCGGCAAAGAACTGGCACCCCTGTGCTCAAGTAAAAGTCCAAATTTCTCCCTTAGTAAGCTTAGCTATGCCCTAGGAGCGAAGAAGCATGTGTTAAAGGAAGGCTGCCACACTGTTACGTATTTCACGATTCATTGTGCACTCACCTTCGTTGTAACATCTGTGAAAGGGCACTGAATGCTATCCTAGTCTTCAGCTGCGTTTGAGTCCCAGGAAGCAACTGGGTTCATTGGCTTACAGGCTGTGATCGTGCAGCGGTAATGGCAAAGATCTGCCCGGATCGCTCGACAGCTCTCGTTTGTACAGCATTCAAACGGCCTCAGGAACGCTGTTCCAAGCAGCCTTACATTCCATGCTGGCGTAGCCAGGGAGGCATTTGGATTCTTCGGAGAAACACCACTGTGCCTCACCAGTGAAACCTGTGGGCTCCCAAATACGTCTCCCTACGGCAGTCGGATGCTAGATGTTTAGTTCCAGCCTGAAAACAACGGACAGCTTTTTCTGTGACAATGCTGGACTTCTGGGATCATCCAGATTCACCAAGGCCTAACTTTTGCCCAGCAGGGGAATGCTCTTCTGCACGTACCGCACTCCCCACGTGAAAACATTGCTTAGCAGAAGGAGGCAGTCTTTCCCTAGTACTACATAGCTAGGCTTAATCTTCAGATAATATGCTGTGTCATCAAGCTTGAAAGTGGGACACCGATGGGAGCCTTTTATTCTCCTGGAATGGAAGTCACTTGCTTGGGCTTCAGGCTGCCTAAACAGCCTTAGTGGCTCATCTTCTCTTCACTGCAGGAATGTGGCTTTGGGCCAAGGCTGCGATCTCTCAATGGCAATAATGTGCTGGCAATTGCTTTCTAGAAACTCATCCCACGGCACTCCAGAATCAGATCAATACAAATGAAAGGTGACCTAAGTCCTCGGGGTAAGGTCCAGTGTTTCACATCAGTAGAGTTGAGTGTGCAGTGGTAGCAACGAAGCCATACTCTGAAAAGGAGTGCCTTAACTCTGCTATGCCCCTGGGGACACATAGGGCAGTGTATCGTGCACCAATCTCTCATGATGACCACTGTGTGCCAGAAGAGCGGTCGCTGGCTTCTGAGGAAGCCTAGGCGAAGTAGGTCCCCGGGAGCAGTCTTCACATTCATAGCAAGGGCAACGTACTCCTTTCTGGGATGCCTAGGCAGAGTGTTCCAGTCGTCAAAAGGCCTCGCGAAAGCAGCGCCTGGCAGATTCTCTTTGCAAGTGGATCGTCCTCAGTGACTGAAACAGAACTGCACTGTTACTGCACAACGTGCTTGTGATTCAGTCTGGGACACAGGATAGCAATCTCACAGAGGCGAAAGCTAACCTTTGCATCCAGCCTGAAGACCAGTACATTTTTCACACTTCACACTGTTAAGTATGTGCAACAGCCATGCTCACCGAGGCCTACCTAAGGTACTGAAATACTTACCCATTTCATCCAATGCAGAGGCCCCTGTGCCCAAAGGGTCTACAGGGAAGAGCCCTGTGGGTCCCGTGCGTTTCCTTGAGGTAGTCAGAAACTACTGAGGATAACCTTATGAGCTCAAGTTTGAAACCGGGCAACCCTGGCAAAACCTTCATTTCGTCCGTGGTAGGCGAGACAGGTGCGGTTTGAAAGCTGCCAGAAGATCACTCCTGCTGCCCATCTTCTCTTTGCTGCCTGACGACATCACGAAAGAACTTGAGTGTAATCGTTTGAGGCATGCTGGTCTCGGTTCCTTGCTGGGAGCTCCTCCAGGAGCACACTGGAGCTTGCCGGCAAAGAACTGGCACCCCTGTGCTCAAGTAAAAGTCCAGATTTCTCCCATAGTCAGCTTAGCTATGCCCTAGAAGCGAAGAAGCATGTGATAGAGGAAGGCTGCAACACTGTTTGGTATTTCACGACTCATTGTGCACTCACCTTCGTTGTAACATCTGTGAAAGGGCACTGAATGCCGTCCAAATCTTCTGCTGTGTTTGAGTCCCAGGAAGCAACTGGGTTCGTTGGCTTTAAGGCTGTGAACGTGCAGCGGTAATGGCAAAGCCCTGCCCGGATTGCTCCACAACTCTCGTTCGTACAGCATTCAAACGGCCTCAGGAACGCCGTTCCAAGCAGCCTTACATTCCATGCTGGCGTAGCCAGGGAGGCATTTGGATTCTTCGGAGAAACACCTCTGTGCCTCACAAGTGAAACCTGTGGGCTCCCAAATACGTCTCCCTAAGGCAGTCGGAAGCTACATGTTTAGTTCCAGCCTGAAAACAACGGACAGCTTTTTCTGTGACAATGCTGGACTTCTGGGACCATCCAGATTCACCAAGGCCTAACTTTTGCCTGGCGGGGGAATGCTCTTCTGCACGTACATCACTCCCCACGTGAAAACATTTCTTAGCAGAAGGAGGCAGTATTTCCCTGGTAGTTGAGAGGTAGGCAGAAGCTTCAGATAAACATGCTGTGTCATCAAGCTTGAAGTGGAACACCGATGGGAACGTTCGCATTCTCCTGGAATGGAAGCCACTTGCTTTGGGCTTCAAGGCTGGCTGAACAGCCTTAGCGGCTCATCTTCTCTTCACTGCAGGAATGTGGCTTTGGGCCAAGGCTGCGTTCTCTCAATGGCAATAATGTGCTGGCAATTGCTTTCTAGAAACTCATCCCACGGCACTGCAGATTCAGCTCCATACAAATGAAAGGTGACCTAAGTCTACCAGGTAAAGTCCAGTGTTTCACATCAGCAGAGTTGAGTGTGCAGTGGTAGCCACGAAGCCATACTCTGAAAAGGAGTGCCTTAACTCTGCTATGCCCCTGGGAACACATAGGGCAGTGTATCGTGCACCAATCTCTCATGATGACCACTGTGTGCCAGAAGAGCGGTCGCTGGCTTCTGAGGAAGCCTAGGCGAAGTAGGTCCCCGGGAGCACTCTTCACATTCATAGCAAGGGCAACGTACTCCTTTCTGGGATGCCTAGGCAGAGTGTTCCAGTCGTCAAAAGGCCTCGCGAAAGCAGCGCCTGGCAGATTCTCTTTGCAAGTGGATCGTCCTCAGTGACTGAAACAGAACTGCACTGTTACTGCACAACGTGCTTGTGATTCAGTCTGGGACACAGGATAGCAATCTCACAGAGGCGAAAGCTAACCTTTGCATCCAGCCTGAAGACCAGTACATTTTTCACACTTCACACTGTTAAGTATGTGCAACAGCCATGCTCACCGAGGCCTACCTAAGGTACTGAAATACTTACCCATTTCATCCAATGCAGAGGCCCCTGTGCCCAAAGGGTCTACAGGGAAGAGCCCTGTGGGTCCCGTGCGTTTCCTTGAGGTAGTCAGAAACTACTGAGGATAACCTTATGAGCTCAAGTTTGAAACCGGGCAACCCTGGCAAAACCTTCATTTCGTCCGTGGTAGGCGAGACAGGTGCGGTTTGAAAGCTGCCAGAAGATCACTCCTGCTGCCCATCTTCTCTTTGCTGCCTGACGACATCACGAAAGAACTTGAGTGTAATCGTTTGAGGCATGCTGGTCTCGGTTCCTTGCTGGGAGCTCCTCCAGGAGCACACTGGAGCTTGACGGCAAAGAACTGGCACCCCTGTGCTCAAGTAAAAGTCCAGATTTCTCCCATAGTCAGCTTAGCTATGCCCTAGAAGCGAAGAAGCATGTGATAGAGGAAGGCTGCAACACTGTTTGGTATTTCACGACTCATTGTGCACTCACCTTCGTTGTAACATCTGTGAAAGGCCAATGAATGCTATCCTAGTCTTCAGCTGCGTTTGAGTCCCAGGAAGAAACTGAGTTAGTTGGCTTTAAGGCTGTGAACGTGCAGCGGTAATGGCAAAGCCCTGCCCGGATTGCTCCACAGCTCTCGTTCGTACAGCATTCAAACGGCCTCAGGAACGCCGTTCCAAGCAGCCTTACATTCCATGCTGGCGTAGCCAGGGAGGCATTTGGATTCTTCGGAGAAACACCTCTGTGCCTCACAGGTGAAACCTGTGGGCTCCCAAATACGTCTCCCTAAGGCAGTCGGAAGCTACATATTTAGTTCCAGCCTGAAAACAACGGACAGCTTTTTCTGTGACAATGCTGGACTTCTGAGACCATCCAGATTCACCAAGGCCTAACTTTTGCCCGGCGGGGGAATGCTCTTCTGCACGTACAGCACTCCCCACGTGAAAACATTTCTTAGCAGAAGGAGGCAGTATTTCCCTGGTAGTTGAGAGGTAGGCAGAAGCTTCAGATAAACATGCTGTGTCATCAAGCTTGAAGTGGAACACCGATGGGAACGTTCGCATTCTCCTGGAATGGAAGCCACTTGCTTTGGGCTTCAAGGCTGGCTGAACAGCCTTAGCGGCTCATCTTCTCTTCACTGCAGGAATGTGGCTTTGGGCCAAGGCTGCGTTCTCTCAATGGCAATAATGTGCTGGCAATTGCTTTCTAGAAACTCATCCCACGGCACTGCAGATTCAGCTCCATACAAATGAAAGGTGACCTAAGTCTACCAGGTAAAGTCCAGTGTTTCACATCAGCAGAGTTGAGTGTGCAGTGGTAGCCACGAAGCCATACTCTGAAAAGGAGTGCCTTAACTCTGCTATGCCCCTGGGAACACATAGGGCAGTGTATCGTGCACCAATCTCTCATGATGACCACTGTGTGCCAGAAGAGCGGTCGCTGGCTTCTGAGGAAGCCTAGGCGAAGTAGGTCCCCGGGAGCACTCTTCACATTCATAGCAAGGGCAACGTACTCCTTTCTGGGATGCCTAGGCAGAGTGTTCCAGTCGTCAAAAGGCCTCGCGAAAGCAGCGCCTGGCAGATTCTCTTTGCAAGTGGATCGTCCTCAGTGACTGAAACAGAACTGCACTGTTACTGCACAACGTGCTTGTGATTCAGTCTGGGACACAGAATAGCAATCTCACAGAGGCGAAAGCTAACCTTTGCATCCAGCCTGAAGACCAGTACATTTTTCACACTTCACACTGTTAAGTATGTGCAACAGCCATGCTCACCGAGGCCTACCTAAGGTACTGAAATACTTACCCATTTCATCCAATGCAGAGGCCCCTGTACCCAAAGGGTCTCCAGGGAAGAGCCCTGTGGGTCCCGTGTGTTTCCTTGAGGTAGTCAGAAACTACTGAGGATAACCTTATGAGCTCAAGTTTGAAACCGGGCAACCCTGGCAAAACCTTCATTTCGTCCGTGGTAGGCGAGACAGGTGCGGTTTGAAAGCTGCCAGAAGATCACTCCTGCTGCCCATCTTCTCTTTGCTGCCTGACGACATCACGAAAGAACTTGAGTGTAATCGTTTGAGGCATGCTGGTCTCGGTTCCTTGCTGGGAGCTCCTCCAGGAGCACACTGGAGCTTGCCGGCAAAGAACTGGCACCCCTGTGCTCAAGTAAAAGTCCAGATTTCTCCCATAGTCAGCTTAGCTATGCCCTAGAAGCGAAGAAGCATGTGATAGAGGAAGGCTGCAACACTGTTTGGTATTTCACGACTCATTGTGCACTCACCTTCGTTGTAACATCTGTGAAAGGGCACTGAATGCCGTCCAAATCTTCTGCTGTGTTTGAGTCCCAGGAAGCAACTGGGTTCGTTGGCTTTAAGGCTGTGAACGTGCAGCGGTAATGGCAAAGCCCTGCCCGGATTGCTCCACAGCTCTCGTTCGTACAGCATTCAAACGGCCTCAGGAACGCCGTTCCAAGCAGCCTTACATTCCATGCTGGCGTAGCCAGGGAGGCATTTGGATTCTTCGGAGAAACACCTCTGTGCCTCACAAGTGAAACCTGTGGGCTCCCAAATACGTCTCCCTAAGGCAGTCGGAAGCTACATGTTTAGTTCCAGCCTGAAAACAACGGACAGCTTTTTCTGTGACAATGCTGGACTTCTGAGACCATCCAGATTCACCAAGGCCTAACTTTTGCCCGGCGGGGGAATGCTCTTCTGCACGTACATCACTCCCCACGTGAAAACATTTCTTAGCAGAAGGAGGCAGTATTTCCCTGGTAGTTGAGAGGTAGGCAGAAGCTTCAGATAAACATGCTGTGTCATCAAGCTTGAAGTGGAACACCGATGGGAACGTTCGCATTCTCCTGGAATGGAAGCCACTTGCTTTGGGCTTCAAGGCTGCCTGAACAGCCTTAGCGGCTCATCTTCTCTTCACTGCAGGAATGTGGCTTTGGACCAAGGCTGCGTTCTCTCAACGGCAATAATGTGCTGGCAATTGCTTTCTAGAAACTCATCCCACGGCACTGCAGATTCAGCTCCATACAAATGAAAGGTGACCTAAGTCTACCAGGTAAAGTCCAGTGTTTCACATCAGCAGAGTTGAGTGTGCAGGGGTAGCCACGAAGCCATACTCTGAAAAGGAGTGCCTTAACTCTGCTATGCCCCTGGGAACACATAGGGCAGTGTATCGTGCACCAATCTCTCATGATGACCACTGTGTGCTACAAGAGCGGTCGCTGGCTTCTGAGGAAGCCTAGGCGAAGTAGGTCCCCGGGAGCACTCTTCACATTCATAGCAAGGGCAACGTACTCCTTTCTGGGATGCCTAGGCAGAGTGTTCCAGTCGTCAAAAGGCCTCGCGAAAGCAGCGCCTGGCAGATTCTCTTTGCAAGTGGATCGTCCTCAGTGACTGAAACAGAACTGCACTGTTACTGCACAACGTGCTTGTGATTCAGTCTGGGACACAGGATGGCACTCTCACAGAGGCGAAAGCTAACTTTTGCATCCAGCCTGAAGACCAGTATATTTTTCACACTTCCACTGTTGTATGTGCAACAGCCATGGTCCTCGAAGCCTACCCAAGGTACTGAAATACTTACCCATTTCATCCTATGCAGAGGTCCCTGTGCCCAAAGGGTCTCCAGGGAAGAGCCCTGTGGGTCCCGTGTGTTTCCTTGAGGTAGTCAGAAACTACTGAGGATAACCTTATGAGCTCAAGTTTGAAACCGGGCAACCCTGGCAAAACCTTCATTTCGTCCGTGGTAGGCGAGACAGGTGCGGTTTGAAAGCTGCCTGAAAATCACTCCTGCTGCCCATCTTTTCTTTGTTGCCTGACGGCATCACGAAAGAACTTGAGTGTAATCGTATGAGGCATGCTGGTCTCGGTTCCTTCCTGGGAGTTCCTCCAGGAGCACACTGGAGCTTGGCGGCAAAGAACTGGCACCCCTGTGCTCAAGTAAAAGTCCAAATTTCTCCCTTAGTAAGCTTAGCTATGCCCTAGGAGCGAAGAAGCATGTGTTAAAGGAAGGCTGCCACACTGTTACGTATTTCACGATTCATTGTGCACTCACCTTCGTTGTAACATCTGTGAAAGGGCACTGAATGCTATCCTAGTCTTCAGCTGCGTTTGAGTCCCAGGAAGCAACTGGGTTCGTTGGCTTACAGGCTGTGATCGTGCAGCGGTAATGGCAAAGATCTGCCCGGATCGCTCGACAGCTCTCGTTTGTACAGCATTCAAACGGCCTCAGGAACGCCGTTCCAAGCAGCCTTACATTCCATGCTGGCGTAGCCAGGGAGGCATTTGGATTCTTCGGAGAAACACCACTGTGCCTCACCAGTGAAACCTGTGGGCTCCCAAATACGTCTCCCTACGGCAGTCGGATGCTAGATGTTTAGTTCCAGCCTGAAAACAACGGACAGCTTTTTCTGTGACAATGCTGGACTTCTGGGATCATCCAGATTCACCAAGGCCTAACTTTTGCCCAGCAGGGGAATGCTCTTCTGCACGTACAGCACTCCCCACGTGAAAACATTGCTTAGCAGAAGGAGGCAGTCTTTCCCTAGTACTACATAGCTAGGCTTAATCTTCAGATAATATGCTGTGTCATCAAGCTTGAAAGTGGGACACCGATGGGAGCCTTTTATTCTCCTGGAATGGAAGTCACTTGCTTGGGCTTCAGGCTGCCTAAACAGCCTTAGTGGCTCATCTTCTCTTCACTGCAGGAATGTGGCTTTGGGCCAAGGCTGCGATCTCTCAATGGCAATAATGTGCTGGCAATTGCTTTCTAGAAACTCATCCCACGGCACTCCAGAATCAGATCAATACAAATGAAAGGTGACCTAAGTCCTCGGGGTAAGGTCCAGTGTTTCACATCAGTAGAGTTGAGTGTGCAGTGGTAGCAACGAAGCCATACTCTGAAAAGGAGTGCCTTAACTCTGCTATGCCCCTGGGGACACATAGGGCAGTGTATCGTGCACCAATCTCTCATGATGACCACTGTGTGCCAGAAGAGCGGTCGCTGGCTTCTGAGGAAGCCTAGGCGAAGTAGGTCCCCGGGAGCACTCTTCACATTCATAGCAAGGGCAACGTACTCCTTTCTGGGATGCCTAGGCAGAGTGTTCCAGTCGTCAAAAGGCCTCGCGAAAGCAGCGCCTGGCAGATTCTCTTTGCAAGTGGATCGTCCTCAGTGACTGAAACAGAACTGCACTGTTACTGCACAACGTGCTTGTGATTCAGTCTGGGACACAGGATAGCAATCTCACAGAGGCGAAAGCTAACCTTTGCATCCAGCCTGAAGACCAGTACATTTTTCACACTTCACACTGTTAAGTATGTGCAACAGCCATGCTCACCGAGGCCTACCTAAGGTACTGAAATACTTACCCATTTCATCCAATGCAGAGGCCCCTGTGCCCAAAGGGTCTCCAGGGAAGAGCCCTGTGGGTCCCGTGTGTTTCCTTGAGGTAGTCAGAAACTACTGAGGATAACCTTATGAGCTCAAGTTTGAAACCGGGCAACCCTGGCAAAACCTTCATTTCGTCCGTGGTAGGCGAGACAGGTGCGGTTTGAAAGCTGCCAGAAGATCACTCCTGCTGCCCATCTTCTCTTTGCTGCCTGACGACATCACGAAAGAACTTGAGTGTAATCGTTTGAGGCATGCTGGTCTCGGTTCCTTGCTGGGAGCTCCTCCAGGAGCACACTGGAGCTTGGCGGCAAAGAACTGGCACCCCTGTGCTCAAGTAAAAGTCCAGATTTCTCCCATAGTCAGCTTAGCTATGCCCTAGAAGCGAAGAAGCATGTGATAGAGGAAGGCTGCAACACTGTTTGGTATTTCACGACTCATTGTGCACTCACCTTCGTTGTAACATCTGTGAAAGGGCACTGAATGCCGTCCAAATCTTCTGCTGTGTTTGAGTCCCAGGAAGCAACTGGGTTCGTTGGCTTTAAGGCTGTGAACGTGCAGCGGTAATGGCAAAGCCCTGCCCGGATTGCTCCACAACTCTCGTTCGTACAGCATTCAAACGGCCTCAGGAACGCCGTTCCAAGCAGCCTTACATTCCATGCTGGCGTAGCCAGGGAGGCATTTGGATTCTTCGGAGAAACACCTCTGTGCCTCACAAGTGAAACCTGTGGGCTCCCAAATACGTCTCCCTAAGGCAGTCGGAAGCTACATGTTTAGTTCCAGCCTGAAAACAACGGACAGCTTTTTCTGTGACAATGCTGGACTTCTGGGACCATCCAGATTCACCAAGGCCTAACTTTTGCCCGGCGGGGGAATGCTCTTCTGCACGTACAGCACTCCCCACGTGAAAACATTTCTTAGCAGAAGGAGGCAGTATTTCCCTGGTAGTTGAGAGGTAGGCAGAAGCTTCAGATAAACATGCTGTGTCATCAAGCTTGAAGTGGAACACCGATGGGAACGTTCGCATTCTCCTGGAATGGAAGCCACTTGCTTTGGGCTTCAAGGCTGCCTGAACAGCCTTAGCGGCTCATCTTCTCTTCACTGCAGGAATGTGGCTTTGGACCAAGGCTGCGTTCTCTCAACGGCAATAATGTGCTGGCAATTGCTTTCTAGAAACTCATCCCACGGCACTGCAGATTCAGCTCCATACAAATGAAAGGTGACCTAAGTCTACCAGGTAAAGTCCAGTGTTTCACATCAGCAGAGTTGAGTGTGCAGTGGTAGCCACGAAGCCATACTCTGAAAAGGAGTGCCTTAACTCTGCTATGCCCCTGGGAACACATAGGGCAGTGTATCGTGCACCAATCTCTCATGATGACCACTGTGTGCTACAAGAGCGGTCGCTGGCTTCTGAGGAAGCCTAGGCAAAGTAGGTCCCCGGGAGCACTCTTCACATTCATAGCAAGGGCAACGTACTCCTTTCTGGGATGCCTAGGCAGAGTGTTCCAGTCGTCAAAAGGCCTCGCGAAAGCAGCGCCTGGCAGATTCTCTTTGCAAGTGGATCGTCCTCAGTGACTGAAACAGAACTGCACTGTTACTGCACAATGTGCTTGTGATTCAGTCTGGGACACAGGATGGCACTCTCACAGAGGCGAAAGCTAACTTTTGCATCCAGCCTGAAGACCAGTATATTTTTCACACTTCCACTGTTGTATGTGCAACAGCCATGGTCCTCGAAGCCTACCCAAGGTACTGAAATACTTACCCATTTCATCCTATGCAGAGGTCCCTGTGCCCAAAGGGTCTCCAGGGAAGAGCCCTGTGGGTCCCGTGTGTTTCCTTGAGGTAGTCAGAAACTACTGAGGATAACCTTATGAGCTCAAGTTTGAAACCGGGCAACCCTGGCAAAACCCTCATTTCGTCCGTGGTAGGCGAGACAGGTGCGGTTTGAAAGCTGCCTGAAAATCACTCCTGCTGCCCATCTTTTCTTTGTTGCCTGACGGCATCACGAAAGAACTTGAGTGTAATCGTTTGAGGCATGCTGGTCTCGGTTCCTTGCTGGGAGTTCTTCCAGGAGCACACTGGAGCTTGGCGGCAAAGAACTGGCACCCCTGGGCTCAAGTAAAAGTCCAAATTTCTCCCTTAGTAAGCTTAGCTATGCCCAAGGAGCGAAGAAGCATGTGTTAAAGGAAGGCTGCCACACTGTTACGTATTTCACGATTCATTGTGCACTCACCTTCGTTGTAACATCTGTGAAAGGGCAATGAATGCTATCCTAGTCTTCAACTGCGTTTGAGTCCCAGGAAGCAACTGGGTTCGTTGGCTTTAAGGCTGTGAACGTGCAGCGGTAATGGCAAAGCCCTGCCCGGATTGCTCCACAGCTCTCGTTCGTACAGCATTCAAACGGCCTCAGGAACGCCGTTCCAAGCAGCCTTACATTCCATGCTGGCGTAGCCAGGGAGGCATTTGGATTCTTCGGAGAAACACCTCTGTGCCTCACAAGTGAAACCTGTGGGCTCCCAAATACGTCTCCCTAAGGCAGTCGGAAGCTACATGTTTAGTTCCAGCCTGAAAACAACGGACAGCTTTTTCTGTGACAATGCTGGACTTCTGAGACCATCCAGATTCACCAAGGCCTAACTTTTGCCCGGCGGGGGAATGCTCTTCTGCACGTACATCACTCCCCACGTGAAAACATTTCTTAGCAGAAGGAGGCAGTATTTCCCTGGTAGTTGAGAGGTAGGCAGAAGCTTCAGATAAACATGCTGTGTCATCAAGCTTGAAGTGGAACACCGATGGGAACGTTCGCATTCTCCTGGAATGGAAGCCACTTGCTTTGGGCTTCAAGGCTGCCTGAACAGCCTTAGCGGCTCATCTTCTCTTCACTGCAGGAATGTGGCTTTGGACCAAGGCTGCGTTCTCTCAACAGCAATAATGTGCTGGCAATTGCTTTCTAGAAACTCATCCCACGGCACTGCAGATTCAGCTCCATACAAATGAAAGGTGACCTAAGTCTACCAGGTAAAGTCCAGTGTTTCACATCAGCAGAGTTGAGTGTGCAGGGGTAGCCACGAAGCCATACTCTGAAAAGGAGTGCCTTAACTCTGCTATGCCCCTGGGAACACATAGGGCAGTGTATCGTGCACCAATCTCTCATGATGACCACTGTGTGCTACAAGAGCGGTCGCTGGCTTCTGAGGAAGCCTAGGCGAAGTAGGTCCCCGGGAGCAGTCTTCACATTCATAGCAAGGGCAACGTACTCCTTTCTGGGATGCCTAGGCAGAGTGTTCCAGTCGTCAAAAGGCCTCGCGAAAGCAGCGCCTGGCAGATTCTCTTTGCAAGTGGATCGTCCTCAGTGACTGAAACAGAACTGCACTGTTACTGCACAACGTGCTTGTGATTCAGTCTGGGACACAGGATGGCACTCTCACAGAGGCGAAAGCTAACTTTTGCATCCAGCCTGAAGACCAGTATATTTTTCACACTTCCACTGTTGTATGTGCAACAGCCATGGTCCTCGAAGCCTACCCAAGGTACTGAAATACTTACCCATTTCATCCTATGCAGAGGTCCCTGTGCCCAAAGGGTCTCCAGGGAAGAGCCCTGTGGGTCCCGTGTGTTTCCTTGAGGTAGTCAGAAACTACTGAGGATAACCTTATGAGCTCAAGTTTGAAACCGGGCAACCCTGGCAAAACCTTCATTTCGTCCGTGGTAGGCGAGACAGGTGCGGTTTGAAAGCTGCCTGAAAATCACTCCTGCTGCCCATCTTTTCTTTGTTGCCTGACGGCATCACGAAAGAACTTGAGTGTAATCGTATGAGGCATGCTGGTCTCGGTTCCTTCCTGGGAGTTCCTCCAGGAGCACACTGGAGCTTGGCGGCAAAGAACTGGCACCCCTGTGCTCAAGTAAAAGTCCAAATTTCTCCCTTAGTAAGCTTAGCTATGCCCTAGGAGCGAAGAAGCATGTGTTAAAGGAAGGCTGCCACACTGTTACGTATTTCACGATTCATTGTGCACTCACCTTCGTTGTAACATCTGTGAAAGGGCACTGAATGCTATCCTAGTCTTCAGCTGTGTTTGAGTCCCAGGAAGCAACTGGGTTCGTTGGCTTACAGGCTGTGATCGTGCAGCGGTAATGGCAAAGATCTGCCCGGATCGCTCGACAGCTCTCGTTTGTACAGCATTCAAACGGCCTCAGGAACGCCGTTCCAAGCAGCCTTACATTCCATGCTGGCGTAGCCAGGGAGGCATTTGGATTCTTCGGAGAAACACCACTGTGCCTCACCAGTGAAACCTGTGGGCTCCCAAATACGTCTCCCTACGGCAGTCGGATGCTAGATGTTTAGTTCCAGCCTGAAAACAACGGACAGCTTTTTCTGTGACAATGCTGGACTTCTGGGATCATCCAGATTCACCAAGGCCTAACTTTTGCCCAGCAGGGGAATGCTCTTCTGCACGTACAGCACTCCCCACGTGAAAACATTGCTTAGCAGAAGGAGGCAGTCTTTCCCTAGTACTACATAGCTAGGCTTAATCTTCAGATAATATGCTGTGTCATCAAGCTTGAAAGTGGGACACCGATGGGAGCCTTTTATTCTCCTGGAATGGAAGTCACTTGCTTGGGCTTCAGGCTGCCTAAACAGCCTTAGTGGCTCATCTTCTCTTCACTGCAGGAATGTGGCTTTGGGCCAAGGCTGCGTTCTCTCAATGGCAATAATGTGCTGGCAATTGCTTTCTAGAAACTCATCCCACGGCACTCCAGAATCAGATCAATACAAATGAAAGGTGACCTAAGTCCTCGGGGTAAGGTCCAGTGTTTCACATCAGTAGAGTTGAGTGTGCAGTGGTAGCAACGAAGCCATACTCTGAAAAGGAGTGCCTTAACTCTGCTATGCCCCTGGGGACACATAGGGCAGTGTATCGTGCACCAATCTCTCATGATGACCACTGTGTGCCAGAAGAGCGGTCGCTGGCTTCTGAGGAAGCCTAGGCGAAGTAGGTCCCCGGGAGCACTCTTCACATTCATAGCAAGGGCAACGTACTCCTTTCTGGGATGCCTAGGCAGAGTGTTCCAGTCGTCAAAAGGCCTCGCGAAAGCAGCGCCTGGCAGATTCTCTTTGCAAGTGGATCGTCCTCAGTGACTGAAACAGAACTGCACTGTTACTGCACAACGTGCTTGTGATTCAGTCTGGGACACAGGATGGCACTCTCACAGAGGCGAAAGCTAACCTTTGCATCCAGCCTGAAGACCAGTACATTTTTCACACTTCACACTGTTAAGTATGTGCAACAGCCATGCTCACCGAGGCCTACCTAAGGTACTGAAATACTTACCCATTTCATCCAATGCAGAGGCCCCTGTGCCCAAAGGGTCTCCAGGGAAGAGCCCTGTGGGTCCCGTGTGTTTCCTTGAGGTAGTCAGAAACTACTGAGGATAACCTTATGAGCTCAAGTTTGAAACCGGGCAACCCTGGCAAAACCTTCATTTCGTCCGTGGTAGGCGAGACAGGTGCGGTTTGAAAGCTGCCAGAAGATCACTCCTGCTGCCCATCTTCTCTTTGCTGCCTGACGACATCACGAAAGAACTTGAGTGTAATCGTTTGAGGCATGCTGGTCTCGGTTCCTTGCTGGGAGCTCCTCCAGGAGCACACTGGAGCTTGGCGGCAAAGAACTGGCACCCCTGTGCTCAAGTAAAAGTCCAGATTTCTCCCATAGTCAGCTTAGCTATGCCCTAGAAGCGAAGAAGCATGTGATAGAGGAAGGCTGCAACACTGTTTGGTATTTCACGACTCATTGTGCACTCACCTTCATTGTAACATCTGTGAAAGGGCACTGAATGCCGTCCAAATCTTCTGCTGTGTTTGAGTCCCAGGAAGCAACTGGGTTCGTTGGCTTTAAGGCTGTGAACGTGCAGCGGTAATGGCAAAGCCCTGCCCGGATTGCTCCACAACTCTCGTTCGTACAGCATTCAAACGGCCTCAGGAACGCCGTTCCAAGCAGCCTTACATTCCATGCTGGCGTAGCCAGGGAGGCATTTGGATTCTTCGGAGAAACACCTCTGTGCCTCACAAGTGAAACCTGTGGGCTCCCAAATACGTCTCCCTAAGGCAGTCGGAAGCTACATGTTTAGTTCCAGCCTGAAAACAACGGACAGCTTTTTCTGTGACAATGCTGGACTTCTGGGACCATCCAGATTCACCAAGGCCTAACTTTTGCCCGGCGGGGGAATGCTCTTCTGCACGTACAGCACTCCCCACGTGAAAACCTTTCTTAGCAGAAGGAGGCAGTATTTCCCTGGTAGTTGAGAGGTAGGCAGAAGCTTCAGATAAACATGCTGTGTCATCAAGCTTGAAGTGGAACACCGATGGGAACGTTCGCATTCTCCTGGAATGGAAGCCACTTGCTTTGGGCTTCAAGGCTGCCTGAACAGCCTTAGCGGCTCATCTTCTCTTCACTGCAGGAATGTGGCTTTGGACCAAGGCTGCGTTCTCTCAACGGCAATAATGTGCTGGCAATTGCTTTCTAGAAACTCATCCCACGGCACTGCCGATTCAGCTCCATACAAATGAAAGGTGACCTAAGTCTACCAGGTAAAGTCCAGTGTTTCACATCAGCAGAGTTGAGTGTGCAGGGGTAGCCACGAAGCCATACTCTGAAAAGGAGTGCCTTAACTCTGCTATGCCCCTGGGAACACATAGGGCAGTGTATCGTGCACCAATCTCTCATGATGACCACTGTGTGCTACAAAAGCGGTCGCTGGCTTCTGAGGAAGCCTAGGCGAAGTAGGTCCCCGGGAGCACTCTTCACATTCATAGCAAGGGCAACGTACTCCTTTCTGGGATGCCTAGGCAGAGTGTTCCAGTCGTCAAAAGGCCTCGCGAAAGCAGCGCCTGGCAGATTCTCTTTGCAAGTGGATCGTCCTCAGTGACTGAAACAGAACTGCACTGTTACTGCACAACGTGCTTGTGATTCAGTCTGGGACACAGGATGGCACTCTCACAGAGGCGAAAGCTAACTTTTGCATCCAGCCTGAAGACCAGTATATTTTTCACACTTCCACTGTTGTATGTGCAACAGCCATGGTCCTCGAAGCCTACCCAAGGTACTGAAATACTTACCCATTTCATCCTATGCAGAGGTCCCTGTGCCCAAAGGGTCTCCAGGGAAGAGCCCTGTGGGTCCCGTGTGTTTCCTTGAGGTAGTCAGAAACTACTGAGGATAACCTTATGAGCTCAAGTTTGAAACCGGGCAACCCTGGCAAAACCTTCATTTCGTCCGTGGTAGGCGAGACAGGTGCGGTTTGAAAGCTGCCTGAAAATCACTCCTGCTGCCCATCTTTTCTTTGTTGCCTGACGGCATCACGAAAGAACTTGAGTGTAATCGTATGAGGCATGCTGGTCTCGGTTCCTTCCTGGGAGTTCCTCCAGGAGCACACTGGAGCTTGGCGGCAAAGAACTGGCACCCCTGTGCTCAAGTAAAAGTCCAAATTTCTCCCTTAGTAAGCTTAGCTATGCCCTAGGAGCGAAGAAGCATGTGTTAAAGGAAGGCTGCCACACTGTTACGTATTTCACGATTCATTGTGCACTCACCTTCGTTGTAACATCTGTGAAAGGGCACTGAATGCTATCCTAGTCTTCAGCTGCGTTTGAGTCCCAGGAAGCAACTGGGTTCGTTGGCTTACAGGCTGTGATCGTGCAGCGGTAATGGCAAAGATCTGCCCGGATCGCTCGACAGCTCTCGTTTGTACAGCATTCAAACGGCCTCAGGAACGCCGTTCCAAGCAGCCTTACATTCCATGCTGGCGTAGCCAGGGAGGCATTTGGATTCTTCGGAGAAACACCACTGTGCCTCACCAGTGAAACCTGTGGGCTCCCAAATACGTCTCCCTACGGCAGTCGGATGCTAGATGTTTAGTTCCAGCCTGAAAACAACGGACAGCTTTTTCTGTGACAATGCTGGACTTCTGGGATCATCCAGATTCACCAAGGCCTAACTTTTGCCCAGCAGGGGAATGCTCTTCTGCACGTACCGCACTCCCCACGTGAAAACATTGCTTAGCAGAAGGAGGCAGTCTTTCCCTAGTACTACATAGCTAGGCTTAATCTTCAGATAATATGCTGTGTCATCAAGCTTGAAAGTGGGACACCGATGGGAGCCTTTTATTCTCCTGGAATGGAAGTCACTTGCTTGGGCTTCAGGCTGCCTAAACAGCCTTAGTGGCTCATCTTCTCTTCACTGCAGGAATGTGGCTTTGGGCCAAGGCTGCGATCTCTCAATGGCAATAATGTGCTGGCAATTGCTTTCTAGAAACTCATCCCACGGCACTCCAGAATCAGATCAATACAAATGAAAGGTGACCTAAGTCCTCGGGGTAAGGTCCAGTGTTTCACATCAGTAGAGTTGAGTGTGCAGTGGTAGCAACGAAGCCATACTCTGAAAAGGAGTGCCTTAACTCTGCTATGCCCCTGGGGACACATAGGGCAGTGTATCGTGCACCAATCTCTCATGATGACCACTGTGTGCCAGAAGAGCGGTCGCTGGCTTCTGAGGAAGCCTAGGCGAAGTAGGTCCCCGGGAGCAGTCTTCACATTCATAGCAAGGGCAACGTACTCCTTTCTGGGATGCCTAGGCAGAGTGTTCCAGTCGTCAAAAGGCCTCGCGAAAGCAGCGCCTGGCAGATTCTCTTTGCAAGTGGATCGTCCTCAGTGACTGAAACAGAACTGCACTGTTACTGCACAACGTGCTTGTGATTCAGTCTGGGACACAGGATAGCAATCTCACAGAGGCGAAAGCTAACCTTTGCATCCAGCCTGAAGACCAGTACATTTTTCACACTTCACACTGTTAAGTATGTGCAACAGCCATGCTCACCGAGGCCTACCTAAGGTACTGAAATACTTACCCATTTCATCCAATGCAGAGGCCCCTGTGCCCAAAGGGTCTACAGGGAAGAGCCCTGTGGGTCCCGTGCGTTTCCTTGAGGTAGTCAGAAACTACTGAGGATAACCTTATGAGCTCAAGTTTGAAACCGGGCAACCCTGGCAAAACCTTCATTTCGTCCGTGGTAGGCGAGACAGGTGCGGTTTGAAAGCTGCCAGAAGATCACTCCTGCTGCCCATCTTCTCTTTGCTGCCTGACGACATCACGAAAGAACTTGAGTGTAATCGTTTGAGGCATGCTGGTCTCGGTTCCTTGCTGGGAGCTCCTCCAGGAGCACACTGGAGCTTGCCGGCAAAGAACTGGCACCCCTGTGCTCAAGTAAAAGTCCAGATTTCTCCCATAGTCAGCTTAGCTATGCCCTAGAAGCGAAGAAGCATGTGATAGAGGAAGGCTGCAACACTGTTTGGTATTTCACGACTCATTGTGCACTCACCTTCGTTGTAACATCTGTGAAAGGGCACTGAATGCCGTCCAAATCTTCTGCTGTGTTTGAGTCCCAGGAAGCAACTGGGTTCGTTGGCTTTAAGGCTGTGAACGTGCAGCGGTAATGGCAAAGCCCTGCCCGGATTGCTCCACAACTCTCGTTCGTACAGCATTCAAACGGCCTCAGGAACGCCGTTCCAAGCAGCCTTACATTCCATGCTGGCGTAGCCAGGGAGGCATTTGGATTCTTCGGAGAAACACCTCTGTGCCTCACAAGTGAAACCTGTGGGCTCCCAAATACGTCGCCCTAAGGCAGTCGGAAGCTACATGTTTAGTTCCAGCCTGAAAACAACGGACAGCTTTTTCTGTGACAATGCTGGACTTCTGGGACCATCCAGATTCACCAAGGCCTAACTTTTGCCCGGCGGGGGAATGCTCTTCTGCACGTACATCACTCCCCACGTGAAAACATTTCTTAGCAGAAGGAGGCAGTATTTCCCTGGTAGTTGAGAGGTAGGCAGAAGCTTCAGATAAACATGCTGTGTCATCAAGCTTGAAGTGGAACACCGATGGGAACGTTCGCATTCTCCTGGAATGGAAGCCACTTGCTTTGGGCTTCAAGGCTGCCTGAACAGCCTTAGCGGCTCATCTTCTCTTCACTGCAGGAATGTGGCTTTGGACCAAGGCTGCGTTCTCTCAACGGCAATAATGTGCTGGCAATTGCTTTCTAGAAACTCATCCCACGGCACTGCAGATTCAGCTCCATACAAATGAAAGGTGACCTAAGTCTACCAGGTAAAGTCCAGTGTTTCACATCAGCAGAGTTGAGTGTGCAGTGGTAGCCATGAAGCCATACTCTGAAAAGGAGTGCCTTAACTCTGCTATGCCCCTGGGAACACATAGGGCAGTGTATCGTGCACCAATCTCTCATGATGACCACTGTGTGCTACAAGAGCGGTCGCTGGCTTCTGAGGAAGCCTAGGCAAAGTAGGTCCCCGGGAGCACTCTTCACATTCATAGCAAGGGCAACGTACTCCTTTCTGGGATGCCTAGGCAGAGTGTTCCAGTCGTCAAAAGGCCTCGCGAAAGCAGCGCCTGGCAGATTCTCTTTGCAAGTGGATCGTCCTCAGTGACTGAAACAGAACTGCACTGTTACTGCACAATGTGCTTGTGATTCAGTCTGGGACACAGGATGGCACTCTCACAGAGGCGAAAGCTAACTTTTGCATCCAGCCTGAAGACCAGTATATTTTTCACACTTCCACTGTTGTATGTGCAACAGCCATGGTCCTCGAAGCCTACCTAAGGTACTGAAATACTTACCCATTTCATCCTATGCAGAGGTCCCTGTGCCCAAAAGTCTCCAGGAAAGAGCCCTGTGGGTCCCGTGTGTTTCCTTGAGGTAGTCAGAAACTACTGAGGATAACCTTATGAGCTCAAGTTTGAAACCGGGCAACCCTGGCAAAACCCTCATTTCGTCCGTGGTAGGCGAGACAGGTGCGGTTTGAAAGCTGCCTGAAAATCACTCCTGCTGCCCATCTTTTCTTTGTTGCCTGACGGCATCACGAAAGAACTTGAGTGTAATCGTTTGAGGCATGCTGGTCTCGGTTCCTTGCTTGGAGTTCTTCCAGGAGCACACTGGAGCTTGGCGGCAAAGAACTGGCACCCCTGGGCTCAAGTAAAAGTCCAAATTTCTCCCTTAGTAAGCTTAGCTATGCCCAAGGAGCGAAGAAGCATGTGTTAAAGGAAGGCTGCCACACTGTTACGTATTTCACGATTCATTGTGCACTCACCTTCGTTGTAACATCTGTGAAAGGGCAATGAATGCTATCCTAGTCTTCAACTGCGTTTGAGTCCCAGGAAGCAACTGGGTTCGTTGGCTTTAAGGCTGTGAACGTGCAGCGGTAATGGCAAAGCCCTGCCCGGATTGCTCCACAGCTCTCGTTCGTACAGCATTCAAACGGCCTCAGGAACGCCGTTCCAAGCAGCCTTACATTCCATGCTGGCGTAGCCAGGGAGGCATTTGGATTCTTCGGAGAAACACCTCTGTGCCTCACAGGTGAAACCTGTGGGCTCCCAAATACGTCTCCCTAAGGCAGTCGGAAGCTACATATTTAGTTCCAGCCTGAAAACAACAGACAGCTTTTTCTGTGACAATGCTGGACTTCTGAGACCATCCAGATTCACCAAGGCCTAACTTTTGCCCGGCGGGGGAATGCTCTTCTGCACGTACAGCACTCCCCACGTGAAAACCTTTCTTAGCAGAAGGAGGCAGTATTTCCCTGGTAGTTGAGAGGTAGGCAGAAGCTTCAGATAAACATGCTGTGTCATCAAGCTTGAAGTGGAACACCGATGGGAACGTTCGCATTCTCCTGGAATGGAAGCCACTTGCTTTGGGCTTCAAGGCTGGCTGAACAGCCTTAGCGGCTCATCTTCTCTTCACTGCAGGAATGTGGCTTTGGGCCAAGGCTGCGTTCTCTCAATGGCAATAATGTGCTGGCAATTGCTTTCTAGAAACTCATCCCACGGCACTGCAGATTCAGCTCCATACAAATGAAAGGTGACCTAAGTCTACCAGGTAAAGTCCAGTGTTTCACATCAGCAGAGTTGAGTGTGCAGTGGTAGCCACGAAGCCATACTCTGAAAAGGAGTGCCTTAACTCTGCTATGCCCCTGGGAAAACATAGGGCAGTGTATCGTGCACCAATCTCTCATGATGACCACTGTGTGCCAGAAGAGCGGTCGCTGGCTTCTGAGGAAGCCTAGGCGAAGTAGGTCCCCGGGAGCACTCTTCACATTCATAGCAAGGGCAACGTACTCCTTTCTGGGATGCCTAGGCAGAGTGTTCCAGTCGTCAAAAGGCCTCGCGAAAGCAGCGCCTGGCAGATTCTCTTTGCAAGTGGATCGTCCTCAGTGACTGAAACAGAACTGCACTGTTACTGCACAACGTGCTTGTGATTCAGTCTGGGACACAGGATAGCAATCTCACAGAGGCAAAAGCTAACCTTTGCATCCAGCCTGAAGACCAGTACATTTTTCACACTTCACACTGTTAAGTATGTGCAACAGCCATGCTCACCGAGGCCTACCTAAGGTACTGAAATACTTACCCATTTCATCCAATGCAGAGGCCCCTGTGCCCAAAGGGTCTCCAGGGAAGAGCCCTGTGGGTCCCGTGTGTTTCCTTGAGGTAGTCAGAAACTACTGAGGATAACCTTATGAGCTCAAGTTTGAAACCGGGCAACCCTGGCAAAACCTTCATTTCGTCCGTGGTAGGCGAGACAGGTGCGGTTTGAAAGCTGCCAGAAGATCACTCCTGCTGCCCATCTTCTCTTTGCTGCCTGACGACATCACGAAAGAACTTGAGTGTAATCGTTTGAGGCATGCTGGTCTCGGTTCCTTGCTGGGAGCTCCTCCAGGAGCACACTGGAGCTTGCCGGCAAAGAACTGGCACCCCTGTGCTCAAGTAAAAGTCCAGATTTCTCCCATAGTCAGCTTAGCTATGCCCTAGAAGCGAAGAAGCATGTGATAGAGGAAGGCTGCAACACTGTTTGGTATTTCACGACTCATTGTGCACTCACCTTCGTTGTAACATCTGTGAGAGGGCACTGAATGCCGTCCAAATCTTCTGCTGTGTTTGAGTCCCAGGAAGCAACTGGGTTCGTTGGCTTTAAGGCTGTGAACGTGCAGCGGTAATGGCAAAGCCCTGCCCGGATTGCTCCACAGCTCTCGTTCGTACAGCATTCAAACGGCCTCAGGAACGCCGTTCCAAGCAGCCTTACATTCCATGCTGGCGTAGCCAGGGAGGCATTTGGATTCTTCGGAGAAACACCTCTGTGCCTCACAAGTGAAACCTATGGGCTCCCAAATACGTCTCCCTAAGGCAGTCGGAAGCTACATGTTTAGTTCCAGCCTGAAAACAACGGACAGCTTTTTCTGTGACAATGCTGGACTTCTGAGACCATCCAGATTCACCAAGGCCTAACTTTTGCCCGGCGGGGGAATGCTCTTCTGCACGTACATCACTCCCCACGTGAAAACATTTCTTAGCAGAAGGAGGCAGTATTTCCCTGGTAGTTGAGAGGTAGGCAGAAGCTTCAGATAAACATGCTGTGTCATCAAGCTTGAAGTGGAACACCGATGGGAACGTTCGCATTCTCCTGGAATGGAAGCCACTTGCTTTGGGCTTCAAGGCTGCCTGAACAGCCTTAGCGGCTCATCTTCTCTTCACTGCAGGAATGTGGCTTTGGACCAAGGCTGCGTTCTCTCAACGGCAATAATGTGCTGGCAATTGCTTTCTAGAAACTCATCCCACGGCACTGCAGATTCAGCTCCATACAAATGAAAGGTGACCTAAGTCTACCAGGTAAAATCCAGTGTTTCACATCAGCAGAGTTGAGTGTGCAGGGGTAGCCACGAAGCCATACTCTGAAAAGGAGTGCCTTAACTCTGCTATGCCCCTGGGAACACATAGGGCAGTGTATCGTGCACCAATCTCTCATGATGACCACTGTGTGCTACAAGAGCGGTCGCTGGCTTCTGAGGAAGCCTAGGCGAAGTAGGTCCCCGGGAGCACTCTTCACATTCATAGCAAGGGCAACGTACTCCTTTCTGGGATGCCTAGGCAGAGTGTTCCAGGCGTCAAAAGGCCTCGCGAAAGCAGCGCCTGGCAGATTCTCTTTGCAAGTGGATCGTCCTCAGTGACTGAAACAGAACTGCACTGTTACTGCACAACGTGCTTGTGATTCAGTCTGGGACACAGGATGGCACTCTCACAGACGCGAAAGCTAACTTTTGCATCCAGCCTGAAGACCAGTATATTTTTCACACTTCCACTGTTGTATGTGCAACAGCCATGGTCCTCGAAGCCTACCCAAGGTACTGAAATACTTACCCATTTCATCCTATGCAGAGGTCCCTGTGCCCAAAGGGTCTCCAGGGAAGAGCCCTGTGGGTCCCGTGTGTTTCCTTGAGGTAGTCAGAAACTACTGAGGATAACCTTATGAGCTCAAGTTTGAAACCGGGCAACCCTGGCAAAACCTTCATTTCGTCCGTGGTAGGCGAGACAGGTGCGGTTTGAAAGCTGCCTGAAAATCACTCCTGCTGCCCATCGTTTCTTTGTTGCCTGACGGCATCACGAAAGAACTTGAGTGTAATCGTATGAGGCATGCTGGTCTCGGTTCCTTCCTGGGAGTTCCTCCAGGAGCACACTGGAGCTTGGCGGCAAAGAACTGGCACCCCTGTGCTCAAGTAAAAGTCCAAATTTCTCCCTTAGTAAGCTTAGCTATGCCCTAGGAGCGAAGAAGCATGTGTTAAAGGAAGGCTGCCACACTGTTACGTATTTCACGATTCATTGTGCACTCACCTTCGTTGTAACATCTGTGAAAGGGCACTGAATGCTATCCTAGTCTTCAGCTGCGTTTGAGTTCCAGGAAGCAACTGGGTTCGTTGGCTTACAGGCTGTGATCGTGCAGCGGTAATGGCAAAGATCTGCCCGGATCGCTCGACAGCTCTCGTTTGTACAGCATTCAAACGGCCTCAGGAACGCCGTTCCAAGCAGCCTTACATT
The DNA here is from genome assembly GCF_965194805.1 of Balaenoptera borealis. Lineage (NCBI taxonomy): Eukaryota > Metazoa > Chordata > Mammalia > Artiodactyla > Balaenopteridae > Balaenoptera > Balaenoptera borealis. The sequence continues at coordinate 31,893,618 of NC_138872.1, read as the reverse complement.
CCATGCTGGCGTAGCCAGGGAGGCATTTGGATTCTTCAGAGAAACACCACTGTGCCTCACCAGTGAAACCTGTGGGCTCCCAAATACGTCTCCCTACGGCAGTCGGATGCTAGATGTTTAGTTCCAGCCTGAAAACAACGGACAGCTTTTTCTGTGACAATGCTGGACTTCTGGGATCATCCAGATTCACCAAGGCCTAACTTTTGCCCAGCAGGGGAATGCTCTTCTGCACGTACAGCACTCCCCACGTGAAAACATTGCTTAGCAGAAGGAGGCAGTCTTTCCCTAGTACTACATAGCTAGGCTTAATCTTCAGATAATATGCTGTGTCATCAAGCTTGAAAGTGGGACACCGATGGGAGCCTTTTATTCTCCTGGAATGGAAGTCACTTGCTTGGGCTTCAGGCTGCCTAAACAGCCTTAGTGGCTCATCTTCTCTTCACTGCAGGAATGTGGCTTTGGGCCAAGGCTGCGATCTCTCAATGGCAATAATGTGCTGGCAATTGCTTTCTAGAAACTCATCCCACGGCACTCCAGAATCAGATCAATACAAATGAAAGGTGACCTAAGTCCTCGGGGTAAGGTCCAGTGTTTCACATCAGTAGAGTTGAGTGTGCAGTGGTAGCAACGAAGCCATACTCTGAAAAGGAGTGCCTTAACTCTGCTATGCCCCTGGGGACACATAGGGCAGTGTATCGTGCACCAATCTCTCATGATGACCACTGTGTGCCAGAAGAGCGGTCGCTGGCTTCTGAGGAAGCCTAGGCGAAGTAGGTCCCCGGGAGCACTCTTCACATTCATAGCAAGGGCAACGTACTCCTTTCTGGGATGCCTAGGCAGAGTGTTCCAGTCGTCAAAAGGCCTCGCGAAAGCAGCGCCTGGCAGATTCTCTTTGCAAGTGGATCGTCCTCAGTGACTGAAACAGAACTGCACTGTTACTGCACAACGTGCTTGTGATTCAGTCTGGGACACAGGATAGCAATCTCACAGAGGCAAAAGCTAACCTTTGCATCCAGCCTGAAGACCAGTACATTTTTCACACTTCACACTGTTAAGTATGTGCAACAGCCATGCTCACCGAGGCCTACCTAAGGTACTGAAATACTTACCCATTTCATCCAATGCAGAGGCCCCTGTGCCCAAAGGGTCTCCAGGGAAGAGCCCTGTGGGTCCCGTGTGTTTCCTTGAGGTAGTCAGAAACTACTGAGGATAACCTTATGAGCTCAAGTTTGAAACCGGGCAACCCTGGCAAAACCTTCATTTCGTCCGTGGTAGGCGAGACAGGTGCGGTTTGAAAGCTGCCAGAAGATCACTCCTGCTGCCCATCTTCTCTTTGCTGCCTGACGACATCACGAAAGAACTTGAGTGTAATCGTTTGAGGCATGCTGGTCTCGGTTCCTTGCTGGGAGCTCCTCCAGGAGCACACTGGAGCTTGGCGGCAAAGAAATGGCACCCCTGTGCTCAAGTAAAAGTCCAGATTTCTCCCATAGTCAGCTTAGCTATGCCCTAGAAGCGAAGAAGCATGTGATAGAGGAAGGCTGCAACACTGTTTGGTATTTCACGACTCATTGTGCACTCACCTTCGTTGTAACATCTGTGAAAGGGCACTGAATGCCGTCCAAATCTTCTGCTGTGTTTGAGTCCCAGGAAGCAACTGGGTTCGTTGGCTTTAAGGCTGTGAACGTGCAGCGGTAATGGCAAAGCCCTGCCCGGATTGCTCCACAACTCTCGTTCGTACAGCATTCAAACGGCCTCAGGAACGCCGTTCCAAGCAGCCTTACATTCCATGCTGGCGTAGCCAGGGAGGCATTTGGATTCTTCGGAGAAACACCTCTGTGCCTCACAAGTGAAACCTGTGGGCTCCCAAATACGTCTCCCTAAGGCAGTCGGAAGCTACATGTTTAGTTCCAGCCTGAAAACAACGGACAGCTTTTTCTGTGACAATGCTGGACTTCTGGGACCATCCAGATTCACCAAGGCCTAACTTTTGCCCGGCGGGGGAATGCTCTTCTGCACGTACATCACTCCCCACGTGAAAACATTTCTTAGCAGAAGGAGGCAGTATTTCCCTGGTAGTTGAGAGGTAGGCAGAAGCTTCAGATAAACATGCTGTGTCATCAAGCTTGAAGTGGAACACCGATGGGAACGTTCGCATTCTCCTGGAATGGAAGCCACTTGCTTTGGGCTTCAAGGCTGCCTGAACAGCCTTAGCGGCTCATCTTCTCTTCACTGCAGGAATGTGGCTTTGGACCAAGGCTGCGTTCTCTCAACGGCAATAATGTGCTGGCAATTGCTTTCTAGAAACTCATCCCACGGCACTGCAGATTCAGCTCCATACAAATGAAAGGTGACCTAAGTCTACCAGGTAAAGTCCAGTGTTTCACATCAGCAGAGTTGAGTGTGCAGTGGTAGCCACGAAGCCATACTCTGAAAAGGAGTGCCTTAACTCTGCTATGCCCCTGGGAACACATAGGGCAGTGTATCGTGCACCAATCTCTCATGATGACCACTGTGTGCTACAAGAGCGGTCGCTGGCTTCTGAGGAAGCCTAGGCAAAGTAGGTCCCCGGGAGCACTCTTCACATTCATAGCAAGGGCAACGTACTCCTTTCTGGGATGCCTAGGCAGAGTGTTCCAGTCGTCAAAAGGCCTCGCGAAAGCAGCGCCTGGCAGATTCTCTTTGCAAGTGGATCGTCCTCAGTGACTGAAACAGAACTGCACTGTTACTGCACAATGTGCTTGTGATTCAGTCTGGGACACAGGATGGCACTCTCACAGAGGCGAAAGCTAACTTTTGAATCCAGCCTGAAGACCAGTATATTTTTCACACTTCCACTGTTGTATGTGCAACAGCCATGGTCCTCGAAGCCTACCTAAGGTACTGAAATACTTACCCATTTCATCCTATGCAGAGGTCCCTGTGCCCAAAGGTCTCCAGGAAAGAGCCCTGTGGGTCCCGTGTGTTTCCTTGAGGTAGTCAGAAACTACTGAGGATAACCTTATGAGCTCAAGTTTGAAACCGGGCAACCCTGGCAAAACCCTCATTTCGTCCGTGGTAGGCGAGACAGGTGCGGTTTGAAAGCTGCCTGAAAATCACTCCTGCTGCCCATCTTTTCTTTGTTGCCTGACGGCATCACGAAAGAACTTGAGTGTAATCGTTTGAGGCATGCTGGTCTCGGTTCCTTGCTGGGAGCTCCTCCAGGAGCACACTGGAGCTTGGCGGCAAAGAACTGGCACCCCTGGGCTCAAGTAAAAGTCCAAATTTCTCCCTTAGTAAGCTTAGCTATGCCCAAGGAGCGAAGAAGCATGTGTTAAAGGAAGGCTGCCACACTGTTACGTATTTCACGATTCATTGTGCACTCACCTTCGTTGTAACATCTGTGAAAGGGCAATGAATGCTATCCTAGTCTTCAACTGCGTTTGAGTCCCAGGAAGCAACTGGGTTCGTTGGCTTTAAGGCTGTGAACGTGCAGCGGTAATGGCAAAGCCCTGCCCGGATTGCTCCACAGCTCTCGTTCGTACAGCATTCAAACGGCCTCAGGAACGCCGTTCCAAGCAGCCTTACATTCCATGCTGGCGTAGCCAGGGAGGCATTTGGATTCTTCGGAGAAACACCTCTGTGCCTCACAAGTGAAACCTGTGGGCTCCCAAATACGTCTCCCTAAGGCAGTCGGAAGCTACATGTTTAGTTCCAGCCTGAAAACAACGGACAGCTTTTTCTGTGACAATGCTGGACTTCTGAGACCATCCAGATTCACCAAGGCCTAACTTTTGCCCGGCGGGGGAATGCTCTTCTGCACGTACATCACTCCCCACGTGAAAACCTTTCTTAGCAGAAGGAGGCAGTATTTCCCTGGTAGTTGAGAGGTAGGCAGAAGCTTCAGATAAACATGCTGTGTCATCAAGCTTGAAGTGGAACACCGATGGGAACGTTCGCATTCTCCTGGAATGGAAGCCACTTGCTTTGGGCTTCAAGGCTGCCTGAACAGCCTTAGCGGCTCATCTTCTCTTCACTGCAGGAATGTGGCTTTGGACCAAGGCTGCGTTCTCTCAACGGCAATAATGTGCTGGCAATTGCTTTCTAGAAACTCATCCCACGGCACTGCAGATTCAGCTCCATACAAATGAAAGGTGACCTAAGTCTACCAGGTAAAGTCCAGTGTTTCACATCAGCAGAGTTGAGTGTGCAGGGGTAGCCACGAAGCCATACTCTGAAAAGGAGTGCCTTAACTCTGCTATGCCCCTGGGAACACATAGGGCAGTGTATCGTGCACCAATCTCTCATGATGACCACTGTGTGCTACAAGAGCGGTCGCTGGCTTCTGAGGAAGCCTAGGCAAAGTAGGTCCCCGGGAGCACTCTTCACATTCATAGCAAGGGCAACGTACTCCTTTCTGGGATGCCTAGGCAGAGTGTTCCAGTCGTCAAAAGGCCTCGCGAAAGCAGCGCCTGGCAGATTCTCTTTGCAAGTGGATCGTCCTCAGTGACTGAAACAGAACTGCACTGTTACTGCACAACGTGCTTGTGATTCAGTCTGGGACACAGGATGGCACTCTCACAGAGGCGAAAGCTAACTTTTGCATCCAGCCTGAAGACCAGTATATTTTTCACACTTCCACTGTTGTATGTGCTACAGCCATGGTCCTCGAAGCCTACCTAAGGTACTGAAATACTTACCCATTTCATCCTATGCAGAGGTCACTGTGCCCAAAGGTCTCCAGGAAAGAGCCCTGTGGGTCCCGTGTGTTTCCTTGAGGTAGTCAGAAACTACTGAGGATAACCTTATGAGCTCAAGTTTGAAACCGGGCAACCCTGGCAAAACCTTCATTTCGTCCGTGGTAGGCGAGACAGGTGCGGTTTGAAAGCTGCCTGAAAATCACTCCTGCTGCCCATCTTTTCTTTGTTGCCTGACGGCATCACGAAAGAACTTGAGTGTAATCGTTTGAGGCATGCTGGTCTCGGTTCCTTGCTGGGAGTTCTTCCAGGAGCACACTGGAGCTTGGCGGCAAAGAACTGGCACCCCTGGGCTCAAGTAAAAGTCCAAATTTCTCCCTTAGTAAGCTTAGCTATGCCCAAGGAGCGAAGAAGCATGTGTTAAAGGAAGGCTGCCACACTGTTACGTATTTCACGATTCATTGTGCACTCACCTTCGTTGTAACATCTGTGAAAGGGCAATGAATGCTATCCTAGTCTTCAACTGCGTTTGAGTCCCAGGAAGCAACTGGGTTCGTTGGCTTTAAGGCTGTGAACGTGCAGCGGTAATGGCAAAGCCCTGCCCGGATTGCTCCACAGCTCTCGTTCGTACAGCATTCAAACGGCCTCAGGAACGCCGTTCCAAGCAGCCTTACATTCCATGCTGGCGTAGCCAGGGAGGCATTTGGATTCTTCGGAGAAACACCTCTGTGCCTCACAAGTGAAACCTGTGGGCTCCCAAATACGTCTCCCTAAGGCAGTCGGAAGCTACATGTTTAGTTCCAGCCTGAAAACAACGGACAGCTTTTTCTGTGACAATGCTGGACTTCTGAGACCATCCAGATTCACCAAGGCCTAACTTTTGCCCGGCGGGGGAATGCTCTTCTGCACGTACATCACTCCCCACGTGAAAACATTTCTTAGCAGAAGGAGGCAGTATTTCCCTGGTAGTTGAGAGGTAGGCAGAAGCTTCAGATAAACATGCTGTGTCATCAAGCTTGAAGTGGAACACCGATGGGAACGTTCGCATTCTCCTGGAATGGAAGCCACTTGCTTTGGGCTTCAAGGCTGCCTGAACAGCCTTAGCGGCTCATCTTCTCTTCACTGCAGGAATGTGGCTTTGGACCAAGGCTGCGTTCTCTCAACGGCAATAATGTGCTGGCAATTGCTTTCTAGAAACTCATCCCACGGCACTGCAGATTCAGCTCCATACAAATGAAAGGTGACCTAAGTCTACCAGGTAAAGTCCAGTGTTTCACATCAGCAGAGTTGAGTGTGCAGGGGTAGCCACGAAGCCATACTCTGAAAAGGAGTGCCTTAACTCTGCTATGCCCCTGGGAACACATAGGGCAGTGTATCGTGCACCAATCTCTCATGATGACCACTGTGTGCTACAAGAGCGGTCGCTGGCTTCTGAGGAAGCCTAGGCGAAGTAGGTCCCCGGGAGCAGTCTTCACATTCATAGCAAGGGCAACGTACTCCTTTCTGGGATGCCTAGGCAGAGTGTTCCAGTCGTCAAAAGGCCTCGCGAAAGCAGCGCCTGGCAGATTCTCTTTGCAAGTGGATCGTCCTCAGTGACTGAAACAGAACTGCACTGTTACTGCACAACGTGCTTGTGATTCAGTCTGGGACACAGGATGGCACTCTCACAGAGGCGAAAGCTAACTTTTGCATCCAGCCTGAAGACCAGTATATTTTTCACACTTCCACTGTTGTATGTGCAACAGCCATGGTCCTCGAAGCCTACCCAAGGTACTGAAATACTTACCCATTTCATCCTATGCAGAGGTCCCTGTGCCCAAAGGGTCTCCAGGGAAGAGCCCTGTGGGTCCCGTGTGTTTCCTTGAGGTAGTCAGAAACTACTGAGGATAACCTTATGAGCTCAAGTTTGAAACCGGGCAACCCTGGCAAAACCTTCATTTCGTCCGTGGTAGGCGAGACAGGTGCGGTTTGAAAGCTGCCTGAAAATCACTCCTGCTGCCCATCTTTTCTTTGTTGCCTGACGGCATCACGAAAGAACTTGAGTGTAATCGTATGAGGCATGCTGGTCTCGGTTCCTTCCTGGGAGTTCCTCCAGGAGCACACTGGAGCTTGGCGGCAAAGAACTGGCACCCCTGTGCTCAAGTAAAAGTCCAAATTTCTCCCTTAGTAAGCTTAGCTATGCCCTAGGAGCGAAGAAGCATGTGTTAAAGGAAGGCTGCCACACTGTTACGTATTTCACGATTCATTGTGCACTCACCTTCGTTGTAACATCTGTGAAAGGGCACTGAATGCTATCCTAGTCTTCAGCTGCGTTTGAGTCCCAGGAAGCAACTGGGTTCGTTGGCTTACAGGCTGTGATCGTGCAGCGGTAATGGCAAAGATCTGCCCGGATCGCTCGACAGCTCTCGTTTGTACAGCATTCAAACGGCCTCAGGAACGCCGTTCCAAGCAGCCTTACATTCCATGCTGGCGTAGCCAGGGAGGCATTTGGATTCTTCGGAGAAACACCACTGTGCCTCACCAGTGAAACCTGTGGGCTCCCAAATACGTCTCCCTACGGCAGTCGGATGCTAGATGTTTAGTTCCAGCCTGAAAACAACGGACAGCTTTTTCTGTGACAATGCTGGACTTCTGGGATCATCCAGATTCACCAAGGCCTAACTTTTGCCCAGCAGGGGAATGCTCTTCTGCACGTACAGCACTCCCCACGTGAAAACATTGCTTAGCAGAAGGAGGCAGTCTTTCCCTAGTACTACATAGCTAGGCTTAATCTTCAGATAATATGCTGTGTCATCAAGCTTGAAAGTGGGACACCGATGGGAGCCTTTTATTCTCCTGGAATGGAAGTCACTTGCTTGGGCTTCAGGCTGCCTAAACAGCCTTAGTGGCTCATCTTCTCTTCACTGCAGGAATGTGGCTTTGGGCCAAGGCTGCGATCTCTCAATGGCAATAATGTGCTGGCAATTGCTTTCTAGAAACTCATCCCACGGCACTCCAGAATCAGATCAATACAAATGAAAGGTGACCTAAGTCCTCGGGGTAAGGTCCAGTGTTTCACATCAGTAGAGTTGAGTGTGCAGTGGTAGCAACGAAGCCATACTCTGAAAAGGAGTGCCTTAACTCTGCTATGCCCCTGGGGACACATAGGGCAGTGTATCGTGCACCAATCTCTCATGATGACCACTGTGTGCCAGAAGAGCGGTCGCTGGCTTCTGAGGAAGCCTAGGCGAAGTAGGTCCCCGGGAGCACTCTTCACATTCATAGCAAGGGCAACGTACTCCTTTCTGGGATGCCTAGGCAGAGTGTTCCAGTCGTCAAAAGGCCTCGCGAAAGCAGCGCCTGGCAGATTCTCTTTGCAAGTGGATCGTCCTCAGTGACTGAAACAGAACTGCACTGTTACTGCACAACGTGCTTGTGATTCAGTCTGGGACACAGGATGGCACTCTCACAGAGGCGAAAGCTAACCTTTGCATCCAGCCTGAAGACCAGTACATTTTTCACACTTCACACTGTTAAGTATGTGCAACAGCCATGCTCACCGAGGCCTACCTAAGGTACTGAAATACTTACCCATTTCATCCAATGCAGAGGCCCCTGTGCCCAAAGGGTCTCCAGGGAAGAGCCCTGTGGGTCCCGTGTGTTTCCTTGAGGTAGTCAGAAACTACTGAGGATAACCTTATGAGCTCAAGTTTGAAACCGGGCAACCCTGGCAAAACCTTCATTTCGTCCGTGGTAGGCGAGACAGGTGCGGTTTGAAAGCTGCCAGAAGATCACTCCTGCTGCCCATCTTCTCTTTGCTGCCTGACGACATCACGAAAGAACTTGAGTGTAATCGTTTGAGGCATGCTGGTCTCGGTTCCTTGCTGGGAGCTCCTCCAGGAGCACACTGGAGCTTGGCGGCAAAGAACTGGCACCCCTGTGCTCAAGTAAAAGTCCAGATTTCTCCCATAGTCAGCTTAGCTATGCCCTAGAAGCGAAGAAGCATGTGATAGAGGAAGGCTGCAACACTGTTTGGTATTTCACGACTCATTGTGCACTCACCTTCGTTGTAACATCTGTGAAAGGGCACTGAATGCCGTCCAAATCTTCTGCTGTGTTTGAGTCCCAGGAAGCAACTGGGTTCGTTGGCTTTAAGGCTGTGAACGTGCAGCGGTAATGGCAAAGCCCTGCCCGGATTGCTCCACAGCTCTCGTTCGTACAGCATTCAAACGGCCTCAGGAACGCCGTTCCAAGCAGCCTTACATTCCATGCTGGCGTAGCCAGGGAGGCATTTGGATTCTTCGGAGAAACACCTCTGTGCCTCACAAGTGAAACCTGTGGGCTCCCAAATACGTCTCCCTAAGGCAGTCGGAAGCTACATGTTTAGTTCCAGCCTGAAAACAACGGACAGCTTTTTCTGTGACAATGCTGGACTTCTGAGACCATCCAGATTCACCAAGGCCTAACTTTTGCCCGGCGGGGGAATGCTCTTCTGCACGTACATCACTCCCCACGTGAAAACATTTCTTAGCAGAAGGAGGCAGTATTTCCCTGGTAGTTGAGAGGTAGGCAGAAGCTTCAGATAAACATGCTGTGTCATCAAGCTTGAAGTGGAACACCGATGGGAACGTTCGCATTCTCCTGGAATGGAAGCCACTTGCTTTGGGCTTCAAGGCTGCCTGAACAGCCTTAGCGGCTCATCTTCTCTTCACTGCAGGAATGTGGCTTTGGACCAAGGCTGCGTTCTCTCAACGGCAATAATGTGCTGGCAATTGCTTTCTAGAAACTCATCCCACGGCACTGCAGATTCAGCTCCATACAAATGAAAGGTGACCTAAGTCTACCAGGTAAAGTCCAGTGTTTCACATCAGCAGAGTTGAGTGTGCAGTGGTAGCCACGAAGCCATACTCTGAAAAGGAGTGCCTTAACTCTGCTATGCCCCTGGGAACACATAGGGCAGTGTATCGTGCACCAATCTCTCATGATGACCACTGTGTGCTACAAGAGCGGTCGCTGGCTTCTGAGGAAGCCTAGGCGAAGTAGGTCCCCGGGAGCACTCTTCACATTCATAGCAAGGGCAACGTACTCCTTTCTGGGATGCCTAGGCAGAGTGTTCCAGTCGTCAAAAGGCCTCGCGAAAGCAGCGCCTGGCAGATTCTCTTTGCAAGTGGATCGTCCTCAGTGACTGAAACAGAACTGCACTGTTACTGCACAATGTGCTTGTGATTCAGTCTGGGACACAGGATGGCACTCTCACAGAGGCGAAAGCTAACTTTTGCATCCAGCCTGAAGACCAGTATATTTTTCACACTTCCACTGTTGTATGTGCAACAGCCATGGTCCTCGAAGCCTACCTAAGGTACTGAAATACTTACCCATTTCATCCTATGCAGAGGTCCCTGTGCCCAAAGGTCTCCAGGAAAGAGCCCTGTGGGTCCCGTGTGTTTCCTTGAGGTAGTCAGAAACTACTGAGGATAACCTTATGAGCTCAAGTTTGAAACCGGGCAACCCTGGCAAAACCCTCATTTCGTCCGTGGTAGGCGAGACAGGTGCGGTTTGAAAGCTGCCTGAAAATCACTCCTGCTGCCCATCTTTTCTTTGTTGCCTGACGGCATCACGAAAGAACTTGAGTGTAATCGTTTGAGGCATGCTGGTCTCGGTTCCTTGCTGGGAGTTCTTCCAGGAGCACACTGGAGCTTGGCGGCAAAGAACTGGCACCCCTGTGCTCAAGTAAAAGTCCAAATTTCTCCCTTAGTAAGCTTAGCTATGCCCAAGGAGCGAAGAAGCATGTGTTAAAGGAAGGCTGCCACACTGTTACGTATTTCACGATTCATTGTGCACTCACCTTCGTTGTAACATCTGTGAAGGGCAATGAATGCTATCCTAGTCTTCAACTGCGTTTGAGTCCCAGGAAGCAACTGGGTTCGTTGGCTTTAAGGCTGTGAACGTGCAGCGGTAATGGCAAAGCCCTGCCCGGATTGCTCCACAGCTCTCGTTCGTACAGCATTCAAACGGCCTCAGGAACGCCGTTCCAAGCAGCCTTACATTCCATGCTGGCGTAGCCAGGGAGGCATTTGGATTCTTCGGAGAAACACCTCTGTGCCTCACAAGTGAAACCTGTGGGCTCCCAAATACGTCTCCCTAAGGCAGTCGGAAGCTACATGTTTAGTTCCAGCCTGAAAACAACGGACAGCTTTTTCTGTGACAATGCTGGACTTCTGAGACCATCCAGATTCACCAAGGCCTAACTTTTGCCCGGCGGGGGAATGCTCTTCTGCACGTACATCACTCCCCACGTGAAAACATTTCTTAGCAGAAGGAGGCAGTATTTCCCTGGTAGTTGAGAGGTAGGCAGAAGCTTCAGATAAACATGCTGTGTCATCAAGCTTGAAGTGGAACACCGATGGGAACGTTCGCATTCTCCTGGAATGGAAGCCACTTGCTTTGGGCTTCAAGGCTGCCTGAACAGCCTTAGCGGCTCATCTTCTCTTCACTGCAGGAATGTGGCTTTGGACCAAGGCTGCGTTCTCTCAACAGCAATAATGTGCTGGCAATTGCTTTCTAGAAACTCATCCCACGGCACTGCAGATTCAGCTCCATACAAATGAAAGGTGACCTAAGTCTACCAGGTAAAGTCCAGTGTTTCACATCAGCAGAGTTGAGTGTGCAGGGGTAGCCACGAAGCCATACTCTGAAAAGGAGTGCCTTAACTCTGCTATGCCCCTGGGAACACATAGGGCAGTGTATCGTGCACCAATCTCTCATGATGACCACTGTGTGCTACAAGAGCGGTCGCTGGCTTCTGAGGAAGCCTAGGCGAAGTAGGTCCCCGGGAGCAGTCTTCACATTCATAGCAAGGGCAACGTACTCCTTTCTGGGATGCCTAGGCAGAGTGTTCCAGTCGTCAAAAGGCCTCGCGAAAGCAGCGCCTGGCAGATTCTCTTTGCAAGTGGATCGTCCTCAGTGACTGAAACAGAACTGCACTGTTACTGCACAACGTGCTTGTGATTCAGTCTGGGACACAGGATGGCACTCTCACAGAGGCGAAAGCTAACTTTTGCATCCAGCCTGAAGACCAGTATATTTTTCACACTTCCACTGTTGTATGTGCAACAGCCATGGTCCTCGAAGCCTACCCAAGGTACTGAAATACTTACCCATTTCATCCTATGCAGAGGTCCCTGTGCCCAAAGGGTCTCCAGGGAAGAGCCCTGTGGGTCCCGTGTGTTTCCTTGAGGTAGTCAGAAACTACTGAGGATAACCTTATGAGCTCAAGTTTGAAACCGGGCAACCCTGGCAAAACCTTCATTTCGTCCGTGGTAGGCGAGACAGGTGCGGTTTGAAAGCTGCCTGAAAATCACTCCTGCTGCCCATCTTTTCTTTGTTGCCTGACGGCATCACGAAAGAACTTGAGTGTAATCGTATGAGGCATGCTGGTCTCGGTTCCTTCCTGGGAGTTCCTCCAGGAGCACACTGGAGCTTGGCGGCAAAGAACTGGCACCCCTGTGCTCAAGTAAAAGTCCAAATTTCTCCCTTAGTAAGCTTAGCTATGCCCTAGGAGCGAAGAAGCATGTGTTAAAGGAAGGCTGCCACACTGTTACGTATTTCACGATTCATTGTGCACTCACCTTCGTTGTAACATCTGTGAAAGGGCACTGAATGCTATCCTAGTCTTCAGCTGCGTTTGAGTCCCAGGAAGCAACTGGGTTCGTTGGCTTACAGGCTGTGATCGTGCAGCGGTAATGGCAAAGATCTGCCCGGATCGCTCGACAGCTCTCGTTTGTACAGCATTCAAACGGCCTCAGGAACGCCGTTCCAAGCAGCCTTACATTCCATGCTGGCGTAGCCAGGGAGGCATTTGGATTCTTCGGAGAAACACCACTGTGCCTCACCAGTGAAACCTGTGGGCTCCCAAATACGTCTCCCTACGGCAGTCGGATGCTAGATGTTTAGTTCCAGCCTGAAAACAACGGACAGCTTTTTCTGTGACAATGCTGGACTTCTGGGATCATCCAGATTCACCAAGGCCTAACTTTTGCCCAGCAGGGGAATGCTCTTCTGCACGTACAGCACTCCCCACGTGAAAACATTGCTTAGCAGAAGGAGGCAGTCTTTCCCTAGTACTACATAGCTAGGCTTAATCTTCAGATAATATGCTGTGTCATCAAGCTTGAAAGTGGGACACCGATGGGAGCCTTTTATTCTCCTGGAATGGAAGTCACTTGCTTGGGCTTCAGGCTGCCTAAACAGCCTTAGTGGCTCATCTTCTCTTCACTGCAGGAATGTGGCTTTGGGCCAAGGCTGCGATCTCTCAATGGCAATAATGTGCTGGCAATTGCTTTCTAGAAACTCATCCCACGGCACTCCAGAATCAGATCAATACAAATGAAAGGTGACCTAAGTCCTCGGGGTAAGGTCCAGTGTTTCACATCAGTAGAGTTGAGTGTGCAGTGGTAGCAACGAAGCCATACTCTGAAAAGGAGTGCCTTAACTCTGCTATGCCCCTGGGGACACATAGGGCAGTGTATCGTGCACCAATCTCTCATGATGACCACTGTGTGCCAGAAGAGCGGTCGCTGGCTTCTGAGGAAGCCTAGGCGAAGTAGGTCCCCGGGAGCACTCTTCACATTCATAGCAAGGGCAACGTACTCCTTTCTGGGATGCCTAGGCAGAGTGTTCCAGTCGTCAAAAGGCCTCGCGAAAGCAGCGCCTGGCAGATTCTCTTTGCAAGTGGATCGTCCTCAGTGACTGAAACAGAACTGCACTGTTACTGCACAACGTGCTTGTGATTCAGTCTGGGACACAGGATGGCACTCTCACAGAGGCGAAAGCTAACCTTTGCATCCAGCCTGAAGACCAGTACATTTTTCACACTTCACACTGTTAAGTATGTGCAACAGCCATGCTCACCGAGGCCTACCTAAGGTACTGAAATACTTACCCATTTCATCCAATGCAGAGGCCCCTGTGCCCAAAGGGTCTCCAGGGAAGAGCCCTGTGGGTCCCGTGTGTTTCCTTGAGGTAGTCAGAAACTACTGAGGATAACCTTATGAGCTCAAGTTTGAAACCGGGCAACCCTGGCAAAACCTTCATTTCGTCCGTGGTAGGCGAGACAGGTGCGGTTTGAAAGCTGCCAGAAGATCACTCCTGCTGCCCATCTTCTCTTTGCTGCCTGACGACATCACGAAAGAACTTGAGTGTAATCGTTTGAGGCATGCTGGTCTCGGTTCCTTGCTGGGAGCTCCTCCAGGAGCACACTGGAGCTTGGCGGCAAAGAACTGGCACCCCTGTGCTCAAGTAAAAGTCCAGATTTCTCCCATAGTCAGCTTAGCTATGCCCTAGAAGCGAAGAAGCATGTGATAGAGGAAGGCTGCAACACTGTTTGGTATTTCACGACTCATTGTGCACTCACCTTCGTTGTAACATCTGTGAAAGGGCACTGAATGCCGTCCAAATCTTCTGCTGTGTTTGAGTCCCAGGAAGCAACTGGGTTCGTTGGCTTTAAGGCTGTGAACGTGCAGCGGTAATGGCAAAGCCCTGCCCGGATTGCTCCACAACTCTCGTTCGTACAGCATTCAAACGGCCTCAGGAACGCCGTTCCAAGCAGCCTTACATTCCATGCTGGCGTAGCCAGGGAGGCATTTGGATTCTTCGGAGAAACACCTCTGTGCCTCACAAGTGAAACCTGTGGGCTCCCAAATACGTCTCCCTAAGGCAGTCGGAAGCTACATGTTTAGTTCCAGCCTGAAAACAACGGACAGCTTTTTCTGTGACAATGCTGGACTTCTGGGACCATCCAGATTCACCAAGGCCTAACTTTTGCCCGGCGGGGGAATGCTCTTCTGCACGTACATCACTCCCCACGTGAAAACATTTCTTAGCAGAAGGAGGCAGTATTTCCCTGGTAGTTGAGAGGTAGGCAGAAGCTTCAGATAAACATGCTGTGTCATCAAGCTTGAAGTGGAACACCGATGGGAACGTTCGCATTCTCCTGGAATGGAAGCCACTTGCTTTGGGCTTCAAGGCTGCCTGAACAGCCTTAGCGGCTCATCTTCTCTTCACTGCAGGAATGTGGCTTTGGACCAAGGCTGCGTTCTCTCAACGGCAATAATGTGCTGGCAATTGCTTTCTAGAAACTCATCCCACGGCACTGCAGATTCAGCTCCATACAAATGAAAGGTGACCTAAGTCTACCAGGTAAAGTCCAGTGTTTCACATCAGCAGAGTTGAGTGTGCAGGGGTAGCCACGAAGCCATACTCTGAAAAGGAGTGCCTTAACTCTGCTATGCCCCTGGGAACACATAGGGCAGTGTATCGTGCACCAATCTCTCATGATGACCACTGTGTGCTACAAGAGCGGTCGCTGGCTTCTGAGGAAGCCTAGGCGAAGTAGGTCCCCGGGAGCAGTCTTCACATTCATAGCAAGGGCAACGTACTCCTTTCTGGGATGCCTAGGCAGAGTGTTCCAGTCGTCAAAAGGCCTCGCGAAAGCAGCGCCTGGCAGATTCTCTTTGCAAGTGGATCGTCCTCAGTGACTGAAACAGAACTGCACTGTTACTGCACAACGTGCTTGTGATTCAGTCTGGGACACAGGATGGCACTCTCACAGAGGCGAAAGCTAACTTTTGCATCCAGCCTGAAGACCAGTATATTTTTCACACTTCCACTGTTGTATGTGCAACAGCCATGGTCCTCGAAGCCTACCCAAGGTACTGAAATACTTACCCATTTCATCCTATGCAGAGGTCCCTGTGCCCAAAGGTCTCCAGGAAAGAGCCCTGTGGGTCCCGTGTGTTTCCTTGAGGTAGTCAGAAACTACTGAGGATAACCTTATGAGCTCAAGTTTGAAACCGGGCAACCCTGGCAAAACCCTCATTTCGTCCGTGGTAGGCGAGACAGGTGCGGTTTGAAAGCTGCCTGAAAATCACTCCTGCTGCCCATCTTTTCTTTGTTGCCTGACGGCATCACGAAAGAACTTGAGTGTAATCGTTTGAGGCATGCTGGTCTCGGTTCCTTGCTGGGAGTTCTTCCAGGAGCACACTGGAGCTTGGCGGCAAAGAACTGGCACCCCTGTGCTCAAGTAAAAGTCCAAATTTCTCCCTTAGTAAGCTTAGCTATGCCCAAGGAGCGAAGAAGCATGTGTTAAAGGAAGGCTGCCACACTGTTACGTATTTCACGATTCATTGTGCACTCACCTTCGTTGTAACATCTGTGAAGGGCAATGAATGCTATCCTAGTCTTCAACTGCGTTTGAGTCCCAGGAAGCAACTGGGTTCGTTGGCTTTAAGGCTGTGAACGTGCAGCGGTAATGGCAAAGCCCTGCCCGGATTGCTCCACAGCTCTCGTTCGTACAGCATTCAAACGGCCTCAGGAACGCCGTTCCAAGCAGCCTTACATTCCATGCTGGCGTAGCCAGGGAGGCATTTGGATTCTTCGGAGAAACACCTCTGTGCCTCACAAGTGAAACCTGTGGGCTCCCAAATACGTCTCCCTAAGGCAGTCGGAAGCTACATGTTTAGTTCCAGCCTGAAAACAACGGACAGCTTTTTCTGTGACAATGCTGGACTTCTGAGACCATCCAGATTCACCAAGGCCTAACTTTTGCCCGGCGGGGGAATGCTCTTCTGCACGTACATCACTCCCCACGTGAAAACATTTCTTAGCAGAAGGAGGCAGTATTTCCCTGGTAGTTGAGAGGTAGGCAGAAGCTTCAGATAAACATGCTGTGTCATCAAGCTTGAAGTGGAACACCGATGGGAACGTTCGCATTCTCCTGGAATGGAAGCCACTTGCTTTGGGCTTCAAGGCTGCCTGAACAGCCTTAGCGGCTCATCTTCTCTTCACTGCAGGAATGTGGCTTTGGACCAAGGCTGCGTTCTCTCAACGGCAATAATGTGCTGGCAATTGCTTTCTAGAAACTCATCCCACGGCACTGCAGATTCAGCTCCATACAAATGAAAGGTGACCTAAGTCTACCAGGTAAAGTCCAGTGTTTCACATCAGCAGAGTTGAGTGTGCAGGGGTAGCCACGAAGCCATACTCTGAAAAGGAGTGCCTTAACTCTGCTATGCCCCTGGGAACACATAGGGCAGTGTATCGTGCACCAATCTCTCATGATGACCACTGTGTGCTACAAGAGCGGTCGCTGGCTTCTGAGGAAGCCTAGGCGAAGTAGGTCCCCGGGAGCAGTCTTCACATTCATAGCAAGGGCAACGTACTCCTTTCTGGGATGCCTAGGCAGAGTGTTCCAGTCGTCAAAAGGCCTCGCGAAAGCAGCGCCTGGCAGATTCTCTTTGCAAGTGGATCGTCCTCAGTGACTGAAACAGAACTGCACTGTTACTGCACAACGTGCTTGTGATTCAGTCTGGGACACAGGATGGCACTCTCACAGAGGCGAAAGCTAACTTTTGCATCCAGCCTGAAGACCAGTATATTTTTCACACTTCCACTGTTGTATGTGCAACAGCCATGGTCCTCGAAGCCTACCCAAGGTACTGAAATACTTACCCATTTCATCCTATGCAGAGGTCCCTGTGCCCAAAGGGTCTCCAGGGAAGAGCCCTGTGGGTCCCGTGTGTTTCCTTGAGGTAGTCAGAAACTACTGAGGATAACCTTATGAGCTCAAGTTTGAAACCGGGCAACCCTGGCAAAACCTTCATTTCGTCCGTGGTAGGCGAGACAGGTGCGGTTTGAAAGCTGCCTGAAAATCACTCCTGCTGCCCATCTTTTCTTTGTTGCCTGACGGCATCACGAAAGAACTTGAGTGTAATCGTATGAGGCATGCTGGTCTCGGTTCCTTCCTGGGAGTTCCTCCAGGAGCACACTGGAGCTTGGCGGCAAAGAACTGGCACCCCTGTGCTCAAGTAAAAGTCCAAATTTCTCCCTTAGTAAGCTTAGCTATGCCCTAGGAGCGAAGAAGCATGTGTTAAAGGAAGGCTGCCACACTGTTACGTATTTCACGATTCATTGTGCACTCACCTTCGTTGTAACATCTGTGAAAGGGCACTGAATGCTATCCTAGTCTTCAGCTGCGTTTGAGTCCCAGGAAGCAACTGGGTTCGTTGGCTTACAGGCTGTGATCGTGCAGTGGTAATGGCAAAGATCTGCCCGGATCGCTCGACAGCTCTCGTTTGTACAGCATTCAAACGGCCTCAGGAACGCCGTTCCAAGCAGCCTTACATTCCATGCTGGCGTAGCCAGGGAGGCATTTGGATTCTTCGGAGAAACACCACTGTGCCTCACCAGTGAAACCTGTGGGCTCCCAAATACGTCTCCCTACGGCAGTCGGATGCTAGATGTTTAGTTCCAGCCTGAAAACAACGGACAGCTTTTTCTGTGACAATGCTGGACTTCTGGGATCATCCAGATTCACCAAGGCCTAACTTTTGCCCAGCAGGGGAATGCTCTTCTGCACGTACAGCACTCCCCACGTGAAAACATTGCTTAGCAGAAGGAGGCAGTCTTTCCCTAGTACTACATAGCTAGGCTTAATCTTCAGATAATATGCTGTGTCATCAAGCTTGAAAGTGGGACACCGATGGGAGCCTTTTATTCTCCTGGAATGGAAGTCACTTGCTTGGGCTTCAGGCTGCCTAAACAGCCTTAGTGGCTCATCTTCTCTTCACTGCAGGAATGTGGCTTTGGGCCAAGGCTGCGTTCTCTCAATGGCAATAATGTGCTGGCAATTGCTTTCTAGAAACTCATCCCACGGCACTCCAGAATCAGATCAATACAAATGAAAGGTGACCTAAGTCCTCGGGGTAAGGTCCAGTGTTTCACATCAGTAGAGTTGAGTGTGCAGTGGTAGCAACGAAGCCATACTCTGAAAAGGAGTGCCTTAACTCTGCTATGCCCCTGGGGACACATAGGGCAGTGTATCGTGCACCAATCTCTCATGATGACCACTGTGTGCCAGAAGAGCGGTCGCTGGCTTCTGAGGAAGCCTAGGCGAAGTAGGTCCCCGGGAGCACTCTTCACATTCATAGCAAGGGCAACGTACTCCTTTCTGGGATGCCTAGGCAGAGTGTTCCAGTCGTCAAAAGGCCTCGCGAAAGCAGCGCCTGGCAGATTCTCTTTGCAAGTGGATCGTCCTCAGTGACTGAAACAGAACTGCACTGTTACTGCACAACGTGCTTGTGATTCAGTCTGGGACACAGGATAGCAATCTCACAGAGGCGAAAGCTAACCTTTGCATCCAGCCTGAAGACCAGTACATTTTTCACACTTCACACTGTTAAGTATGTGCAACAGCCATGCTCACCGAGGCCTACCTAAGGTACTGAAATACTTACCCATTTCATCCAATGCAGAGGCCCCTGTGCCCAAAGGGTCTCCAGGGAAGAGCCCTGTGGGTCCCGTGTGTTTCCTTGAGGTAGTCAGAAACTACTGAGGATAACCTTATGAGCTCAAGTTTGAAACCGGGCAACCCTGGCAAAACCTTCATTTCGTCCGTGGTAGGCGAGACAGGTGCGGTTTGAAAGCTGCCAGAAGATCACTCCTGCTGCCCATCTTCTCTTTGCTGCCTGACGACATCACGAAAGAACTTGAGTGTAATCGTTTGAGGCATGCTGGTCTCGGTTCCTTCCTGGGAGCTCCTCCAGGAGCACACTGGAGCTTGCCGGCAAAGAACTGGCACCCCTGTGCTCAAGTAAAAGTCCAGATTTCTCCCATAGTCAGCTTAGCTATGCCCTAGAAGCGAAGAAGCATGTGATAGAGGAAGGCTGCAACACTGTTTGGTATTTCACGACTCATTGTGCACTCACCTTCGTTGTAACATCTGTGAAAGGGCACTGAATGCCGTCCAAATCTTCTGCTGTGTTTGAGTCCCAGGAAGCAACTGGGTTCGTTGGCTTTAAGGCTGTGAACGTGCAGCGGTAATGGCAAAGCCCTGCCCGGATTGCTCCACAGCTCTCGTTCGTACAGCATTCAAACGGCCTCAGGAACGCCGTTCCAAGCAGCCTTACATTCCATGCTGGCGTAGCCAGGGAGGCATTTGGATTCTTCGGAGAAACACCTCTGTGCCTCACAAGTGAAACCTGTGGGCTCCCAAATACGTCTCCCTAAGGCAGTCGGAAGCTACATGTTTAGTTCCAGCCTGAAAACAACGGACAGCTTTTTCTGTGACAATGCTGGACTTCTGAGACCATCCAGATTCACCAAGGCCTAACTTTTGCCCGGCGGGGGAATGCTCTTCTGCACGTACATCACTCCCCACGTGAAAACATTTCTTAGCAGAAGGAGGCAGTATTTCCCTGGTAGTTGAGAGGTAGGCAGAAGCTTCAGATAAACATGCTGTGTCATCAAGCTTGAAGTGGAACACCGATGGGAACGTTCGCATTCTCCTGGAATGGAAGCCACTTGCTTTGGGCTTCAAGGCTGCCTGAACAGCCTTAGCGGCTCATCTTCCCTTCACTGCAGGAATGTGGCTTTGGACCAAGGCTGCGTTCTCTCAATGGCAATAATGTGCTGGCAATTGCTTTCTAGAAACTCATCCCACGGCACTGCAGATTCAGCTCCATACAAATGAAAGGTGACCTAAGTCTACCAGGTAAAGTCCAGTGTTTCACATCAGCAGAGTTGAGTGTGCAGGGGTAGCAACGAAGCCATACTCTGAAAAGGAGTGCCTTAACTCTGCTATGCCCCTGGGAACACATAGGGCAGTGTATCGTGCACCAATCTCTCATGATGACCACTGTGTGCTACAAGAGCGGTCGCTGGCTTCTGAGGAAGCCTAGGCGAAGTAGGTCCCCGGGAGCAGTCTTCACATTCATAGCAAGGGCAACGTACTCCTTTCTGGGATGCCTAGGCAGAGTGTTCCAGTCGTCAAAAGGCCTCGCGAAAGCAGCGCCTGGCAGATTCTCTTTGCAAGTGGATCGTCCTCAGTGACTGAAACAGAACTGCACTGTTACTGCACAATGTGCTTGTGATTCAGTCTGGGACACAGGATGGCTCTCTCACAGAGGCGAAAGCTAACTTTTGCATCCAGCCTGAAGACCAGTATATTTTTCACACTTCCACTGTTGTATGTGCAACAGCCATGGTCCTCGAAGCCTACCTAAGGTACTGAAATACTTACCCATTTCATCCTATGCAGAGGTCCTTGTGCCCAAAGGGTCTCCAGGGAAGAGCCCTGTGGGTCCCGTGTGTTTCCTTGAGGTAGTCAGAAACTACTGAGGATAACCTTATGAGCTCAAGTTTGAAACCGGGCAACCCTGGCAAAACCTTCATTTCGTCCGTGGTAGGCGAGACAGGTGCGGTTTGAAAGCTGCCAGAAGATCACTCCTGCTGCCAATCTTTTCTTTGCTGCCTGACGACATCACGAAAGAACTTGAGTGTAATCGTTTGAGGCATGCTGGTCTCGGTTCCTTGCTGGGAGCTCCTCTAGGAGCACACTGGAGCTTGCCGGCAAAGAACTGACACCCCTGTGCTCAAGTAAAAGTCCAGATTTCTCCCATAGTCAGCTTAGCTATGCCCTAGGAGCGAAGAAGCATGTGATAGAGGAAGGCTGCAACACTGTTTGGTATTTCACGACTCATTGTGCACTCACCTTCGTTGTAACATCTGGGAAAGGGCAATGAATGCTATCCTGGTCTTCAGCTGCGTTTGAGTCCCAGGAAGCAACTGGGTTCGTTGGCTTACAGGCTGTGACCGTGCAGCGGTAATGGCAAAGATCTGCCCGGATCGCTCGACAGCTCTCGTTTGTACAGCATTCAAACGGCCTCAGGAACGCCGTTCCAAGCAGCCTTACATTCCATGCTGGCGTAGCCAGGGAGGCATTTGGATTCTTCGGAGAAACACCACTGTGCCTCACCAGTGAAACCTGTGGGCTCCCAAATACGTCTCCCTACGGCAGTCGGATGCTAGATGTTTAGTTCCAGCCTGAAAACAACGGACAGCTTTTTCTGTGACAATGCTGGACTTCTGGGATCATCCAGATTCACCAAGGCCTAACTTTTGCCCAGCAGGGGAATGCTCTTCTGCACGTACAGCACTCCCCACGTGAAAACATTGCTTAGCAGAAGGAGGCAGTCTTTCCCTAGTACTACATAGCTAGGCTTAATCTTCAGATAATATGCTGTGTCATCAAGCTTGAAAGTGGGACACCGATGGGAGCCTTTTATTCTCCTGGAATGGAAGTCACTTGCTTGGGCTTCAGGCTGCCTAAACAGCCTTAGTGGCTCATCTTCTCTTCACTGCAGGAATGTGGCTTTGGGCCAAGGCTGCGATCTCTCAATGGCAATAATGTGCTGGCAATTGCTTTCTAGAAACTCATCCCACGGCACTCCAGAATCAGATCAATACAAATGAAAGGTGACCTAAGTCCTCGGGGTAAGGTCCAGTGTTTCACATCAGTAGAGTTGAGTGTGCAGTGGTAGCAACGAAGCCATACTCTGAAAAGGAGTGCCTTAACTCTGCTATGCCCCTGGGGACACATAGGGCAGTGTATCGTGCACCAATCTCTCATGATGACCACTGTGTGCTACAAGAGCGGTCGCTGGCTTCTGAGGAAGCCTAGGCGAAGTAGGTCCCCGGGAGCACTCTTCACATTCATAGCAAGGGCAACGTACTCCTTTCTGGGATGCCTAGGCAGAGTGTTCCAGTCGTCAAAAGGCCTCGCGAAAGCAGCGCCTGGCAGATTCTCTTTGCAAGTGGATCGTCCTCAGTGACTGAAACAGAACTGCACTGTTACTGCACAACGTGCTTGTGATTCAGTCTGGGACACAGGATAGCAATCTCACAGAGGCGAAAGCTAACCTTTGCATCCAGCCTGAAGACCAGTACATTTTTCACACTTCACACTGTTAAGTATGTGCAACACCCATGCTCACCGAGGCCTACCTAAGGTACTGAAATACTTACCCATTTCATCCAATGCAGAGGCCCCTGTGCCCAAAGGGTCTCCAGGGAAGAGCCCTGTGGGTCCCGTGTGTTTCCTTGAGGTAGTCAGAAACTACTGAGGATAACCTTATGAGCTCAAGTTTGAAACCGGGCAACCCTGGCAAAACCTTCATTTCGTCCGTGGTAGGCGAGACAGGTGCGGTTTGAAAGCTGCCAGAAGATCACTCCTGCTGCCCATCTTCTCTTTGTTGCCTGACGACATCACGAAAGAACTTGAGTGTAATCGTTTGAGGCATGCTGGTCTCGGTTCCTTGCTGGGAGCTCCTCCAGGAGCACACTGGAGCTTGCCGGCAAAGAACTGGCACCCCTGTGCTCAAGTAAAAGTCCAGATTTCTCCCATAGTCAGCTTAGCTATGCCCTAGAAGCGAAGAAGCATGTGATAGAGGAAGGCTGCAACACTGTTTGGTATTTCACGACTCATTGTGCACTCACCTTCGTTGTAACATCTGTGAGAGGGCACTGAATGCCGTCCAAATCTTCTGCTGTGTTTGAGTCCCAGGAAGCAACTGGGTTCGTTGGCTTTAAGGCTGTGAACGTGCAGCGGTAATGGCAAAGCCCTGCCCGGATTGCTCCACAGCTCTCGTTCGTACAGCATTCAAACGGCCTCAGGAACGCCGTTCCAAGCAGCCTTACATTCCATGCTGGCGTAGCCAGGGAGGCATTTGGATTCTTCGGAGAAACACCTCTGTGCCTCACAAGTGAAACCTGTGGGCTCCCAAATACGTCTCCCTAAGGCAGTCGGAAGCTACATGTTTAGTTCCAGCCTGAAAACAACGGACAGCTTTTTCTGTGACAATGCTGGACTTCTGAGACCATCCAGATTCACCAAGGCCTAACTTTTGCCCGGCGGGGGAATGCTCTTCTGCACGTACATCACTCCCCACGTGAAAACATTTCTTAGCAGAAGGAGGCAGTATTTCCCTGGTAGTTGAGAGGTAGGCAGAAGCTTCAGATAAACATGCTGTGTCATCAAGCTTGAAGTGGAACACCGATGGGAACGTTCGCATTCTCCTGGAATGGAAGCCACTTGCTTTGGGCTTCAAGGCTGCCTGAACAGCCTTAGCGGCTCATCTTCCCTTCACTGCAGGAATGTGGCTTTGGACCAAGGCTGCGTTCTCTCAATGGCAATAATGTGCTGGCAATTGCTTTCTAGAAACTCATCCCACGGCACTGCAGATTCAGCTCCATACAAATGAAAGGTGACCTAAGTCTACCAGGTAAAGTCCAGTGTTTCACATCAGCAGAGTTGAGTGTGCAGGGGTAGCAACGAAGCCATACTCTGAAAAGGAGTGCCTTAACTCTGCTATGCCCCTGGGAACACATAGGGCAGTGTATCGTGCACCAATCTCTCATGATGACCACTGTGTGCTACAAGAGCGGTCGCTGGCTTCTGAGGAAGCCTAGGCGAAGTAGGTCCCCGGGAGCAGTCTTCACATTCATAGCAAGGGCAACGTACTCCTTTCTGGGATGCCTAGGCAGAGTGTTCCAGTCGTCAAAAGGCCTCGCGAAAGCAGCGCCTGGCAGATTCTCTTTGCAAGTGGATCGTCCTCAGTGACTGAAACAGAACTGCACTGTTACTGCACAATGTGCCTGTGATTCAGTCTGGGACACAGGATGGCTCTCTCACAGAGGCGAAAGCTAACTTTTGCATCCAGCCTGAAGACCAGTATATTTTTCACACTTCCACTGTTGTATGTGCAACAGCCATGGTCCTCGAAGCCTACCTAAGGTACTGAAATACTTACCCATTTCATCCTATGCAGAGGTCCTTGTGCCCAAAGGGTCTCCAGGGAAGAGCCCTGTGGGTCCCGTGTGTTTCCTTGAGGTAGTCAGAAACTACTGAGGATAACCTTATGAGCTCAAGTTTGAAACCGGGCAACCCTGGCAAAACCTTCATTTCGTCCGTGGTAGGCGAGACAGGTGCGGTTTGAAAGCTGCCAGAAGATCACTCCTGCTGCCAATCTTTTCTTTGCTGCCTGACGACATCACGAAAGAACTTGAGTGTAATCGTTTGAGGCATGCTGGTCTCGGTTCCTTGCTGGGAGCTCCTCCAGGAGCACACTGGAGCTTGCCGGCAAAGAACTGACACCCCTGTGCTCAAGTAAAAGTCCAGATTTCTCCCATAGTCAGCTTAGCTATGCCCTAGGAGCGAAGAAGCATGTGATAGAGGAAGGCTGCAACACTGTTTGGTATTTCACGACTCATTGTGCACTCACCTTCGTTGTAACATCTGTGAAAGGGCAATGAATGCTATCCTAGTCTTCAGCTGCGTTTCAGTCCCAGGAAGCAACTGGGTTCGTTGGCTTACAGGCTGTGATCGTGCAGCGGTAATGGCAAAGATCTGCCCGGATCGCTCGACAGCTCTCGTTTGTACAGCATTCAAACGGCCTCAGGAACGCCGTTCCAAGCAGCCTTACATTCCATGCTGGCGTAGCCAGGGAGGCATTTGGATTCTTCGGAGAAACACCACTGTGCCTCACCAGTGAAACCTGTGGGCTCCCAAATACGTCTCCCTACGGCAGTCGGATGCTAGATGTTTAGTTCCAGCCTGAAAACAACGGACAGCATTTTCTGTGACAATGCTGGACTTCTGGGATCATCCAGATTCCCCAAGGCCTAACTTTTGCCCAGCAGGGGAATGCTCTTCTGCACGTACAGCACTCCCCACGTGAAAACCTTTCTTAGCAGAAGGAGGCAGTCTTTCCCTAGTACTACATAGCTAGGCTTAATCTTCAGATAATATGCTGTGTCATCAAGCTTGAAAGTGGGACACCGATGGGAGACTTTTATTCTCCTGGAATGGAAGTCACTTGCTTGGGCTTCAGGCTGCCTAAACAGCCTTAGTGGCTCATCTTCTCTTCACTGCAGGAATGTGGCTTTGGGCCAAGGCTGCGTTCTCTCAATGGCAATAATGTGCTGGCAATTGCTTTCTAGAAACTCATCCCACGGCACTCCAGAATCAGATCAATACAAATGAAAGGTGACCTAAGTCCTCGGGGTAAGGTCCAGTGTTTCACATCAGTAGAGTTGAGTGTGCAGTGGTAGCAACGAAGCCATACTCTGAAAAGGAGTGCCTTAACTCTGCTATGCCCCTGGGGACACATAGGGCAGTGTATCGTGCACCAATCTCTCATGATGACCACTGTGTGCCAGAAGAGCGGTCGCTGGCTTCTGAGGAAGCCTAGGCGAAGTAGGTCCCCGGGAGCACTCTTCACATTCATAGCAAGGGCAACGTACTCCTTTCTGGGATGCCTAGGCAGAGTGTTCCAGTCGTCAAAAGGCCTCGCGAAAGCAGCGCCTGGCAGATTCTCTTTGCAAGTGGATCGTCCTCAGTGACTGAAACAGAACTGCACTGTTACTGCACAACGTGCTTGTGATTCAGTCTGGGACACAGGATAGCAATCTCACAGAGGCGAAAGCTAACCTTTGCATCCAGCCTGAAGACCAGTACATTTTTCACACTTCACACTGTTAAGTATGTGCAACAGCCATGCTCACCGAGGCCTACCTAAGGTACTGAAATACTTACCCATTTCATCCAATGCAGAGGCCCCTGTGCCCAAAGGGTCTCCAGGGAAGAGCCCTGTGGGTCCCGTGTGTTTCCTTGAGGTAGTCAGAAACTACTGAGGATAACCTTATGAGCTCAAGTTTGAAACTGGGCAACCCTGGCAAAACCTTCATTTCGTCCGTGGTAGGCGAGACAGGTGCGGTTTGAAAGCTGCCAGAAGATCACTCCTGCTGCCCATCTTCTCTTTGCTGCCTGACGACATCACGAAAGAACTTGAGTGTAATCGTTTGAGGCATGCTGGTCTCGGTTCCTTGCTGGGAGCTCCTCCAGGAGCACACTGGAGCTTGCCGGCAAATAACTGGCACCCCTGTGCTCAAGTAAAAGTCCAGATTTCTCCCATAGTCAGCTTAGCTATGCCCTAGAAGCGAAGAAGCATGTGATAGAGGAAGGCTGCAACACTGTTTGGTATTTCACGACTCATTGTGCACTCACCTTCGTTGTAACATCTGTGAGAGGGCACTGAATGCCGTCCAAATCTTCTGCTGTGTTTGAGTCCCAGGAAGCAACTGGGTTCGTTGGCTTTAAGGCTGTGAACGTGCAGCGGTAATGGCAAAGCCCTGCCCGGATTGCTCCACAGCTCTCGTTCGTACAGCATTCAAACGGCCTCAGGAACGCCGTTCCAAGCAGCCTTACATTCCATGCTGGCGTAGCCAGGGAGGCATTTGGATTCTTCGGAGAAACACCTCTGTGCCTCACAAGTGAAACCTGTGGGCTCCCAAATACGTCTCCCTAAGGCAGTCGGAAGCTACATGTTTAGTTCCAGCCTGAAAACAACGGACAGCTTTTTCTGTGACAATGCTGGACTTCTGAGACCATCCAGATTCACCAAGGCCTAACTTTTGCCCGGCGGGGGAATGCTCTTCTGCACGTACATCACTCCCCACGTGAAAACATTTCTTAGCAGAAGGAGGCAGTATTTCCCTGGTAGTTGAGAGGTAGGCAGAAGCTTCAGATAAACATGCTGTGTCATCAAGCTTGAAGTGGAACACCGATGGGAACGTTCGCATTCTCCTGGAATGGAAGCCACTTGCTTTGGGCTTCAAGGCTGCCTGAACAGCCTTAGCGGCTCATCTTCCCTTCACTGCAGGAATGTGGCTTTGGACCAAGGCTGCGTTCTCTCAATGGCAATAATGTGCTGGCAATTGCTTTCTAGAAACTCATCCCACGGCACTGCAGATTCAGCTCCATACAAATGAAAGGTGACCTAAGTCTACCAGGTAAAGTCCAGTGTTTCACATCAGCAGAGTTGAGTGTGCAGGGGTAGCAACGAAGCCATACTCTGAAAAGGAGTGCCTTAACTCTGCTATGCCCCTGGGAACACATAGGGCAGTGTATCGTGCACCAATCTCTCATGATGACCACTGTGTGCTACAAGAGCGGTCGCTGGCTTCTGAGGAAGCCTAGGCGAAGTAGGTCCCCGGGAGCAGTCTTCACATTCATAGCAAGGGCAACGTACTCCTTTCTGGGATGCCTAGGCAGAGTGTTCCAGTCGTCAAAAGGCCTCGCGAAAGCAGCGCCTGGCAGATTCTCTTTGCAAGTGGATCGTCCTCAGTGACTGAAACAGAACTGCACTGTTACTGCACAATGTGCCTGTGATTCAGTCTGGGACACAGGATGGCTCTCTCACAGAGGCGAAAGCTAACTTTTGCATCCAGCCTGAAGACCAGTATATTTTTCACACTTCCACTGTTGTATGTGCAACAGCCATGGTCCTCGAAGCCTACCTAAGGTACTGAAATACTTACCCATTTCATCCTATGCAGAGGTCCTTGTGCCCAAAGGGTCTCCAGGGAAGAGCCCTGTGGGTCCCGTGTGTTTCCTTGAGGTAGTCAGAAACTACTGAGGATAACCTTATGAGCTCAAGTTTGAAACCGGGCAACCCTGGCAAAACCTTCATTTCGTCCGTGGTAGGCGAGACAGGTGCGGTTTGAAAGCTGCCAGAAGATCACTCCTGCTGCCAATCTTTTCTTTGCTGCCTGACGACATCACGAAAGAACTTGAGTGTAATCGTTTGAGGCATGCTGGTCTCGGTTCCTTGCTGGGAGCTCCTCCAGGAGCACACTGGAGCTTGCCGGCAAAGAACTGACACCCCTGTGCTCAAGTAAAAGTCCAGATTTCTCCCATAGTCAGCTTAGCTATGCCCTAGGAGCGAAGAAGCATGTGATAGAGGAAGGCTGCAACACTGTTTGGTATTTCACGACTCATTGTGCACTCACCTTCATTGTAACATCTGTGAAAGGGCAATGAATGCTATCCTAGTCTTCAGCTGCGTTTCAGTCCCAGGAAGCAACTGGGTTCGTTGGCTTACAGGCTGTGATCGTGCAGCGGTAATGGCAAAGATCTGCCCGGATCGCTCGACAGCTCTCGTTTGTACAGCATTCAAACGGCCTCAGGAACGCCGTTCCAAGCAGCCTTACATTCCATGCTGGCGTAGCCAGGGAGGCATTTGGATTCTTCGGAGAAACACCACTGTGCCTCACCAGTGAAACCTGTGGGCTCCCAAATACGTCTCCCTACGGCAGTCGGATGCTAGATGTTTAGTTCCAGCCTGAAAACAACGGACAGCTTTTTCTGTGACAATGCTGGACTTCTGGGATCATCCAGATTCCCCAAGGCCTAACTTTTGCCCAGCAGGGGAATGCTCTTCTGCACGTACAGCACTCCCCACGTGAAAACCTTTCTTAGCAGAAGGAGGCAGTCTTTCCCTAGTACTACATAGCTAGGCTTAATCTTCAGATAATATGCTGTGTCATCAAGCTTGAAAGTGGGACACCGATGGGAGACTTTTATTCTCCTGGAATGGAAGTCACTTGCTTGGGCTTCAGGCTGCCTAAACAGCCTTAGTGGCTCATCTTCTCTTCACTGCAGGAATGTGGCTTTGGGCCAAGGCTGCGTTCTCTCAATGGCAATAATGTGCTGGCAATTGCTTTCTAGAAACTCATCCCACGGCACTCCAGAATCAGATCAATACAAATGAAAGGTGACCTAAGTCCTCGGGGTAAGGTCCAGTGTTTCACATCAGTAGAGTTGAGTGTGCAGTGGTAGCAACGAAGCCATACTCTGAAAAGGAGTGCCTTAACTCTGCTATGCCCCTGGGGACACATAGGGCAGTGTATCGTGCACCAATCTCTCATGATGACCACTGTGTGCCAGAAGAGCGGTCGCTGGCTTCTGAGGAAGCCTAGGCGAAGTAGGTCCCCGGGAGCACTCTTCACATTCATAGCAAGGGCAACGTACTCCTTTCTGGGATGCCTAGGCAGAGTGTTCCAGTCATCAAAAGGCCTCGCGAAAGCAGCGCCTGGCAGATTCTCTTTGCAAGTGGATCGTCCTCAGTGACTGAAACAGAACTGCACTGTTACTGCACAACGTGCTTGTGATTCAGTCTGGGACACAGGATAGCAATCTCACAGAGGCGAAAGCTAACCTTTGCATCCAGCCTGAAGACCAGTACATTTTTCACACTTCACACTGTTAAGTATGTGCAACAGCCATGCTCACCGAGGCCTACCTAAGGTACTGAAATACTTACCCATTTCATCCAATGCAGAGGCCCCTGTGCCCAAAGGGTCTCCAGGGAAGAGCCCTGTGGGTCCCGTGTGTTTCCTTGAGGTAGTCAGAAACTACTGAGGATAACCTTATGAGCTCAAGTTTGAAACCGGGCAACCCTGGCAAAACCTTCATTTCGTCCGTGGTAGGCGAGACAGGTGCGGTTTGAAAGCTGCCAGAAGATCACTCCTGCTGCCCATCTTCTCTTTGCTGCCTGACGACATCACGAAAGAACTTGAGTGTAATCGTTTGAGGCATGCTGGTCTCGGTTCCTTGCTGGGAGCTCCTCCAGGAGCACACTGGAGCTTGCCGGCAAAGAACTGGCACCCCTGTGCTCAAGTAAAAGTCCAGATTTCTCCCATAGTCAGCTTAGCTATGCCCTAGAAGCGAAGAAGCATGTGATAGAGGAAGGCTGCAACACTGTTTGGTATTTCACGACTCATTGTGCACTCACCTTCGTTGTAACATCTGTGAAAGGGCACTGAATGCCGTCCAAATCTTCTGCTGTGTTTGAGTCCCAGGAAGCAACTGGGTTCGTTGGCTTTAAGGCTGTGAACGTGCAGCGGTAATGGCAAAGCCCTGCCCGGATTGCTCCACAGCTCTCGTTCGTACAGCATTCAAACGGCCTCAGGAACGCCGTTCCAAGCAGCCTTACATTCCATGCTGGCGTAGCCAGGGAGGCATTTGGATTCTTCGGAGAAACACCTCTGTGCCTCACAAGTGAAACCTGTGGGCTCCCAAATACGTCTCCCTAAGGCAGTCGGAAGCTACATGTTTAGTTCCAGCCTGAAAACAACGGACAGCTTTTTCTGTGACAATGCTGGACTTCTGGGACCATCCAGATTCACCAAGGCCTAACTTTTGCCCGGCGGGGGAATGCTCTTCTGCACGTACATCACTCCCCACGTGAAAACATTTCTTAGCAGAAGGAGGCAGTATTTCCCTGGTAGTTGAGAGGTAGGCAGAAGCTTCAGATAAACATGCTGTGTCATCAAGCTTGAAGTGGAACACCGATGGGAACGTTCGCATTCTCCTGGAATGGAAGCCACTTGCTTTGGGCTTCAAGGCTGCCTGAACAGCCTTAGCGGCTCATCTTCTCTTCACTGCAGGAATGTGGCTTTGGACCAAGGCTGCGTTCTCTCAATGGCAATAATGTGCTGGCAATTGCTTTCTAGAAACTCATCCCACGGCACTGCAGATTCAGCTCCATACAAATGAAAGGTGACCTAAGTCTACCAGGTAAAGTCCAGTGTTTCACATCAGCAGAGTTGAGTGTGCAGGGGTAGCCACGAAGCCATACTCTGAAAAGGAGTGCCTTAACTCTGCTATGCCCCTGGGAACACATAGGGCAGTGTATCGTGCACCAATCTCTCATGATGACCACTGTGTGCTACAAGAGCGGTCGCTGGCTTCTGAGGAAGCCTAGGCGAAGTAGGTCCCCGGGAGCAGTCTTCACATTCATAGCAAGGGCAACGTACTCCTTTCTGGGATGCCTAGGCAGAGTGTTCCAGTCGTCAAAAGGCCTCGCAAAAGCAGCGCCTGGCAGATTCTCTTTGCAAGTGGATCGTCCTCAGTGACTGAAACAGAACTGCACTGTTACTGCACAATGTGCTTGTGATTCAGTCTGGGACACAGGATGGCTCTCTCACAGAGGCGAAAGCTAACTTTTGCATCCAGCCTGAAGACCAGTATATTTTTCACACTTCCACTGTTGTATGTGCAACAGCCATGGTCCTCGAAGCCTACCTAAGGTACTGAAATACTTACCCATTTCATCCAATGCAGAGGCCCCTGTGCCCAAAGGGTCTCCAGGGAAGAGCCCTGTGGGTCCCGTGTGTTTCCTTGAGGTAGTCAGAAACTACTGAGGATAACCTTATGAGCTCAAGTTTGAAACCGGGCAACCCTGGCAAAACCTTCATTTCGTCCGTGGTAGGCGAGACAGCTGCGGTTTGAAAGCTGCCAGAAGATCACTCCTGCTGCCAATCTTTTCTTTGCTGCCTGACGACATCACGAAAGAACTTGAGTGTAATCGTTTGAGGCATGCTGGTCTCGGTTCCTTGCTGGGAGCTCCTCCAGGAGCACACTGGAGCTTGCCGGCAAAGAACTGACACCCCTGTGCTCAAGTAAAAGTCCAGATTTCTCCCATAGTCAGCTTAGCTATGCCCTAGGAGCGAAGAAGCATGTGATAGAGGAAGGCTGCAACACTGTTTGGTATTTCACGACTCATTGTGCACTCACCTTCGTTGTAACATCTGTGAAAGGGCACTGAATGCCGTCCAAATCTTCTGCTGTGTTTGAGTCCCAGGAAGCAACTGGGTTCGTTGGCTTACAGGCTGTGAACGTGCAGCGGTAATGGCAAAGCCCTGCCCGGATTGCTCCACAGCTCTCGTTCGTACAGCATTCAAACGGCCTCAGGAACGCCGTTCCAAGCAGCCTTACATTCCATGCTGGCGTAGCCAGGGAGGCATTTGGATTCTTCGGAGAAACACCTCTGTGCCTCACAAGTGAAACCTGTGGGCTCCCAAATACGTCTCCCTAAGGCAGTCGGAAGCTACATGTTTAGTTCCAGCCTGAAAACAACGGACAGCTTTTTCTGTGACAATGCTGGACTTCTGGGACCATCCAGATTCACCAAGGCCTAACTTTTGCCCGGCGGGGGAATGCTCTTCTGCACGTACATCACTCCCCACGTGAAAACATTTCTTAGCAGAAGGAGGCAGTATTTCCCTGGTAGTTGAGAGGTAGGCAGAAGCTTCAGATAAACATGCTGTGTCATCAAGCTTGAAGTGGAACACCGATGGGAACGTTCGCATTCTCCTGGAATGGAAGCCACTTGCTTTGGGCTTCAAGGCTGCCTGAACAGCCTTAGCGGCTCATCTTCTCTTCACTGCAGGAATGTGGCTTTGGACCAAGGCTGCGTTCTCTCAACGGCAATAATGTGCTGGCAATTGCTTTCTAGAAACTCATCCCACGGCACTGCAGATTCAGCTCCATACAAATGAAAGGTGACCTAAGTCTACCAGGTAAAGTCCAGTGTTTCACATCAGCAGAGCTGAGTGTGCAGTGGTAGCCACGAAGCCATACTCTGAAAAGGAGTGCCTTAACTCTGCTATGCCCCTGGGAACACATAGGGCAGTGTATCGTGCACCAATCTCTCATGATGACCACTGTGTGCTACAAGAGCGGTCGCTGGCTTCTGAGGAAGCCTAGGCGAAGTAGGTCCCCGGGAGCACTCTTCACATTCATAGCAAGGGCAACGTACTCCTTTCTGGGATGCCTAGGCAGAGTGTTCCAGTCGTCAAAAGGCCTCGCGAAAGCAGCGCCTGGCAGATTCTCTTTGCAAGTGGATCGTCCTCAGTGACTGAAACAGAACTGCACTGTTACTGCACAATGTGCTTGTGATTCAGTCTGGGACACAGGATGGCACTCTCACAGAGGCGAAAGCTAACTTTTGCATCCAGCCTGAAGACCAGTATATTTTTCACACTTCCACTGTTGTATGTGCAACAGCCATGGTCCTCGAAGCCTACCTAAGGTACTGAAATACTTACCCATTTCATCCTATGCAGAGGTCCCTGTGCCCAAAGGTCTCCAGGAAAGAGCCCTGTGGGTCCCGTGTGTTTCCTTGAGGTAGTCAGAAACTACTGAGGATAACCTTATGAGCTCAAGTTTGAAACCGGGCAACCCTGGCAAAACCCTCATTTCGTCCGTGGTAGGCGAGACAGGTGCGGTTTGAAAGCTGCCTGAAAATCACTCCTGCTGCCCATCTTTTCTTTGTTGCCTGACGGCATCACGAAAGAACTTGAGTGTAATCGTTTGAGGCATGCTGGTCTCGGTTCCTTGCTGGGAGTTCTTCCAGGAGCACACTGGAGCTTGGCGGCAAAGAACTGGCACCCCTGGGCTCAAGTAAAAGTCCAAATTTCTCCCTTAGTAAGCTTAGCTATGCCCAAGGAGCGAAGAAGCATGTGTTAAAGGAAGGCTGCCACACTGTTACGTATTTCACGATTCATTGTGCACTCACCTTCGTTGTAACATCTGTGAAAGGGCAATGAATGCTATCCTAGTCTTCAACTGCGTTTGAGTCCCAGGAAGCAACTGGGTTCGTTGGCTTTAAGGCTGTGAACGTGCAGCGGTAATGGCAAAGCCCTGCCCGGATTGCTCCACAGCTCTCGTTCGTACAGCATTCAAACGGCCTCAGGAACGCCGTTCCAAGCAGCCTTACATTCCATGCTGGCGTAGCCAGGGAGGCATTTGGATTCTTCGGAGAAACACCTCTGTGCCTCACAAGTGAAACCTGTGGGCTCCCAAATACGTCTCCCTAAGGCAGTCGGAAGCTACATGTTTAGTTCCAGCCTGAAAACAACGGACAGCTTTTTCTGTGACAATGCTGGACTTCTGAGACCATCCAGATTCACCAAGGCCTAACTTTTGCCCGGCGGGGGAATGCTCTTCTGCACGTACATCACTCCCCACGTGAAAACATTTCTTAGCAGAAGGAGGCAGTATTTCCCTGGTAGTTGAGAGGTAGGCAGAAGCTTCAGATAAACATGCTGTGTCATCAAGCTTGAAGTGGAACACCGATGGGAACGTTCGCATTCTCCTGGAATGGAAGCCACTTGCTTTGGGCTTCAAGGCTGCCTGAACAGCCTTAGCGGCTCATCTTCTCTTCACTGCAGGAATGTGGCTTTGGACCAAGGCTGCGTTCTCTCAACGGCAATAATGTGCTGGCAATTGCTTTCTAGAAACTCATCCCACGGCACTGCAGATTCAGCTCCATACAAATGAAAGGTGACCTAAGTCTACCAGGTAAAGTCCAGTGTTTCACATCAGCAGAGTTGAGTGTGCAGGGGTAGCCACGAAGCCATACTCTGAAAAGGAGTGCCTTAACTCTGCTATGCCCCTGGGAACACATAGGGCAGTGTATCGTGCACCAATCTCTCATGATGACCACTGTGTGCTACAAGAGCGGTCGCTGGCTTCTGAGGAAGCCTAGGCGAAGTAGGTCCCCGGGAGCAGTCTTCACATTCATAGCAAGGGCAACGTACTCCTTTCTGGGATGCCTAGGCAGAGTGTTCCAGTCGTCAAAAGGCCTCGCGAAAGCAGCGCCTGGCAGATTCTCTTTGCAAGTGGATCGTCCTCAGTGACTGAAACAGAACTGCACTGTTACTGCACAACGTGCTTGTGATTCAGTCTGGGACACAGGATGGCACTCTCACAGAGGCGAAAGCTAACCTTTGCATCCAGCCTGAAGACCAGTATATTTTTCACACTTCCACTGTTGTATGTGCAACAGCCATGGTCCTCGAAGCCTACCCAAGGTACTGAAATACTTACCCATTTCATCCTATGCAGAGGTCCCTGTGCCCAAAGGTCTCCAGGAAAGAGCCCTGTGGGTCCCGTGTGTTTCCTTGAGGTAGTCAGAAACTACTGAGGATAACCTTATGAGCTCAAGTTTGAAACCGGGCAACCCTGGCAAAACCTTCATTTCGTCCGTGGTAGGCGAGACAGGTGCGGTTTGAAAGCTGCCTGAAAATCACTCCTGCTGCCCATCTTTTCTTTGTTGCCTGACGGCATCACGAAAGAACTTGAGTGTAATCGTATGAGGCATGCTGGTCTCGGTTCCTTGCTGGGAGTTCCTCCAGGAGCACACTGGAGCTTGGCGGCAAAGAACTGGCACCCCTGGGCTCAAGTAAAAGTCCAAATTTCTCCCTTAGTAAGCTTAGCTATGCCCTAGGAGCGAAGAAGCATGTGTTAAAGGAAGGCTGCCACACTGTTACGTATTTCACGATTCATTGTGCACTCACCTTCGTTGTAACATCTGTGAAAGGGCACTGAATGCTATCCTAGTCTTCAGCTGCGTTTGAGTCCCAGGAAGCAACTGGGTTCGTTGGCTTACAGGCTGTGATCGTGCAGCGGTAATGGCAAAGATCTGCCCGGATCGCTCGACAGCTCTCGTTTGTACAGCATTCAAACGGCCTCAGGAACGCCGTTCCAAGCAGCCTTACATTCCATGCTGGCGTAGCCAGGGAGGCATTTGGATTCTTCGGAGAAACACCACTGTGCCTCACCAGTGAAACCTGTGGGCTCCCAAATACGTCTCCCTACGGCAGTCGGATGCTAGATGTTTAGTTCCAGCCTGAAAACAACGGACAGCTTTTTCTGTGACAATGCTGGACTTCTGGGATCATCCAGATTCACCAAGGCCTAACTTTTGCCCAGCAGGGGAATGCTCTTCTGCACGTACAGCACTCCCCACGTGAAAACATTGCTTAGCAGAAGGAGGCAGTCTTTCCCTAGTACTACATAGCTAGGCTTAATCTTCAGATAATATGCTGTGTCATCAAGCTTGAAAGTGGGACACCGATGGGAGCCTTTTATTCTCCTGGAATGGAAGTCACTTGCTTGGGCTTCAGGCTGCCTAAACAGCCTTAGTGGCTCATCTTCTCTTCACTGCAGGAATGTGGCTTTGGGCCAAGGCTGCGATCTCTCAATGGCAATAATGTGCTGGCAATTGCTTTCTAGAAACTCATCCCACGGCACTCCAGAATCAGATCAATACAAATGAAAGGTGACCTAAGTCCTCGGGGTAAGGTCCAGTGTTTCACATCAGTAGAGTTGAGTGTGCAGTGGTAGCAACGAAGCCATACTCTGAAAAGGAGTGCCTTAACTCTGCTATGCCCCTGGGGACACATAGGGCAGTGTATCGTGCACCAATCTCTCATGATGACCACTGTGTGCCAGAAGAGCGGTCGCTGGCTTCTGAGGAAGCCTAGGCGAAGTAGGTCCCCGGGAGCACTCTTCACATTCATAGCAAGGGCAACGTACTCCTTTCTGGGATGCCTAGGCAGAGTGTTCCAGTCGTCAAAAGGCCTCGCGAAAGCAGCGCCTGGCAGATTCTCTTTGCAAGTGGATCGTCCTCAGTGACTGAAACAGAACTGCACTGTTACTGCACAACGTGCTTGTGATTCAGTCTGGGACACAGGATGGCACTCTCACAGAGGCGAAAGCTAACCTTTGCATCCAGCCTGAAGACCAGTACATTTTTCACACTTCACACTGTTAAGTATGTGCAACAGCCATGCTCACCGAGGCCTACCTAAGGTACTGAAATACTTACCCATTTCATCCAATGCAGAGGCCCCTGTGCCCAAAGGGTCTCCAGGGAAGAGCCCTGTGGGTCCCGTGTGTTTCCTTGAGGTAGTCAGAAACTACTGAGGATAACCTTATGAGCTCAAGTTTGAAACCGGGCAACCCTGGCAAAACCTTCATTTCGTCCGTGGTAGGCGAGACAGGTGCGGTTTGAAAGCTGCCAGAAGATCACTCCTGCTGCCCATCTTCTCTTTGCTGCCTGACGACATCACGAAAGAACTTGAGTGTAATCGTTTGAGGCATGCTGGTCTCGGTTCCTTGCTGGGAGCTCCTCCAGGAGCACACTGGAGCTTGGCGGCAAAGAACTGGCACCCCTGTGCTCAAGTAAAAGTCCAGATTTCTCCCATAGTCAGCTTAGCTATGCCCTAGAAGCGAAGAAGCATGTGA
Organism: Balaenoptera borealis; assembly: GCF_965194805.1. Classification (NCBI taxonomy): domain Eukaryota; kingdom Metazoa; phylum Chordata; class Mammalia; order Artiodactyla; family Balaenopteridae; genus Balaenoptera; species Balaenoptera borealis. The sequence goes on along the minus strand of NC_138872.1, from coordinate 31,856,418 downwards.
TAGAGGAAGGCTGCAACACTGTTTGGTATTTCACGACTCATTGTGCACTCACCTTCGTTGTAACATCTGTGAAAGGGCACTGAATGCCGTCCAAATCTTCTGCTGTGTTTGAGTCCCAGGAAGCAACTGGGTTCGTTGGCTTTAAGGCTGTGAACGTGCAGCGGTAATGGCAAAGCCCTGCCCGGATTGCTCCACAACTCTCGTTCGTACAGCATTCAAACGGCCTCAGGAACGCCGTTCCAAGCAGCCTTACATTCCATGCTGGCGTAGCCAGGGAGGCATTTGGATTCTTCGGAGAAACACCTCTGTGCCTCACAAGTGAAACCTGTGGGCTCCCAAATACGTCTCCCTAAGGCAGTCGGAAGCTACATGTTTAGTTCCAGCCTGAAAACAACGGACAGCTTTTTCTGTGACAATGCTGGACTTCTGGGACCATCCAGATTCACCAAGGCCTAACTTTTGCCCGGCGGGGGAATGCTCTTCTGCACGTACAGCACTCCCCACGTGAAAACCTTTCTTAGCAGAAGGAGGCAGTATTTCCCTGGTAGTTGAGAGGTAGGCAGAAGCTTCAGATAAACATGCTGTGTCATCAAGCTTGAAGTGGAACACCGATGGGAACGTTCGCATTCTCCTGGAATGGAAGCCACTTGCTTTGGGCTTCAAGGCTGCCTGAACAGCCTTAGCGGCTCATCTTCTCTTCACTGCAGGAATGTGGCTTTGGACCAAGGCTGCGTTCTCTCAACGGCAATAATGTGCTGGCAATTGCTTTCTAGAAACTCATCCCACGGCACTGCAGATTCAGCTCCATACAAATGAAAGGTGACCTAAGTCTACCAGGTAAAGTCCAGTGTTTCACATCAGCAGAGTTGAGTGTGCAGTGGTAGCCACGAAGCCATACTCTGAAAAGGAGTGCCTTAACTCTGCTATGCCCCTGGGAACACATAGGGCAGTGTATCGTGCACCAATCTCTCATGATGACCACTGTGTGCTACAAGAGCGGTCGCTGGCTTCTGAGGAAGCCTAGGCGAAGTAGGTCCCCGGGAGCAGTCTTCACATTCATAGCAAGGGCAACGTACTCCTTTCTGGGATGCCTAGGCAGAGTGTTCCAGTCGTCAAAAGGCCTCGCAAAAGCAGCGCCTGGCAGATTCTCTTTGCAAGTGGATCGTCCTCAGTGACTGAAACAGAACTGCACTGTTACTGCACAATGTGCTTGTGATTCAGTCTGGGACACAGGATGGCTCTCTCACAGAGGCGAAAGCTAACTTTTGCATCCAGCCTGAAGACCAGTATATTTTTCACACTTCCACTGTTGTATGTGCAACAGCCATGGTCCTCGAAGCCTACCTAAGGTACTGAAATACTTACCCATTTCATCCAATGCAGAGGCCCCTGTGCCCAAAGGGTCTCCAGGGAAGAGCCCTGTGGGTCCCGTGTGTTTCCTTGAGGTAGTCAGAAACTACTGAGGATAACCTTATGAGCTCAAGTTTGAAACCGGGCAACCCTGGCAAAACCTTCATTTCGTCCGTGGTAGGCGAGACAGCTGCGGTTTGAAAGCTGCCAGAAGATCACTCCTGCTGCCAATCTTTTCTTTGCTGCCTGACGACATCACGAAAGAACTTGAGTGTAATCGTTTGAGGCATGCTGGTCTCGGTTCCTTGCTGGGAGCTCCTCCAGGAGCACACTGGAGCTTGCCGGCAAAGAACTGACACCCCTGTGCTCAAGTAAAAGTCCAGATTTCTCCCATAGTCAGCTTAGCTATGCCCTAGGAGCGAAGAAGCATGTGATAGAGGAAGGCTGCAACACTGTTTGGTATTTCACGACTCATTGTGCACTCACCTTCGTTGTAACATCTGTGAAAGGGCACTGAATGCCGTCCAAATCTTCTGCTGTGTTTGAGTCCCAGGAAGCAACTGGGTTCGTTGGCTTACAGGCTGTGAACGTGCAGCGGTAATGGCAAAGCCCTGCCCGGATTGCTCCACAGCTCTCGTTCGTACAGCATTCAAACGGCCTCAGGAACGCCGTTCCAAGCAGCCTTACATTCCATGCTGGCGTAGCCAGGGAGGCATTTGGATTCTTCGGAGAAACACCTCTGTGCCTCACAAGTGAAACCTGTGGGCTCCCAAATACGTCTCCCTAAGGCAGTCGGAAGCTACATGTTTAGTTCCAGCCTGAAAACAACGGACAGCTTTTTCTGTGACAATGCTGGACTTCTGGGACCATCCAGATTCACCAAGGCCTAACTTTTGCCCGGCGGGGGAATGCTCTTCTGCACGTACATCACTCCCCACGTGAAAACATTTCTTAGCAGAAGGAGGCAGTATTTCCCTGGTAGTTGAGAGGTAGGCAGAAGCTTCAGATAAACATGCTGTGTCATCAAGCTTGAAGTGGAACACCGATGGGAACGTTCGCATTCTCCTGGAATGGAAGCCACTTGCTTTGGGCTTCAAGGCTGCCTGAACAGCCTTAGCGGCTCATCTTCTCTTCACTGCAGGAATGTGGCTTTGGACCAAGGCTGCGTTCTCTCAACGGCAATAATGTGCTGGCAATTGCTTTCTAGAAACTCATCCCACGGCACTGCAGATTCAGCTCCATACAAATGAAAGGTGACCTAAGTCTACCAGGTAAAGTCCAGTGTTTCACATCAGCAGAGCTGAGTGTGCAGTGGTAGCCACGAAGCCATACTCTGAAAAGGAGTGCCTTAACTCTGCTATGCCCCTGGGAACACATAGGGCAGTGTATCGTGCACCAATCTCTCATGATGACCACTGTGTGCTACAAGAGCGGTCGCTGGCTTCTGAGGAAGCCTAGGCGAAGTAGGTCCCCGGGAGCACTCTTCACATTCATAGCAAGGGCAACGTACTCCTTTCTGGGATGCCTAGGCAGAGTGTTCCAGTCGTCAAAAGGCCTCGCGAAAGCAGCGCCTGGCAGATTCTCTTTGCAAGTGGATCGTCCTCAGTGACTGAAACAGAACTGCACTGTTACTGCACAATGTGCTTGTGATTCAGTCTGGGACACAGGATGGCACTCTCACAGAGGCGAAAGCTAACTTTTGCATCCAGCCTGAAGACCAGTATATTTTTCACACTTCCACTGTTGTATGTGCAACAGCCATGGTCCTCGAAGCCTACCTAAGGTACTGAAATACTTACCCATTTCATCCTATGCAGAGGTCCCTGTGCCCAAAGGTCTCCAGGAAAGAGCCCTGTGGGTCCCGTGTGTTTCCTTGAGGTAGTCAGAAACTACTGAGGATAACCTTATGAGCTCAAGTTTGAAACCGGGCAACCCTGGCAAAACCCTCATTTCGTCCGTGGTAGGCGAGACAGGTGCGGTTTGAAAGCTGCCTGAAAATCACTCCTGCTGCCCATCTTTTCTTTGTTGCCTGACGGCATCACGAAAGAACTTGAGTGTAATCGTTTGAGGCATGCTGGTCTCGGTTCCTTGCTGGGAGTTCTTCCAGGAGCACACTGGAGCTTGGCGGCAAAGAACTGGCACCCCTGGGCTCAAGTAAAAGTCCAAATTTCTCCCTTAGTAAGCTTAGCTATGCCCAAGGAGCGAAGAAGCATGTGTTAAAGGAAGGCTGCCACACTGTTACGTATTTCACGATTCATTGTGCACTCACCTTCGTTGTAACATCTGTGAAAGGGCAATGAATGCTATCCTAGTCTTCAACTGCGTTTGAGTCCCAGGAAGCAACTGGGTTCGTTGGCTTTAAGGCTGTGAACGTGCAGCGGTAATGGCAAAGCCCTGCCCGGATTGCTCCACAGCTCTCGTTCGTACAGCATTCAAACGGCCTCAGGAACGCCGTTCCAAGCAGCCTTACATTCCATGCTGGCGTAGCCAGGGAGGCATTTGGATTCTTCGGAGAAACACCTCTGTGCCTCACAAGTGAAACCTGTGGGCTCCCAAATACGTCTCCCTAAGGCAGTCGGAAGCTACATGTTTAGTTCCAGCCTGAAAACAACGGACAGCTTTTTCTGTGACAATGCTGGACTTCTGAGACCATCCAGATTCACCAAGGCCTAACTTTTGCCCGGCGGGGGAATGCTCTTCTGCACGTACATCACTCCCCACGTGAAAACATTTCTTAGCAGAAGGAGGCAGTATTTCCCTGGTAGTTGAGAGGTAGGCAGAAGCTTCAGATAAACATGCTGTGTCATCAAGCTTGAAGTGGAACACCGATGGGAACGTTCGCATTCTCCTGGAATGGAAGCCACTTGCTTTGGGCTTCAAGGCTGCCTGAACAGCCTTAGCGGCTCATCTTCTCTTCACTGCAGGAATGTGGCTTTGGACCAAGGCTGCGTTCTCTCAACGGCAATAATGTGCTGGCAATTGCTTTCTAGAAACTCATCCCACGGCACTGCAGATTCAGCTCCATACAAATGAAAGGTGACCTAAGTCTACCAGGTAAAGTCCAGTGTTTCACATCAGCAGAGTTGAGTGTGCAGGGGTAGCCACGAAGCCATACTCTGAAAAGGAGTGCCTTAACTCTGCTATGCCCCTGGGAACACATAGGGCAGTGTATCGTGCACCAATCTCTCATGATGACCACTGTGTGCTACAAGAGCGGTCGCTGGCTTCTGAGGAAGCCTAGGCGAAGTAGGTCCCCGGGAGCAGTCTTCACATTCATAGCAAGGGCAACGTACTCCTTTCTGGGATGCCTAGGCAGAGTGTTCCAGTCGTCAAAAGGCCTCGCGAAAGCAGCGCCTGGCAGATTCTCTTTGCAAGTGGATCGTCCTCAGTGACTGAAACAGAACTGCACTGTTACTGCACAACGTGCTTGTGATTCAGTCTGGGACACAGGATGGCACTCTCACAGAGGCGAAAGCTAACCTTTGCATCCAGCCTGAAGACCAGTATATTTTTCACACTTCCACTGTTGTATGTGCAACAGCCATGGTCCTCGAAGCCTACCCAAGGTACTGAAATACTTACCCATTTCATCCTATGCAGAGGTCCCTGTGCCCAAAGGTCTCCAGGAAAGAGCCCTGTGGGTCCCGTGTGTTTCCTTGAGGTAGTCAGAAACTACTGAGGATAACCTTATGAGCTCAAGTTTGAAACCGGGCAACCCTGGCAAAACCTTCATTTCGTCCGTGGTAGGCGAGACAGGTGCGGTTTGAAAGCTGCCTGAAAATCACTCCTGCTGCCCATCTTTTCTTTGTTGCCTGACGGCATCACGAAAGAACTTGAGTGTAATCGTATGAGGCATGCTGGTCTCGGTTCCTTGCTGGGAGTTCCTCCAGGAGCACACTGGAGCTTGGCGGCAAAGAACTGGCACCCCTGGGCTCAAGTAAAAGTCCAAATTTCTCCCTTAGTAAGCTTAGCTATGCCCTAGGAGCGAAGAAGCATGTGTTAAAGGAAGGCTGCCACACTGTTACGTATTTCACGATTCATTGTGCACTCACCTTCGTTGTAACATCTGTGAAAGGGCACTGAATGCTATCCTAGTCTTCAGCTGCGTTTGAGTCCCAGGAAGCAACTGGGTTCGTTGGCTTACAGGCTGTGATCGTGCAGCGGTAATGGCAAAGATCTGCCCGGATCGCTCGACAGCTCTCGTTTGTACAGCATTCAAACGGCCTCAGGAACGCCGTTCCAAGCAGCCTTACATTCCATGCTGGCGTAGCCAGGGAGGCATTTGGATTCTTCGGAGAAACACCACTGTGCCTCACCAGTGAAACCTGTGGGCTCCCAAATACGTCTCCCTACGGCAGTCGGATGCTAGATGTTTAGTTCCAGCCTGAAAACAACGGACAGCTTTTTCTGTGACAATGCTGGACTTCTGGGATCATCCAGATTCACCAAGGCCTAACTTTTGCCCAGCAGGGGAATGCTCTTCTGCACGTACAGCACTCCCCACGTGAAAACATTGCTTAGCAGAAGGAGGCAGTCTTTCCCTAGTACTACATAGCTAGGCTTAATCTTCAGATAATATGCTGTGTCATCAAGCTTGAAAGTGGGACACCGATGGGAGCCTTTTATTCTCCTGGAATGGAAGTCACTTGCTTGGGCTTCAGGCTGCCTAAACAGCCTTAGTGGCTCATCTTCTCTTCACTGCAGGAATGTGGCTTTGGGCCAAGGCTGCGATCTCTCAATGGCAATAATGTGCTGGCAATTGCTTTCTAGAAACTCATCCCACGGCACTCCAGAATCAGATCAATACAAATGAAAGGTGACCTAAGTCCTCGGGGTAAGGTCCAGTGTTTCACATCAGTAGAGTTGAGTGTGCAGTGGTAGCAACGAAGCCATACTCTGAAAAGGAGTGCCTTAACTCTGCTATGCCCCTGGGGACACATAGGGCAGTGTATCGTGCACCAATCTCTCATGATGACCACTGTGTGCCAGAAGAGCGGTCGCTGGCTTCTGAGGAAGCCTAGGCGAAGTAGGTCCCCGGGAGCACTCTTCACATTCATAGCAAGGGCAACGTACTCCTTTCTGGGATGCCTAGGCAGAGTGTTCCAGTCGTCAAAAGGCCTCGCGAAAGCAGCGCCTGGCAGATTCTCTTTGCAAGTGGATCGTCCTCAGTGACTGAAACAGAACTGCACTGTTACTGCACAACGTGCTTGTGATTCAGTCTGGGACACAGGATGGCACTCTCACAGAGGCGAAAGCTAACCTTTGCATCCAGCCTGAAGACCAGTACATTTTTCACACTTCACACTGTTAAGTATGTGCAACAGCCATGCTCACCGAGGCCTACCTAAGGTACTGAAATACTTACCCATTTCATCCAATGCAGAGGCCCCTGTGCCCAAAGGGTCTCCAGGGAAGAGCCCTGTGGGTCCCGTGTGTTTCCTTGAGGTAGTCAGAAACTACTGAGGATAACCTTATGAGCTCAAGTTTGAAACCGGGCAACCCTGGCAAAACCTTCATTTCGTCCGTGGTAGGCGAGACAGGTGCGGTTTGAAAGCTGCCAGAAGATCACTCCTGCTGCCCATCTTCTCTTTGCTGCCTGACGACATCACGAAAGAACTTGAGTGTAATCGTTTGAGGCATGCTGGTCTCGGTTCCTTGCTGGGAGCTCCTCCAGGAGCACACTGGAGCTTGGCGGCAAAGAACTGGCACCCCTGTGCTCAAGTAAAAGTCCAGATTTCTCCCATAGTCAGCTTAGCTATGCCCTAGAAGCGAAGAAGCATGTGATAGAGGAAGGCTGCAACACTGTTTGGTATTTCACGACTCATTGTGCACTCACCTTCGTTGTAACATCTGTGAAAGGGCACTGAATGCCGTCCAAATCTTCTGCTGTGTTTGAGTCCCAGGAAGCAACTGGGTTCGTTGGCTTTAAGGCTGTGAACGTGCAGCGGTAATGGCAAAGCCCTGCCCGGATTGCTCCACAACTCTCGTTCGTACAGCATTCAAACGGCCTCAGGAACGCCGTTCCAAGCAGCCTTACATTCCATGCTGGCGTAGCCAGGGAGGCATTTGGATTCTTCGGAGAAACACCTCTGTGCCTCACAAGTGAAACCTGTGGGCTCCCAAATACGTCTCCCTAAGGCAGTCGGAAGCTACATGTTTAGTTCCAGCCTGAAAACAACGGACAGCTTTTTCTGTGACAATGCTGGACTTCTGGGACCATCCAGATTCACCAAGGCCTAACTTTTGCCCGGCGGGGGAATGCTCTTCTGCACGTACAGCACTCCCCACGTGAAAACCTTTCTTAGCAGAAGGAGGCAGTATTTCCCTGGTAGTTGAGAGGTAGGCAGAAGCTTCAGATAAACATGCTGTGTCATCAAGCTTGAAGTGGAACACCGATGGGAACGTTCGCATTCTCCTGGAATGGAAGCCACTTGCTTTGGGCTTCAAGGCTGCCTGAACAGCCTTAGCGGCTCATCTTCTCTTCACTGCAGGAATGTGGCTTTGGACCAAGGCTGCGTTCTCTCAACGGCAATAATGTGCTGGCAATTGCTTTCTAGAAACTCATCCCACGGCACTGCAGATTCAGCTCCATACAAATGAAAGGTGACCTAAGTCTACCAGGTAAAGTCCAGTGTTTCACATCAGCAGAGTTGAGTGTGCAGTGGTAGCCACGAAGCCATACTCTGAAAAGGAGTGCCTTAACTCTGCTATGCCCCTGGGAACACATAGGGCAGTGTATCGTGCACCAATCTCTCATGATGACCACTGTGTGCTACAAGAGCGGTCGCTGGCTTCTGAGGAAGCCTAGGCGAAGTAGGTCCCCGGGAGCACTCTTCACATTCATAGCAAGGGCAACGTACTCCTTTCTGGGATGCCTAGGCAGAGTGTTCCAGTCGTCAAAAGGCCTCGCGAAAGCAGCGCCTGGCAGATTCTCTTTGCAAGTGGATCGTCCTCAGTGACTGAAACAGAACTGCACTGTTACTGCACAATGTGCTTGTGATTCAGTCTGGGACACAGGATGGCACTCTCACAGAGGCGAAAGCTAACTTTTGCATCCAGCCTGAAGACCAGTATATTTTTCACACTTCCACTGTTGTATGTGCAACAGCCATGGTCCTCGAAGCCTACCTAAGGTACTGAAATACTTACCCATTTCATCCTATGCAGAGGTCCCTGTGCCCAAAGGTCTCCAGGAAAGAGCCCTGTGGGTCCCGTGTGTTTCCTTGAGGTAGTCAGAAACTACTGAGGATAACCTTATGAGCTCAAGTTTGAAACCAGGCAACCCTGGCAAAACCCTCATTTCGTCCGTGGTAGGCGAGACAGGTGCGGTTTGAAAGCTGCCTGAAAATCACTCCTGCTGCCCATCTTTTCTTTGTTGCCTGACGGCATCACGAAAGAACTTGAGTGTAATCGTTTGAGGCATGCTGGTCTCGGTTCCTTGCTGGGAGTTCTTCCAGGAGCACACTGGAGCTTGGCGGCAAAGAACTGGCACCCCTGGGCTCAAGTAAAAGTCCAAATTTCTCCCTTAGTAAGCTTAGCTATGCCCAAGGAGCGAAGAAGCATGTGTTAAAGGAAGGCTGCCACACTGTTACGTATTTCACGATTCATTGTGCACTCACCTTCGTTGTAACATCTGTGAAAGGGCAATGAATGCTATCCTAGTCTTCAACTGCGTTTGAGTCCCAGGAAGCAACTGGGTTCGTTGGCTTTAAGGCTGTGAACGTGCAGCGGTAATGGCAAAGCCCTGCCCGGATTGCTCCACAGCTCTCGTTCGTACAGCATTCAAACGGCCTCAGGAACGCCGTTCCAAGCAGCCTTACATTCCATGCTGGCGTAGCCAGGGAGGCATTTGGATTCTTCGGAGAAACACCTCTGTGCCTCACAAGTGAAACCTGTGGGCTCCCAAATACGTCTCCCTAAGGCAGTCGGAAGCTACATGTTTAGTTCCAGCCTGAAAACAACGGACAGCTTTTTCTGTGACAATGCTGGACTTCTGGGACCATCCAGATTCACCAAGGCCTAACTTTTGCCCGGCGGGGGAATGCTCTTCTGCACGTACATCACTCCCCACGTGAAAACATTTCTTAGCAGAAGGAGGCAGTATTTCCCTGGTAGTTGAGAGGTAGGCAGAAGCTTCAGATAAACATGCTGTGTCATCAAGCTTGAAGTGGAACACCGATGGGAACGTTCGCATTCTCCTGGAATGGAAGCCACTTGCTTTGGGCTTCAAGGCTGCCTGAACAGCCTTAGCGGCTCATCTTCTCTTCACTGCAGGAATGTGGCTTTGGACCAAGGCTGCGTTCTCTCAATGGCAATAATGTGCTGGCAATTGCTTTCTAGAAACTCATCCCACGGCACTGCAGATTCAGCTCCATACAAATGAAAGGTGACCTAAGTCTACCAGGTAAAGTCCAGTGTTTCACATCAGCAGAGTTGAGTGTGCAGGGGTAGCCACGAAGCCATACTCTGAAAAGGAGTGCCTTAACTCTGCTATGCCCCTGGGAACACATAGGGCAGTGTATCGTGCACCAATCTCTCATGATGACCACTGTGTGCTACAAGAGCGGTCGCTGGCTTCTGAGGAAGCCTAGGCGAAGTAGGTCCCCGGGAGCAGTCTTCACATTCATAGCAAGGGCAACGTACTCCTTTCTGGGATGCCTAGGCAGAGTGTTCCAGTCGTCAAAAGGCCTCGCAAAAGCAGCGCCTGGCAGATTCTCTTTGCAAGTGGATCGTCCTCAGTGACTGAAACAGAACTGCACTGTTACTGCACAATGTGCTTGTGATTCAGTCTGGGACACAGGATGGCTCTCTCACAGAGGCGAAAGCTAACTTTTGCATCCAGCCTGAAGACCAGTATATTTTTCACACTTCCACTGTTGTATGTGCAACAGCCATGGTCCTCGAAGCCTACCTAAGATACTGAAATACTTACCCATTTCATCCAATGCAGAGGCCCCTGTGCCCAAAGGGTCTCCAGGGAAGAGCCCTGTGGGTCCCGTGTGTTTCCTTGAGGTAGTCAGAAACTACTGAGGATAACCTTATGAGCTCAAGTTTGAAACCGGGCAACCCTGGCAAAACCTTCATTTCGTCCGTGGTAGGCGAGACAGCTGCGGTTTGAAAGCTGCCAGAAGATCACTCCTGCTGCCAATCTTTTCTTTGCTGCCTGACGACATCACGAAAGAACTTGAGTGTAATCGTTTGAGGCATGCTGGTCTCGGTTCCTTGCTGGGAGCTCCTCCAGGAGCACACTGGAGCTTGCCGGCAAAGAACTGACACCCCTGTGCTCAAGTAAAAGTCCAGATTTCTCCCATAGTCAGCTTAGCTATGCCCTAGGAGCGAAGAAGCATGTGATAGAGGAAGGCTGCAACACTGTTTGGTATTTCACGACTCATTGTGCACTCACCTTCGTTGTAACATCTGTGAAAGGGCACTGAATGCTATCCTAGTCTTCAGCTGCGTTTGAGTCCCAGGAAGCAACTGGGTTCGTTGGCTTACAGGCTGTGATCGTGCAGCGGTAATGGCAAAGATCTGCCCGGATCGCTCGACAGCTCTCGTTTGTACAGCATTCAAACGGCCTCAGGAATGCCGTTCCAAGCAGCCTTACATTCCATGCTGGCGTAGCCAGGGAGGCATTTGGATTCTTCGGAGAAACACCACTGTGCCTCACCAGTGAAACCTGTGGGCTCCCAAATACGTCTCCCTACGGCAGTCGGATGCTAGATGTTTAGTTCCAGCCTGAAAACAACGGACAGCTTTTTCTGTGACAATGCTGGACTTCTGGGATCATCCAGATTCACCAAGGCCTAACTTTTGCCCAGCAGGGGAATGCTCTTCTGCACGTACAGCACTCCCCACGTGAAAACCTTTCTTAGCAGAAGGAGGCAGTCTTTCCCTAGTACTACATAGCTAGGCTTAATCTTCAGATAATATGCTGTGTCATCAAGCTTGAAAGTGGGACACCGATGGGAGCCTTTTATTCTCCTGGAATGGAAGTCACTTGCTTGGGCTTCAGGCTGCCTAAACAGCCTTAGTGGCTCATCTTCTCTTCACTGCAGGAATGTGGCTTTGGGCCAAGGCTGCGTTCTCTCAATGGCAATAATGTGCTGGCAATTGCTTTCTAGAAACTCATCCCACGGCACTCCAGAATCAGATCAATACAAATGAAAGGTGACCTAAGTCCTCGGGGTAAGGTCCAGTGTTTCACATCAGTAGAGTTGAGTGTGCAGTGGTAGCAACGAAGCCATACTCTGAAAAGGAGTGCCTTAACTCTGCTATGCCCCTGGGGACACATAGGGCAGTGTATCGTGCACCAATCTCTCATGATGACCACTGTGTGCCAGAAGAGCGGTCGCTGGCTTCTGAGGAAGCCTAGGCGAAGTAGGTCCCCGGGAGCACTCTTCACATTCATAGCAAGGGCAACGTACTCCTTTCTGGGATGCCTAGGCAGAGTGTTCCAGTCATCAAAAGGCCTCGCGAAAGCAGCGCCTGGCAGATTCTCTTTGCAAGTGGATCGTCCTCAGTGACTGAAACAGAACTGCACTGTTACTGCACAACGTGCTTGTGATTCAGTCTGGGACACAGGATAGCAATCTCACAGAGGCGAAAGCTAACCTTTGCATCCAGCCTGAAGACCAGTACATTTTTCACACTTCACACTGTTAAGTATGTGCAACAGCCATGCTCACCGAGGCCTACCTAAGGTACTGAAATACTTACCCATTTCATCCAATGCAGAGGCCCCTGTGCCCAAAGGGTCTCCAGGGAAGAGCCCTGTGGGTCCCGTGTGTTTCCTTGAGGTAGTCAGAAACTACTGAGGATAACCTTATGAGCTCAAGTTTGAAACCGGGCAACCCTGGCAAAACCTTCATTTCGTCCGTGGTAGGCGAGACAGGTGCGGTTTGAAAGCTGCCAGAAGATCACTCCTGCTGCCCATCTTCTCTTTGCTGCCTGACGACATCACGAAAGAACTTGAGTGTAATCGTTTGAGGCATGCTGGTCTCGGTTCCTTGCTGGGAGCTCCTCCAGGAGCACACTGGAGCTTGCCGGCAAAGAACTGGCACCCCTGTGCTCAAGTAAAAGTCCAGATTTCTCCCATAGTCAGCTTAGCTATGCCCTAGAAGCGAAGAAGCATGTGATAGAGGAAGGCTGCAACACTGTTTGGTATTTCACGACTCATTGTGCACTCACCTTCGTTGTAACATCTGTGAAAGGGCACTGAATGCCGTCCAAATCTTCTGCTGTGTTTGAGTCCCAGGAAGCAACTGGGTTCGTTGGCTTTAAGGCTGTGAACGTGCAGCGGTAATGGCAAAGCCCTGCCCGGATTGCTCCACAGCTCTCGTTCGTACAGCATTCAAACGGCCTCAGGAACGCCGTTCCAAGCAGCCTTACATTCCATGCTGGCGTAGCCAGGGAGGCATTTGGATTCTTCGGAGAAACACCTCTGTGCCTCACAAGTGAAACCTGTGGGCTCCCAAATACGTCTCCCTAAGGCAGTCGGAAGCTACATGTTTAGTTCCAGCCTGAAAACAACGGACAGCTTTTTCTGTGACAATGCTGGACTTCTGGGACCATCCAGATTCACCAAGGCCTAACTTTTGCCCGGCGGGGGAATGCTCTTCTGCACGTACATCACTCCCCACGTGAAAACATTTCTTAGCAGAAGGAGGCAGTATTTCCCTGGTAGTTGAGAGGTAGGCAGAAGCTTCAGATAAACATGCTGTGTCATCAAGCTTGAAGTGGAACACCGATGGGAACGTTCGCATTCTCCTGGAATGGAAGCCACTTGCTTTGGGCTTCAAGGCTGCCTGAACAGCCTTAGCGGCTCATCTTCTCTTCACTGCAGGAATGTGGCTTTGGACCAAGGCTGCGTTCTCTCAATGGCAATAATGTGCTGGCAATTGCTTTCTAGAAACTCATCCCACGGCACTGCAGATTCAGCTCCATACAAATGAAAGGTGACCTAAGTCTACCAGGTAAAGTCCAGTGTTTCACATCAGCAGAGTTGAGTGTGCAGGGGTAGCCACAAAGCCATACTCTGAAAAGGAGTGCCTTAACTCTGCTATGCCCCTGGGAACACATAGGGCAGTGTATCGTGCACCAATCTCTCATGATGACCACTGTGTGCTACAAGAGCGGTCGCTGGCTTCTGAGGAAGCCTAGGCGAAGTAGGTCCCCGGGAGCAGTCTTCACATTCATAGCAAGGGCAACGTACTCCTTTCTGGGATGCCTAGGCAGAGTGTTCCAGTCGTCAAAAGGCCTCGCAAAAGCAGCGCCTGGCAGATTCTCTTTGCAAGTGGATCGTCCTCAGTGACTGAAACAGAACTGCACTGTTACTGCACAATGTGCTTGTGATTCAGTCTGGGACACAGGATGGCTCTCTCACAGAGGCGAAAGCTAACTTTTGCATCCAGCCTGAAGACCAGTATATTTTTCACACTTCCACTGTTGTATGTGCAACAGCCATGGTCCTCGAAGCCTACCTAAGGTACTGAAATACTTACCCATTTCATCCAATGCAGAGGCCCCTGTGCCCAAAGGGTCTCCAGGGAAGAGCCCTGTGGGTCCCGTGTGTTTCCTTGAGGTAGTCAGAAACTACTGAGGATAACCTTATGAGCTCAAATTTGAAACCGGGCAACCCTGGCAAAACCTTCATTTCGTCCGTGGTAGGCGAGACAGCTGCGGTTTGAAAGCTGCCAGAAGATCACTCCTGCTGCCAATCTTTTCTTTGCTGCCTGACGACATCACGAAAGAACTTGAGTGTAATCGTTTGAGGCATGCTGGTCTCGGTTCCTTGCTGGGAGCTCCTCCAGGAGCACACTGGAGCTTGCCGGCAAAGAACTGACACCCCTGTGCTCAAGTAAAAGTCCAGATTTCTCCCATAGTCAGCTTAGCTATGCCCTAGAAGCGAAGAAGCATGTGATAGAGGAAGGCTGCAACACTGTTTGGTATTTCACGACTCATTGTGCACTCACCTTCGTTGTAACATCTGTGAAAGGGCACTGAATGCCGTCCAAATCTTCTGCTGTGTTTGAGTCCCAGGAAGCAACTGGGTTCGTTGGCTTTAAGGCTGTGAACGTGCAGCGGTAATGGCAAAGCCCTGCCTGGATTGCTCCACAGCTCTCGTTCGTACAGCATTCAAACGGCCTCAGGAACGCCGTTCCAAGCAGCCTTACATTCCATGCTGGCGTAGCCAGGGAGGCATTTGGATTCTTCGGAGAAACACCTCTGTGCCTCACAAGTGAAACCTGTGGGCTCCCAAATACGTCTCCCTAAGGCAGTCGGAAGCTACATGTTTAGTTCCAGCCTGAAAACAACGGACAGCTTTTTCTGTGACAATGCTGGACTTCTGGGACCATCCAGATTCACCAAGGCCTAACTTTTGCCCGGCGGGGGAATGCTCTTCTGCACGTACATCACTCCCCACGTGAAAACATTTCTTAGCAGAAGGAGGCAGTATTTCCCTGGTAGTTGAGAGGTAGGCAGAAGCTTCAGATAAACATGCTGTGTCATCAAGCTTGAAGTGGAACACCGATGGGAACGTTCGCATTCTCCTGGAATGGAAGCCACTTGCTTTGGGCTTCAAGGCTGCCTGAACAGCCTTAGCGGCTCATCTTCTCTTCACTGCAGGAATGTGGCTTTGGACCAAGGCTGCGTTCTCTCAACGGCAATAATGTGCTGGCAATTGCTTTCTAGAAACTCATCCCACGGCACTGCAGATTCAGCTCCATACAAATGAAAGGTGACCTAAGTCTACCAGGTAAAGTCCAGTGTTTCACATCAGCAGAGTTGAGTGTGCAGTGGTAGCCACGAAGCCATACTCTGAAAAGGAGTGCCTTAACTCTGCTATGCCCCTGGGAACACATAGGGCAGTGTATCGTGCACCAATCTCTCATGATGACCACTGTGTGCTACAAGAGCGGTCGCTGGCTTCTGAGGAAGCCTAGGCGAAGTAGGTCCCCGGGAGCACTCTTCACATTCATAGCAAGGGCAACGTACTCCTTTCTGGGATGCCTAGGCAGAGTGTTCCAGTCGTCAAAAGGCCTCGCGAAAGCAGCGCCTGGCAGATTCTCTTTGCAAGTGGATCGTCCTCAGTGACTGAAACAGAACTGCACTGTTACTGCACAATGTGCTTGTGATTCAGTCTGGGACACAGGATGGCACTCTCACAGAGGCGAAAGCTAACTTTTGCATCCAGCCTGAAGACCAGTATATTTTTCACACTTCCACTGTTGTATGTGCAACAGCCATGGTCCTCGAAGCCTACCTAAGGTACTGAAATACTTACCCATTTCATCCTATGCAGAGGTCCCTGTGCCCAAAGGTCTCCAGGAAAGAGCCCTGTGGGTCCCGTGTGTTTCCTTGAGGTAGTCAGAAACTACTGAGGATAACCTTATGAGCTCAAGTTTGAAACCGGGCAACCCTGGCAAAACCCTCATTTCGTCCGTGGTAGGCGAGACAGGTGCGGTTTGAAAGCTGCCTGAAAATCACTCCTGCTGCCCATCTTTTCTTTGTTGCCTGACGGCATCACGAAAGAACTTGAGTGTAATCGTTTGAGGCATGCTGGTCTCGGTTCCTTGCTGGGAGTTCTTCCAGGAGCACACTGGAGCTTGGCGGCAAAGAACTGGCACCCCTGGGCTCAAGTAAAAGTCCAAATTTCTCCCTTAGTAAGCTTAGCTATGCCCAAGGAGCGAAGAAGCATGTGTTAAAGGAAGGCTGCCACACTGTTACGTATTTCACGATTCATTGTGCACTCACCTTCGTTGTAACATCTGTGAAAGGGCAATGAATGCTATCCTAGTCTTCAACTGCGTTTGAGTCCCAGGAAGCAACTGGGTTCGTTGGCTTTAAGGCTGTGAACGTGCAGCGGTAATGGCAAAGCCCTGCCCGGATTGCTCCACAGCTCTCGTTCGTACAGCATTCAAACGGCCTCAGGAACGCCGTTCCAAGCAGCCTTACATTCCATGCTGGCGTAGCCAGGGAGGCATTTGGATTCTTCGGAGAAACACCTCTGTGCCTCACAAGTGAAACCTGTGGGCTCCCAAATACGTCTCCCTAAGGCAGTCGGAAGCTACATGTTTAGTTCCAGCCTGAAAAAAACGGACAGCTTTTTCTGTGACAATGCTGGACTTCTGAGACCATCCAGATTCACCAAGGCCTAACTTTTGCCCGGCGGGGGAATGCTCTTCTGCACGTACATCACTCCCCACGTGAAAACATTTCTTAGCAGAAGGAGGCAGTATTTCCCTGGTAGTTGAGAGGTAGGCAGAAGCTTCAGATAAACATGCTGTGTCATCAAGCTTGAAGTGGAACACCGATGGGAACGTTCGCATTCTCCTGGAATGGAAGCCACTTGCTTTGGGCTTCAAGGCTGCCTGAACAGCCTTAGCGGCTCATCTTCTCTTCACTGCAGGAATGTGGCTTTGGACCAAGGCTGCGTTCTCTCAACGGCAATAATGTGCTGGCAATTGCTTTCTAGAAACTCATCCCACGGCACTGCAGATTCAGCTCCATACAAATGAAAGGTGACCTAAGTCTACCAGGTAAAGTCCAGTGTTTCACATCAGCAGAGTTGAGTGTGCAGGGGTAGCCACGAAGCCATACTCTGAAAAGGAGTGCCTTAACTCTGCTATGCCCCTGGGAACACATAGGGCAGTGTATCGTGCACCAATCTCTCATGATGACCACTGTGTGCTACAAGAGCGGTCGCTGGCTTCTGAGGAAGCCTAGGCGAAGTAGGTCCCCGGGAGCAGTCTTCACATTCATAGCAAGGGCAACGTACTCCTTTCTGGGATGCCTAGGCAGAGTGTTCCAGTCGTCAAAAGGCCTCGCGAAAGCAGCGCCTGGCAGATTCTCTTTGCAAGTGGATCGTCCTCAGTGACTGAAACAGAACTGCACTGTTACTGCACAACGTGCTTGTGATTCAGTCTGGGACACAGGATGGCACTCTCACAGAGGCGAAAGCTAACTTTTGCATCCAGCCTGAAGACCAGTATATTTTTCACACTTCCACTGTTGTATGTGCAACAGCCATGGTCCTCGAAGCCTACCCAAGGTACTGAAATACTTACCCATTTCATCCTATGCAGAGGTCCCTGTGCCCAAAGGTCTCCAGGAAAGAGCCCTGTGGGTCCCGTGTGTTTCCTTGAGGTAGTCAGAAACTACTGAGGATAACCTTATGAGCTCAAGTTTGAAACCGGGCAACCCTGGCAAAACCTTCATTTCGTCCGTGGTAGGCGAGACAGGTGCGGTTTGAAAGCTGCCTGAAAATCACTCCTGCTGCCCATCTTTTCTTTGTTGCCTGACGGCATCACGAAAGAACTTGAGTGTAATCGTATGAGGCATGCTGGTCTCGGTTCCTTCCTGGGAGTTCCTCCAGGAGCACACTGGAGCTTGGCGGCAAAGAACTGGCACCCCTGGGCTCAAGTAAAAGTCCAAATTTCTCCCTTAGTAAGCTTAGCTATGCCCTAGGAGCGAAGAAGCATGTGTTAAAGGAAGGCTGCCACACTGTTACGTATTTCACGATTCATTGTGCACTCACCTTCGTTGTAACATCTGTGAAAGGGCACTGAATGCTATCCTAGTCTTCAGCTGCGTTTGAGTCCCAGGAAGCAACTGGGTTCGTTGGCTTACAGGCTGTGATCGTGCAGCGGTAATGGCAAAGATCTGCCCGGATCGCTCGACAGCTCTCGTTTGTACAGCATTCAAACGGCCTCAGGAACGCCGTTCCAAGCAGCCTTACATTCCATGCTGGCGTAGCCAGGGAGGCATTTGGATTCTTCGGAGAAACACCACTGTGCCTCACCAGTGAAACCTGTGGGCTCCCAAATACGTCTCCCTACGGCAGTCGGATGCTAGATGTTTAGTTCCAGCCTGAAAACAACGGACAGCTTTTTCTGTGACAATGCTGGACTTCTGGGATCATCCAGATTCACCAAGGCCTAACTTTTGCCCAGCAGGGGAATGCTCTTCTGCACGTACAGCACTCCCCACGTGAAAACATTGCTTAGCAGAAGGAGGCAGTCTTTCCCTAGTACTACATAGCTAGGCTTAATCTTCAGATAATATGCTGTGTCATCAAGCTTGAAAGTGGGACACCGATGGGAGCCTTTTATTCTCCTGGAATGGAAGTCACTTGCTTGGGCTTCAGGCTGCCTAAACAGCCTTAGTGGCTCATCTTCTCTTCACTGCAGGAATGTGGCTTTGGGCCAAGGCTGCGATCTCTCAATGGCAATAATGTGCTGGCAATTGCTTTCTAGAAACTCATCCCACGGCACTCCAGAATCAGATCAATACAAATGAAAGGTGACCTAAGTCCTCGGGGTAAGGTCCAGTGTTTCACATCAGTAGAGTTGAGTGTGCAGTGGTAGCAACGAAGCCATACTCTGAAAAGGAGTGCCTTAACTCTGCTATGCCCCTGGGGACACATAGGGCAGTGTATCGTGCACCAATCTCTCATGATGACCACTGTGTGCCAGAAGAGCGGTCGCTGGCTTCTGAGGAAGCCTAGGCGAAGTAGGTCCCCGGGAGCACTCTTCACATTCATAGCAAGGGCAACGTACTCCTTTCTGGGATGCCTAGGCAGAGTGTTCCAGTCGTCAAAAGGCCTCGCGAAAGCAGCGCCTGGCAGATTCTCTTTGCAAGTGGATCGTCCTCAGTGACTGAAACAGAACTGCACTGTTACTGCACAACGTGCTTGTGATTCAGTCTGGGACACAGGATGGCACTCTCACAGAGGCGAAAGCTAACCTTTGCATCCAGCCTGAAGACCAGTACATTTTTCACACTTCACACTGTTAAGTATGTGCAACAGCCATGCTCACCGAGGCCTACCTAAGGTACTGAAATACTTACCCATTTCATCCAATGCAGAGGCCCCTGTGCCCAAAGGGTCTCCAGGGAAGAGCCCTATGGGTCCCGTGTGTTTCCTTGAGGTAGTCAGAAACTACTGAGGATAACCTTATGAGCTCAAGTTTGAAACCGGGCAACCCTGGCAAAACCTTCATTTCGTCCGTGGTAGGCGAGACAGGTGCGGTTTGAAAGCTGCCAGAAGATCACTCCTGCTGCCCATCTTCTCTTTGCTGCCTGACGACATCACGAAAGAACTTGAGTGTAATCGTTTGAGGCATGCTGGTCTCGGTTCCTTGCTGGGAGCTCCTCCAGGAGCACACTGGAGCTTGCCGGCAAAGAACTGGCACCCCTGTGCTCAAGTAAAAGTCCAGATTTCTCCCATAGTCAGCTTAGCTATGCCCTAGAAGCGAAGAAGCATGTGATAGAGGAAGGCTGCAACACTGTTTGGTATTTCACGACTCATTGTGCACTCACCTTCGTTGTAACATCTGTGAAAGGGCACTGAATGCCGTCCAAATCTTCTGCTGTGTTTGAGTCCCAGGAAGCAACTGGGTTCGTTGGCTTTAAGGCTGTGAACGTGCAGCGGTAATGGCAAAGCCCTGCCCGGATTGCTCCACAACTCTCGTTCGTACAGCATTCAAACGGCCTCAGGAACGCCGTTCCAAGCAGCCTTACATTCCATGCTGGCGTAGCCAGGGAGGCATTTGGATTCTTCGGAGAAACACCTCTGTGCCTCACAAGTGAAACCTGTGGGCTCCCAAATACGTCTCCCTAAGGCAGTCGGAAGCTACATGTTTAGTTCCAGCCTGAAAACAACGGACAGCTTTTTCTGTGACAATGCTGGACTTCTGGGACCATCCAGATTCACCAAGGCCTAACTTTTGCCCGGCGGGGGAATGCTCTTCTGCACGTACATCACTCCCCACGTGAAAACATTTCTTAGCAGAAGGAGGCAGTATTTCCCTGGTAGTTGAGAGGTAGGCAGAAGCTTCAGATAAACATGCTGTGTCATCAAGCTTGAAGTGGAACACCGATGGGAACGTTCGCATTCTCCTGGAATGGAAGCCACTTGCTTTGGGCTTCAAGGCTGCCTGAACAGCCTTAGCGGCTCATCTTCTCTTCACTGCAGGAATGTGGCTTTGGACCAAGGCTGCGTTCTCTCAACGGCAATAATGTGCTGGCAATTGCTTTCTAGAAACTCATCCCACGGCACTGCAGATTCAGCTCCATACAAATGAAAGGTGACCTAAGTCTACCAGGTAAAGTCCAGTGTTTCACATCAGCAGAGTTGAGTGTGCAGGGGTAGCCACGAAGCCATACTCTGAAAAGGAGTGCCTTAACTCTGCTATGCCCCTGGGAACACATAGGGCAGTGTATCGTGCACCAATCTCTCATGATGACCACTGTGTGCTACAAGAGCGGTCGCTGGCTTCTGAGGAAGCCTAGGCGAAGTAGGTCCCCGGGAGCAGTCTTCACATTCATAGCAAGGGCAACGTACTCCTTTCTGGGATGCCTAGGCAGAGTGTTCCAGTCGTCAAAAGGCCTCGCGAAAGCAGCGCCTGGCAGATTCTCTTTGCAAGTGGATCGTCCTCAGTGACTGAAACAGAACTGCACTGTTACTGCACAACGTGCTTGTGATTCAGTCTGGGACACAGGATGGCACTCTCACAGAGGCGAAAGCTAACTTTTGCATCCAGCCTGAAGACCAGTATATTTTTCACACTTCCACTGTTGTATGTGCAACAGCCATGGTCCTCGAAGCCTACCCAAGGTACTGAAATACTTACCCATTTCATCCTATGCAGAGGTCCCTGTGCCCAAAGGTCTCCAGGAAAGAGCCCTGTGGGTCCCGTGTGTTTCCTTGAGGTAGTCAGAAACTACTGAGGATAACCTTATGAGCTCAAGTTTGAAACCGGGCAACCCTGGCAAAACCTTCATTTCGTCCGTGGTAGGCGAGACAGGTGCGGTTTGAAAGCTGCCTGAAAATCACTCCTGCTGCCCATCTTTTCTTTGTTGCCTGACGGCATCACGAAAGAACTTGAGTGTAATCGTATGAGGCATGCTGGTCTCGGTTCCTTCCTGGGAGTTCCTCCAGGAGCACACTGGAGCTTGGCGGCAAAGAACTGGCACCCCTGGGCTCAAGTAAAAGTCCAAATTTCTCCCTTAGTAAGCTTAGCTATGCCCTAGGAGCGAAGAAGCATGTGTTAAAGGAAGGCTGCCACACTGTTACGTATTTCACGATTCATTGTGCACTCACCTTCGTTGTAACATCTGTGAAAGGGCACTGAATGCTATCCTAGTCTTCAGCTGCGTTTGAGTCCCAGGAAGCAACTGGGTTCGTTGGCTTACAGGCTGTGATCGTGCAGCGGTAATGGCAAAGATCTGCCCGGATCGCTCGACAGCTCTCGTTTGTACAGCATTCAAACGGCCTCAGGAACGCCGTTCCAAGCAGCCTTACATTCCATGCTGGCGTAGCCAGGGAGGCATTTGGATTCTTCGGAGAAACACCACTGTGCCTCACCAGTGAAACCTGTGGGCTCCCAAATACGTCTCCCTACGGCAGTCGGATGCTAGATGTTTAGTTCCAGCCTGAAAACAACGGACAGCTTTTTCTGTGACAATGCTGGACTTCTGGGATCATCCAGATTCACCAAGGCCTAACTTTTGCCCAGCAGGGGAATGCTCTTCTGCACGTACAGCACTCCCCACGTGAAAACATTGCTTAGCAGAAGGAGGCAGTCTTTCCCTAGTACTACATAGCTAGGCTTAATCTTCAGATAATATGCTGTGTCATCAAGCTTGAAAGTGGGACACCGATGGGAGCCTTTTATTCTCCTGGAATGGAAGTCACTTGCTTGGGCTTCAGGCTGCCTAAACAGCCTTAGTGGCTCATCTTCTCTTCACTGCAGGAATGTGGCTTTGGGCCAAGGCTGCGATCTCTCAATGGCAATAATGTGCTGGCAATTGCTTTCTAGAAACTCATCCCACGGCACTCCAGAATCAGATCAATACAAATGAAAGGTGACCTAAGTCCTCGGGGTAAGGTCCAGTGTTTCACATCAGTAGAGTTGAGTGTGCAGTGGTAGCAACGAAGCCATACTCTGAAAAGGAGTGCCTTAACTCTGCTATGCCCCTGGGGACACATAGGGCAGTGTATCGTGCACCAATCTCTCATGATGACCACTGTGTGCCAGAAGAGCGGTCGCTGGCTTCTGAGGAAGCCTAGGCGAAGTAGGTCCCCGGGAGCACTCTTCACATTCATAGCAAGGGCAACGTACTCCTTTCTGGGATGCCTAGGCAGAGTGTTCCAGTCGTCAAAAGGCCTCGCGAAAGCAGCGCCTGGCAGATTCTCTTTGCAAGTGGATCGTCCTCAGTGACTGAAACAGAACTGCACTGTTACTGCACAACGTGCTTGTGATTCAGTCTGGGACACAGGATGGCACTCTCACAGAGGCGAAAGCTAACCTTTGCATCCAGCCTGAAGACCAGTACATTTTTCACACTTCACACTGTTAAGTATGTGCAACAGCCATGCTCACCGAGGCCTACCTAAGGTACTGAAATACTTACCCATTTCATCCAATGCAGAGGCCCCTGTGCCCAAAGGGTCTCCAGGGAAGAGCCCTATGGGTCCCGTGTGTTTCCTTGAGGTAGTCAGAAACTACTGAGGATAACCTTATGAGCTCAAGTTTGAAACCGGGCAACCCTGGCAAAACCTTCATTTCGTCCGTGGTAGGCGAGACAGGTGCGGTTTGAAAGCTGCCAGAAGATCACTCCTGCTGCCCATCTTCTCTTTGCTGCCTGACGACATCACGAAAGAACTTGAGTGTAATCGTTTGAGGCATGCTGGTCTCGGTTCCTTGCTGGGAGCTCCTCCAGGAGCACACTGGAGCTTGCCGGCAAAGAACTGGCACCCCTGTGCTCAAGTAAAAGTCCAGATTTCTCCCATAGTCAGCTTAGCTATGCCCTAGAAGCGAAGAAGCATGTGATAGAGGAAGGCTGCAACACTGTTTGGTATTTCACGACTCATTGTGCACTCACCTTCGTTGTAACATCTGTGAAAGGGCACTGAATGCCGTCCAAATCTTCTGCTGTGTTTGAGTCCCAGGAAGCAACTGGGTTCGTTGGCTTTAAGGCTGTGAACGTGCAGCGGTAATGGCAAAGCCCTGCCCGGATTGCTCCACAACTCTCGTTCGTACAGCATTCAAACGGCCTCAGGAACGCCGTTCCAAGCAGCCTTACATTCCATGCTGGCGTAGCCAGGGAGGCATTTGGATTCTTCGGAGAAACACCTCTGTGCCTCACAAGTGAAACCTGTGGGCTCCCAAATACGTCTCCCTAAGGCAGTCGGAAGCTACATGTTTAGTTCCAGCCTGAAAACAACGGACAGCTTTTTCTGTGACAATGCTGGACTTCTGGGACCATCCAGATTCACCAAGGCCTAACTTTTGCCCGGCGGGGGAATGCTCTTCTGCACGTACATCACTCCCCACGTGAAAACATTTCTTAGCAGAAGGAGGCAGTATTTCCCTGGTAGTTGAGAGGTAGGCAGAAGCTTCAGATAAACATGCTGTGTCATCAAGCTTGAAGTGGAACACCGATGGGAACGTTCGCATTCTCCTGGAATGGAAGCCACTTGCTTTGGGCTTCAAGGCTGCCTGAACAGCCTTAGCGGCTCATCTTCTCTTCACTGCAGGAATGTGGCTTTGGACCAAGGCTGCGTTCTCTCAACGGCAATAATGTGCTGGCAATTGCTTTCTAGAAACTCATCCCACGGCACTGCAGATTCAGCTCCATACAAATGAAAGGTGACCTAAGTCTACCAGGTAAAGTCCAGTGTTTCACATCAGCAGAGTTGAGTGTGCAGTGGTAGCCACGAAGCCATACTCTGAAAAGGAGTGCCTTAACTCTGCTATGCCCCTGGGAACACATAGGGCAGTGTATCGTGCACCAATCTCTCATGATGACCACTGTGTGCTACAAGAGCGGTCGCTGGCTTCTGAGGAAGCCTAGGCGAAGTAGGTCCCCGGGAGCACTCTTCACATTCATAGCAAGGGCAACGTACTCCTTTCTGGGATGCCTAGGCAGAGTGTTCCAGTCGTCAAAAGGCCTCGCGAAAGCAGCGCCTGGCAGATTCTCTTTGCAAGTGGATCGTCCTCAGTGACTGAAACAGAACTGCACTGTTACTGCACAATGTGCTTGTGATTCAGTCTGGGACACAGGATGGCACTCTCACAGAGGCGAAAGCTAACTTTTGCATCCAGCCTGAAGACCAGTATATTTTTCACACTTCCACTGTTGTATGTGCAACAGCCATGGTCCTCGAAGCCTACCTAAGGTACTGAAATACTTACCCATTTCATCCTATGCAGAGGTCCCTGTGCCCAAAGGTCTCCAGGAAAGAGCCCTGTGGGTCCCGTGTGTTTCCTTGAGGTAGTCAGAAACTACTGAGGATAACCTTATGAGCTCAAGTTTGAAACCGGGCAACCCTGGCAAAACCCTCATTTCGTCCGTGGTAGGCGAGACAGGTGCGGTTTGAAAGCTGCCTGAAAATCACTCCTGCTGCCCATCTTTTCTTTGTTGCCTGACGGCATCACGAAAGAACTTGAGTGTAATCGTTTGAGGCATGCTGGTCTCGGTTCCTTGCTGGGAGTTCTTCCAGGAGCACACTGGAGCTTGGCGGCAAAGAACTGGCACCCCTGGGCTCAAGTAAAAGTCCAAATTTCTCCCTTAGTAAGCTTAGCTATGCCCAAGGAGCGAAGAAGCATGTGTTAAAGGAAGGCTGCCACACTGTTACGTATTTCACGATTCATTGTGCACTCACCTTCGTTGTAACATCTGTGAAAGGGCAATGAATGCTATCCTAGTCTTCAACTGCGTTTGAGTCCCAGGAAGCAACTGGGTTCGTTGGCTTTAAGGCTGTGAACGTGCAGCGGTAATGGCAAAGCCCTGCCCGGATTGCTCCACAGCTCTCGTTCGTACAGCATTCAAACGGCCTCAGGAACGCCGTTCCAAGCAGCCTTACATTCCATGCTGGCGTAGCCAGGGAGGCATTTGGATTCTTCGGAGAAACACCTCTGTGCCTCACAAGTGAAACCTGTGGGCTCCCAAATACGTCTCCCTAAGGCAGTCGGAAGCTACATGTTTAGTTCCAGCCTGAAAAAAACGGACAGCTTTTTCTGTGACAATGCTGGACTTCTGAGACCATCCAGATTCACCAAGGCCTAACTTTTGCCCGGCGGGGGAATGCTCTTCTGCACGTACATCACTCCCCACGTGAAAACATTTCTTAGCAGAAGGAGGCAGTATTTCCCTGGTAGTTGAGAGGTAGGCAGAAGCTTCAGATAAACATGCTGTGTCATCAAGCTTGAAGTGGAACACCGATGGGAACGTTCGCATTCTCCTGGAATGGAAGCCACTTGCTTTGGGCTTCAAGGCTGCCTGAACAGCCTTAGCGGCTCATCTTCTCTTCACTGCAGGAATGTGGCTTTGGACCAAGGCTGCGTTCTCTCAACGGCAATAATGTGCTGGCAATTGCTTTCTAGAAACTCATCCCACGGCACTGCAGATTCAGCTCCATACAAATGAAAGGTGACCTAAGTCTACCAGGTAAAGTCCAGTGTTTCACATCAGCAGAGTTGAGTGTGCAGGGGTAGCCACGAAGCCATACTCTGAAAAGGAGTGCCTTAACTCTGCTATGCCCCTGGGAACACATAGGGCAGTGTATCGTGCACCAATCTCTCATGATGACCACTGTGTGCTACAAGAGCGGTCGCTGGCTTCTGAGGAAGCCTAGGCGAAGTAGGTCCCCGGGAGCAGTCTTCACATTCATAGCAAGGGCAACGTACTCCTTTCTGGGATGCCTAGGCAGAGTGTTCCAGTCGTCAAAAGGCCTCGCGAAAGCAGCGCCTGGCAGATTCTCTTTGCAAGTGGATCGTCCTCAGTGACTGAAACAGAACTGCACTGTTACTGCACAACGTGCTTGTGATTCAGTCTGGGACACAGGATGGCACTCTCACAGAGGCGAAAGCTAACTTTTGCATCCAGCCTGAAGACCAGTATATTTTTCACACTTCCACTGTTGTATGTGCAACAGCCATGGTCCTCGAAGCCTACCCAAGGTACTGAAATACTTACCCATTTCATCCTATGCAGAGGTCCCTGTGCCCAAAGGTCTCCAGGAAAGAGCCCTGTGGGTCCCGTGTGTTTCCTTGAGGTAGTCAGAAACTACTGAGGATAACCTTATGAGCTCAAGTTTGAAACCGGGCAACCCTGGCAAAACCTTCATTTCGTCCGTGGTAGGCGAGACAGGTGCGGTTTGAAAGCTGCCTGAAAATCACTCCTGCTGCCCATCTTTTCTTTGTTGCCTGACGGCATCACGAAAGAACTTGAGTGTAATCGTATGAGGCATGCTGGTCTCGGTTCCTTCCTGGGAGTTCCTCCAGGAGCACACTGGAGCTTGGCGGCAAAGAACTGGCACCCCTGTGCTCAAGTAAAAGTCCAAATTTCTCCCTTAGTAAGCTTAGCTATGCCCTAGGAGCGAAGAAGCATGTGTTAAAGGAAGGCTGCCACACTGTTACGTATTTCACGATTCATTGTGCACTCACCTTCGTTGTAACATCTGTGAAAGGGCACTGAATGCTATCCTAGTCTTCAGCTGCGTTTGAGTCCCAGGAAGCAACTGGGTTCGTTGGCTTACAGGCTGTGATCGTGCAGCGGTAATGGCAAAGATCTGCCCGGATCGCTCGACAGCTCTCGTTTGTACAGCATTCAAACGGCCTCAGGAACGCCGTTCCAAGCAGCCTTACATTCCATGCTGGCGTAGCCAGGGAGGCATTTGGATTCTTCGGAGAAACACCACTGTGCCTCACCAGTGAAACCTGTGGGCTCCCAAATACGTCTCCCTACGGCAGTCGGATGCTAGATGTTTAGTTCCAGCCTGAAAACAACGGACAGCTTTTTCTGTGACAATGCTGGACTTCTGGGATCATCCAGATTCACCAAGGCCTAACTTTTGCCCAGCAGGGGAATGCTCTTCTGCACGTACAGCACTCCCCACGTGAAAACATTGCTTAGCAGAAGGAGGCAGTCTTTCCCTAGTACTACATAGCTAGGCTTAATCTTCAGATAATATGCTGTGTCATCAAGCTTGAAAGTGGGACACCGATGGGAGCCTTTTATTCTCCTGGAATGGAAGTCACTTGCTTGGGCTTCAGGCTGCCTAAACAGCCTTAGTGGCTCATCTTCTCTTCACTGCAGGAATGTGGCTTTGGGCCAAGGCTGCGATCTCTCAATGGCAATAATGTGCTGGCAATTGCTTTCTAGAAACTCATCCCACGGCACTCCAGAATCAGATCAATACAAATGAAAGGTGACCTAAGTCCTCGGGGTAAGGTCCAGTGTTTCACATCAGTAGAGTTGAGTGTGCAGTGGTAGCAACGAAGCCATACTCTGAAAAGGAGTGCCTTAACTCTGCTATGCCCCTGGGGACACATAGGGCAGTGTATCGTGCACCAATCTCTCATGATGACCACTGTGTGCCAGAAGAGCGGTCGCTGGCTTCTGAGGAAGCCTAGGCGAAGTAGGTCCCCGGGAGCACTCTTCACATTCATAGCAAGGGCAACGTACTCCTTTCTGGGATGCCTAGGCAGAGTGTTCCAGTCGTCAAAAGGCCTCGCGAAAGCAGCGCCTGGCAGATTCTCTTTGCAAGTGGATCGTCCTCAGTGACTGAAACAGAACTGCACTGTTACTGCACAACGTGCTTGTGATTCAGTCTGGGACACAGGATGGCACTCTCACAGAGGCGAAAGCTAACCTTTGCATCCAGCCTGAAGACCAGTACATTTTTCACACTTCACACTGTTAAGTATGTGCAACAGCCATGCTCACCGAGGCCTACCTAAGGTACTGAAATACTTACCCATTTCATCCAATGCAGAGGCCCCTGTGCCCAAAGGGTCTCCAGGGAAGAGCCCTATGGGTCCCGTGTGTTTCCTTGAGGTAGTCAGAAACTACTGAGGATAACCTTATGAGCTCAAGTTTGAAACCGGGCAACCCTGGCAAAACCTTCATTTCGTCCGTGGTAGGCGAGACAGGTGCGGTTTGAAAGCTGCCAGAAGATCACTCCTGCTGCCCATCTTCTCTTTGCTGCCTGACGACATCACGAAAGAACTTGAGTGTAATCGTTTGAGGCATGCTGGTCTCGGTTCCTTGCTGGGAGCTCCTCCAGGAGCACACTGGAGCTTGCCGGCAAAGAACTGGCACCCCTGTGCTCAAGTAAAAGTCCAGATTTCTCCCATAGTCAGCTTAGCTATGCCCTAGAAGCGAAGAAGCATGTGATAGAGGAAGGCTGCAACACTGTTTGGTATTTCACGACTCATTGTGCACTCACCTTCGTTGTAACATCTGTGAAAGGGCACTGAATGCCGTCCAAATCTTCTGCTGTGTTTGAGTCCCAGGAAGCAACTGGGTTCGTTGGCTTTAAGGCTGTGAACGTGCAGCGGTAATGGCAAAGCCCTGCCCGGATTGCTCCACAACTCTCGTTCGTACAGCATTCAAACGGCCTCAGGAACGCCGTTCCAAGCAGCCTTACATTCCATGCTGGCGTAGCCAGGGAGGCATTTGGATTCTTCGGAGAAACACCTCTGTGCCTCACAAGTGAAACCTGTGGGCTCCCAAATACGTCTCCCTAAGGCAGTCGGAAGCTACATGTTTAGTTCCAGCCTGAAAACAACGGACAGCTTTTTCTGTGACAATGCTGGACTTCTGGGACCATCCAGATTCACCAAGGCCTAACTTTTGCCCGGCGGGGGAATGCTCTTCTGCACGTACATCACTCCCCACGTGAAAACATTTCTTAGCAGAAGGAGGCAGTATTTCCCTGGTAGTTGAGAGGTAGGCAGAAGCTTCAGATAAACATGCTGTGTCATCAAGCTTGAAGTGGAACACCGATGGGAACGTTCGCATTCTCCTGGAATGGAAGCCACTTGCTTTGGGCTTCAAGGCTGCCTGAACAGCCTTAGCGGCTCATCTTCTCTTCACTGCAGGAATGTGGCTTTGGACCAAGGCTGCGTTCTCTCAACGGCAATAATGTGCTGGCAATTGCTTTCTAGAAACTCATCCCACGGCACTGCAGATTCAGCTCCATACAAATGAAAGGTGACCTAAGTCTACCAGGTAAAGTCCAGTGTTTCACATCAGCAGAGTTGAGTGTGCAGGGGTAGCCACGAAGCCATACTCTGAAAAGGAGTGCCTTAACTCTGCTATGCCCCTGGGAACACATAGGGCAGTGTATCGTGCACCAATCTCTCATGATGACCACTGTGTGCTACAAGAGCGGTCGCTGGCTTCTGAGGAAGCCTAGGCGAAGTAGGTCCCCGGGAGCAGTCTTCACATTCATAGCAAGGGCAACGTACTCCTTTCTGGGATGCCTAGGCAGAGTGTTCCAGTCGTCAAAAGGCCTCGCGAAAGCAGCGCCTGGCAGATTCTCTTTGCAAGTGGATCGTCCTCAGTGACTGAAACAGAACTGCACTGTTACTGCACAACGTGCTTGTGATTCAGTCTGGGACACAGGATGGCACTCTCACAGAGGCGAAAGCTAACTTTTGCATCCAGCCTGAAGACCAGTATATTTTTCACACTTCCACTGTTGTATGTGCAACAGCCATGGTCCTCGAAGCCTACCCAAGGTACTGAAATACTTACCCATTTCATCCTATGCAGAGGTCCCTGTGCCCAAAGGTCTCCAGGAAAGAGCCCTGTGGGTCCCGTGTGTTTCCTTGAGGTAGTCAGAAACTACTGAGGATAACCTTATGAGCTCAAGTTTGAAACCGGGCAACCCTGGCAAAACCTTCATTTCGTCCGTGGTAGGCGAGACAGGTGCGGTTTGAAAGCTGCCTGAAAATCACTCCTGCTGCCCATCTTTTCTTTGTTGCCTGACGGCATCACGAAAGAACTTGAGTGTAATCGTATGAGGCATGCTGGTCTCGGTTCCTTCCTGGGAGTTCCTCCAGGAGCACACTGGAGCTTGGCGGCAAAGAACTGGCACCCCTGGGCTCAAGTAAAAGTCCAAATTTCTCCCTTAGTAAGCTTAGCTATGCCCTAGGAGCGAAGAAGCATGTGTTAAAGGAAGGCTGCCACACTGTTACGTATTTCACGATTCATTGTGCACTCACCTTCGTTGTAACATCTGTGAAAGGGCACTGAATGCTATCCTAGTCTTCAGCTGCGTTTGAGTCCCAGGAAGCAACTGGGTTCGTTGGCTTACAGGCTGTGATCGTGCAGCGGTAATGGCAAAGATCTGCCCGGATCGCTCGACAGCTCTCGTTTGTACAGCATTCAAACGGCCTCAGGAACGCCGTTCCAAGCAGCCTTACATTCCATGCTGGCGTAGCCAGGGAGGCATTTGGATTCTTCGGAGAAACACCACTGTGCCTCACCAGTGAAACCTGTGGGCTCCCAAATACGTCTCCCTACGGCAGTCGGATGCTAGATGTTTAGTTCCAGCCTGAAAACAACGGACAGCTTTTTCTGTGACAATGCTGGACTTCTGGGATCATCCAGATTCACCAAGGCCTAACTTTTGCCCAGCAGGGGAATGCTCTTCTGCACGTACAGCACTCCCCACGTGAAAACATTGCTTAGCAGAAGGAGGCAGTCTTTCCCTAGTACTACATAGCTAGGCTTAATCTTCAGATAATATGCTGTGTCATCAAGCTTGAAAGTGGGACACCGATGGGAGCCTTTTATTCTCCTGGAATGGAAGTCACTTGCTTGGGCTTCAGGCTGCCTAAACAGCCTTAGTGGCTCATCTTCTCTTCACTGCAGGAATGTGGCTTTGGGCCAAGGCTGCGATCTCTCAATGGCAATAATGTGCTGGCAATTGCTTTCTAGAAACTCATCCCACGGCACTCCAGAATCAGATCAATACAAATGAAAGGTGACCTAAGTCCTCGGGGTAAGGTCCAGTGTTTCACATCAGTAGAGTTGAGTGTGCAGTGGTAGCAACGAAGCCATACTCTGAAAAGGAGTGCCTTAACTCTGCTATGCCCCTGGGGACACATAGGGCAGTGTATCGTGCACCAATCTCTCATGATGACCACTGTGTGCCAGAAGAGCGGTCGCTGGCTTCTGAGGAAGCCTAGGCGAAGTAGGTCCCCGGGAGCACTCTTCACATTCATAGCAAGGGCAACGTACTCCTTTCTGGGATGCCTAGGCAGAGTGTTCCAGTCGTCAAAAGGCCTCGCGAAAGCAGCGCCTGGCAGATTCTCTTTGCAAGTGGATCGTCCTCAGTGACTGAAACAGAACTGCACTGTTACTGCACAACGTGCTTGTGATTCAGTCTGGGACACAGGATGGCACTCTCACAGAGGCGAAAGCTAACCTTTGCATCCAGCCTGAAGACCAGTACATTTTTCACACTTCACACTGTTAAGTATGTGCAACAGCCATGCTCACCGAGGCCTACCTAAGGTACTGAAATACTTACCCATTTCATCCAATGCAGAGGCCCCTGTGCCCAAAGGGTCTCCAGGGAAGAGCCCTATGGGTCCCGTGTGTTTCCTTGAGGTAGTCAGAAACTACTGAGGATAACCTTATGAGCTCAAGTTTGAAACCGGGCAACCCTGGCAAAACCTTCATTTCGTCCGTGGTAGGCGAGACAGGTGCGGTTTGAAAGCTGCCAGAAGATCACTCCTGCTGCCCATCTTCTCTTTGCTGCCTGACGACATCACGAAAGAACTTGAGTGTAATCGTTTGAGGCATGCTGGTCTCGGTTCCTTGCTGGGAGCTCCTCCAGGAGCACACTGGAGCTTGCCGGCAAAGAACTGGCACCCCTGTGCTCAAGTAAAAGTCCAGATTTCTCCCATAGTCAGCTTAGCTATGCCCTAGAAGCGAAGAAGCATGTGATAGAGGAAGGCTGCAACACTGTTTGGTATTTCACGACTCATTGTGCACTCACCTTCGTTGTAACATCTGTGAAAGGGCACTGAATGCCGTCCAAATCTTCTGCTGTGTTTGAGTCCCAGGAAGCAACTGGGTTCGTTGGCTTTAAGGCTGTGAACGTGCAGCGGTAATGGCAAAGCCCTGCCCGGATTGCTCCACAACTCTCGTTCGTACAGCATTCAAACGGCCTCAGGAACGCCGTTCCAAGCAGCCTTACATTCCATGCTGGCGTAGCCAGGGAGGCATTTGGATTCTTCGGAGAAACACCTCTGTGCCTCACAAGTGAAACCTGTGGGCTCCCAAATACGTCTCCCTAAGGCAGTCGGAAGCTACATGTTTAGTTCCAGCCTGAAAACAACGGACAGCTTTTTCTGTGACAATGCTGGACTTCTGGGACCATCCAGATTCACCAAGGCCTAACTTTTGCCCGGCGGGGGAATGCTCTTCTGCACGTACATCACTCCCCACGTGAAAACATTTCTTAGCAGAAGGAGGCAGTATTTCCCTGGTAGTTGAGAGGTAGGCAGAAGCTTCAGATAAACATGCTGTGTCATCAAGCTTGAAGTGGAACACCGATGGGAACGTTCGCATTCTCCTGGAATGGAAGCCACTTGCTTTGGGCTTCAAGGCTGCCTGAACAGCCTTAGCGGCTCATCTTCTCTTCACTGCAGGAATGTGGCTTTGAACCAAGGCTGCGTTCTCTCAACGGCAATAATGTGCTGGCAATTGCTTTCTAGAAACTCATCCCACGGCACTGCAGATTCAGCTCCATACAAATGAAAGGTGACCTAAGTCTACCAGGTAAAGTCCAGTGTTTCACATCAGCAGAGTTGAGTGTGCAGTGGTAGCCACGAAGCCATACTCTGAAAAGGAGTGCCTTAACTCTGCTATGCCCCTGGGAACACATAGGGCAGTGTATCGTGCACCAATCTCTCATGATGACCACTGTGTGCTACAAGAGCGGTCGCTGGCTTCTGAGGAAGCCTAGGCAAAGTAGGTCCCCGGGAGCAGTCTTCACATTCATAGCAAGGGCAACGTACTCCTTTCTGGGATGCCTAGGCAGAGTGTTCCAGTCGTCAAAAGGCCTCGCGAAAGCAGCGCCTGGCAGATTCTCTTTGCAAGTGGATCGTCCTCAGTGACTGAAACAGAACTGCACTGTTACTGCACAATGTGCTTGTGATTCAGTCTGGGACACAGGATGGCACTCTCACAGAGGCGAAAGCTAACTTTTGCATCCAGCCTGAAGACCAGTATATTTTTCACACTTCCACTGTTGTATGTGCAACAGCCATGGTCCTCGAAGCCTACCTAAGGTACTGAAATACTTACCCATTTCATCCTATGCAGAGGTCCCTGTGCCCAAAGGTCTCCAGGAAAGAGCCCTGTGGGTCCCGTGTGTTTCCTTGAGGTAGTCAGAAACTACTGAGGATAACCTTATGAGCTCAAGTTTGAAACCGGGCAACCCTGGCAAAACCCTCATTTCGTCCGTGGTAGGCGAGACAGGTGCGGTTTGAAAGCTGCCTGAAAATCACTCCTGCTGCCCATCTTTTCTTTGTTGCCTGACGACATCACGAAAGAACTTGAGTGTAATCGTTTGAGGCATGCTGGTCTCGGTTCCTTGCTGGGAGTTCTTCCAGGAGCACACTGGAGCTTGGCGGCAAAGAACTGGCACCCCTGGGCTCAAGTAAAAGTCCAAATTTCTCCCTTAGTAAGCTTAGCTATGCCCAAGGAGCGAAGAAACATGTGTTAAAGGAAGGCTGCCACACTGTTACGTATTTCACGATTCATTGTGCACTCACCTTCGTTGTAACATCTGTGAAAGGGCAATGAATGCTATCCTAGTCTTCAACTGCGTTTGAGTCCCAGGAAGCAACTGGGTTCGTTGGCTTTAAGGCTGTGAACGTGCAGCGGTAATGGCAAAGCCCTGCCCGGATTGCTCCACAGCTCTCGTTCGTACAGCATTCAAACGGCCTCAGGAACGCCGTTCCAAGCAGCCTTACATTCCATGCTGGCGTAGCCAGGGAGGCATTTGGATTCTTCGGAGAAACACCTCTGTGCCTCACAAGTGAAACCTGTGGGCTCCCAAATACGTCTCCCTAAGGCAGTCGGAAGCTACATGTTTAGTTCCAGCCTGAAAACAACGGACAGCTTTTTCTGTGACAATGCTGGACTTCTGGGACCATCCAGATTCACCAAGGCCTAACTTTTGCCCGGCGGGGGAATGCTCTTCTGCACGTACATCACTCCCCACGTGAAAACATTTCTTAGCAGAAGGAGGCAGTATTTCCCTGGTAGTTGAGAGGTAGGCAGAAGCTTCAGATAAACATGCTGTGTCATCAAGCTTGAAGTGGAACACCGATGGGAACGTTCGCATTCTCCTGGAATGGAAGCCACTTGCTTTGGGCTTCAAGGCTGGCTGAACAGCCTTAGCGGCTCATCTTCTCTTCACTGCAGGAATGTGGCTTTGGACCAAGGCTGCATTCTCTCAACGGCAATAATGTGCTGGCAATTGCTTTCTAGAAACTCATCCCACGGCACTGCAGATTCAGCTCCATACAAATGAAAGGTGACCTAAGTCTACCAGGTAAAGTCCAGTGTTTCACATCAGCAGAGTTGAGTGTGCAGGGGTAGCCACGAAGCCATACTCTGAAAAGGAGTGCCTTAACTCTGCTATGCCCCTGGGAACACATAGGGCAGTGTATCGTGCACCAATCTCTCATGATGACCACTGTGTGCTACAAGAGCGGTCGCTGGCTTCTGAGGAAGCCTAGGCGAAGTAGGTCCCCGGGAGCACTCTTCACATTCATAGCAAGGGCAACGTACTCCTTTCTGGGATGCCTAGGCAGAGTGTTCCAGTCGTCAAAAGGCCTCGCGAAAGCAGCGCCTGGCAGATTCTCTTTGCAAGTGGATCGTCCTCAGTGACTGAAACAGAACTGCACTGTTACTGCACAACGTGCTTGTGATTCAGTCTGGGACACAGGATGGCACTCTCACAGAGGCGAAAGCTAACTTTTGCATCCAGCCTGAAGACCAGTATATTTTTCACACTTCCACTGTTGTATGTGCAACAGCCATGGTCCTCGAAGCCTACCCAAGGTACTGAAATACTTACCCATTTCATCCTATGCAGAGGTCCCTGTGCCCAAAGGGTCTCCAGGGAAGAGCCCTGTGGGTCCCGTGTGTTTCCTTGAGGTAGTCAGAAACTACTGAGGATAACCTTATGAGCTCAAGTTTGAAACCGGGCAACCCTGGCAAAACCTTCATTTCGTCCGTGGTAGGCGAGACAGGTGCGGTTTGAAAGCTGCCTGAAAATCACTCCTGCTGCCCATCTTTTCTTTGTTGCCTGACGGCATCACGAAAGAACTTGAGTGTAATCGTATGAGGCATGCTGGTCTCGGTTCCTTCCTGGGAGTTCCTCCAGGAGCACACTGGAGCTTGGCGGCAAAGAACTGGCACCCCTGGGCTCAAGTAAAAGTCCAAATTTCTCCCTTAGTAAGCTGAGCTATGCCCTAGGAGCGAAGAAGCATGTGTTAAAGGAAGGCTGCCACACTGTTACGTATTTCACGATTCATTGTGCACTCACCTTCGTTGGAACATCTGTGAAAGGGCACTGAATGCTATCCTAGTCTTCAGCTGCGTTTGAGTCCCAGGAAGCAACTGGGTTCGTTGGCTTACAGGCTGTGATCGTGCAGCGGTAATGGCAAAGATCTGCCCGGATCGCTCGACAGCTCTCGTTTGTACAGCATTCAAACGGCCTCAGGAACGCCGTTCCAAGCAGCCTTACATTCCATGCTGGCGTAGCCAGGGAGGCATTTGGATTCTTCGGAGAAACACCACTGTGCCTCACCAGTGAAACCTGTGGGCTCCCAAATACGTCTCCCTACGGCAGTCGGATGCTAGATGTTTAGTTCCAGCCTGAAAACAACGGACAGCTTTTTCTGTGACAATGCTGGACTTCTGGGATCATCCAGATTCACCAAGGCCTAACTTTTGCCCAGCAGGGGAATGCTCTTCTGCACGTACAGCACTCCCCACGTGAAAACATTGCTTAGCAGAAGGAGGCAGTCTTTCCCTAGTACTACATAGCTAGGCTTAATCTTCAGATAATATGCTGTGTCATCAAGCTTGAAAGTGGGACACCGATGGGAGCCTTTTATTCTCCTGGAATGGAAGTCACTTGCTTGGGCTTCAGGCTGCCTAAACAGCCTTAGCGGCTCATCTTCTCTTCACTGCAGGAATGTGGCTTTGGGCCAAGGCTGCGTTCTCTCAATGGCAATAATGTGCTGGCAATTGCTTTCTAGAAGCTCATCCCACGGCACTCCAGAATCAGATCAATACAAATGAAAGGTGACCTAAGTCCTCGGGGTAAGGTCCAGTGTTTCACATCAGTAGAGTTGAGTGTGCAGTGGTAGCAACGAAGCCATACTCTGAAAAGGAGTGCCTTAACTCTGCTATGCCCCTGGGGACACATAGGGCAGTGTATCGTGCACCAATCTCTCATGATGACCACTGTGTGCCAGAAGAGCGGTCGCTGGCTTCTGAGGAAGCCTAGGCGAAGTAGGTCCCCGGGAGCACTCTTCACATTCATAGCAAGGGCAACGTACTCCTTTCTGGGATGCCTAGGCAGAGTGTTCCAGTCGTCAAAAGGCCTCGCGAAAGCAGCGCCTGGCAGATTCTCTTTGCAAGTGGATCGTCCTCAGTGACTGAAACAGAACTGCACTGTTACTGCACAACGTGCTTGTGATTCAGTCTGGGACACAGGATAGCAATCTCACAGAGGCGAAAGCTAACCTTTGCATCCAGCCTGAAGACCAGTACATTTTTCACACTTCACACTGTTAAGTATGTGCAACAGCCATGCTCACCGAGGCCTACCTAAGGTACTGAAATACTTACCCATTTCATCCAATGCAGAGGCCCCTGTGCCCAAAGGGTCTCCAGGGAAGAGCCCTGTGGGTCCCGTGTGTTTCCTTGAGGTAGTCAGAAACTACTGAGGATAACCTTATGAGCTCAAGTTTGAAACCGGGCAACCCTGGCAAAACCTTCATTTCGTCCGTGGTAGGCGAGACAGGTGCGGTTTGAAAGCTGCCAGAAGATCACTCCTGCTGCCCATCTTCTCTTTGCTGCCTGACGACATCACGAAAGAACTTGAGTGTAATCGTTTGAGGCATGCTGGTCTCGGTTCCTTGCTGGGAGCTCCTCCAGGAGCACACTGGAGCTTGCCGGCAAAGAACTGGCACCCCTGTGCTCAAGTAAAAGTCCAGATTTCTCCCATAGTCAGCTTAGCTATGCCCTAGAAGCGAAGAAGCATGTGATAGAGGAAGGCTGCAACACTGTTTGGTATTTCACGACTCATTGTGCACTCACCTTCGTTGTAACATCTGTGAAAGGGCAATGAATGCTATCCTAGTCTTCAACTGCGTTTGAGTCCCAGGAAGCAACTGGGTTCGTTGGCTTTAAGGCTGTGAACGTGCAGCGGTAATGGCAAAGCCCTGCCCGGATTGCTCCACAGCTCTTCTTCGTACAGCATTCAAACGGCCTCAGGAACGCCGTTCCAAGCAGCCTTACATTCCATGCTGGCGTAGCCAGGGAGGCATTTGGATTCTTCGGAGAAACACCTCTGTGCCTCACAAGTGAAACCTGTGGGCTCCCAAATACGTCTCCCTAAGGCAGTCGGAAGCTACATGTTTAGTTCCAGCCTGAAAACAACGGACAGCTTTTTCTGTGACAATGCTGGACTTCTGGGACCATCCAGATTCACCAAGGCCTAACTTTTGCCCGGCGGGGGAATGCTCTTCTGCACGTACAGCACTCCCCACGTGAAAACCTTTCTTAGCAGAAGGAGGCAGTATTTCCCTGGTAGTTGAGAGGTAGGCAGAAGCTTCAGGTAAACATGCTGTGTCATCAAGCTTGAAGTGGAACACCGATGGGAACGTTCGCATTCTCCTGGAATGGAAGCCACTTGCTTTGGGCTTCAAGGCTGGCTGAACAGCCTTAGCGGCTCATCTTCTCTTCACTGCAGGAATGTGGCTTTGGGCCAAGGCTGCGTTCTCTCAATGGCAATAATGTGCTGGCAATTGCTTTCTAGAAACTCATCCCACGGCACTGCAGATTCAGCTCCATACAAATGAAAGGTGACCTAAGTCTACCAGGTAAAGTCCAGTGTTTCACATCAGCAGAGTTGAGTGTGCAGTGGTAGCCACGAAGCCATACTCTGAAAAGGAGTGCCTTAACTCTGCTATGCCCCTGGGAACACATAGGGCAGTGTATCGTGCACCAATCTCTCATGATGACCACTGTGTGCTACAAGAGCGGTCGCTGGCTTCTGAGGAAGCCTAGGCGAAGTAGGTCCCCGGGAGCACTCTTCACATTCATAGCAAGGGCAACGTACTCCTTTCTGGGATGCCTAGGCAGAGTGTTCCAGTCGTCAAAAGGCCTCGCGAAAGCAGCGCCTGGCAGATTCTCTTTGCAAGTGGATCGTCCTCAGTGACTGAAACAGAACTGCACTGTTACTGCACAATGTGCTTGTGATTCAGTCTGGGACACAGGATGGCACTCTCACAGAGGCGAAAGCTAACTTTTGCATCCAGCCTGAAGACCAGTATATTTTTCACACTTCCACTGTTGTATGTGCAACAGCCATGGTCCTCGAAGCCTACCTAAGGTACTGAAATACTTACCCATTTCATCCTATGCAGAGGTCCCTGTGCCCAAAGGTCTCCAGGAAAGAGCCCTGTGGGTCCCGTGTGTTTCCTTGAGGTAGTCAGAAACTACTGAGGATAACCTTATGAGCTCAAGTTTGAAACCGGGCAACCCTGGCAAAACCTTCATTTCGTCCGTGGTAGGCGAGACAGGTGCGGTTTGAAAGCTGCCTGAAAATCACTCCTGCTGCCCATCTTTTCTTTGTTGCCTGACGGCATCACGAAAGAACTTGAGTGTAATCGTTTGAGGCATGCTGGTCTCGGTTCCTTGCTGGGAGTTCTTCCAGGAGCACACTGGAGCTTGGCGGCAAAGAACTGGCACCCCTGGGCTCAAGTAAAAGTCCAAATTTCTCCCTTAGTAAGCTTAGCTATGCCCAAGGAGCGAAGAAACATGTGTTAAAGGAAGGCTGCCACACTGTTACGTATTTCACGATTCATTGTGCACTCACCTTCGTTGTAACATCTGTGAAAGGGCAATGAATGCTATCCTAGTCTTCAACTGCGTTTGAGTCCCAGGAAGCAACTGGGTTCGTTGGCTTTAAGGCTGTGAACGTGCAGCGGTAATGGCAAAGCCCTGCCCGGATTGCTCCACAGCTCTCGTTCGTACAGCATTCAAACGGCCTCAGGAACGCCGTTCCAAGCAGCCTTACATTCCATGCTGGCGTAGCCAGGGAGGCATTTGGATTCTTCGGAGAAACACCTCTGTGCCTCACAAGTGAAACCTGTGGGCTCCCAAATACGTCTCCCTAAGGCAGTCGGAAGCTACATGTTTAGTTCCAGCCTGAAAACAACGGACAGCTTTTTCTGTGACAATGCTGGACTTCTGGGACCATCCAGATTCACCAAGGCCTAACTTTTGCCCGGCGGGGGAATGCTCTTCTGCACGTACATCACTCCCCACGTGAAAACATTTCTTAGCAGAAGGAGGCAGTATTTCCCTGGTAGTTGAGAGGTAGGCAGAAGCTTCAGATAAACATGCTGTGTCATCAAGCTTGAAGTGGAACACCGATGGGAACGTTCGCATTCTCCTGGAATGGAAGCCACTTGCTTTGGGCTTCAAGGCTGCCTGAACAGCCTTAGCGGCTCATCTTCTCTTCACTGCAGGAATGTGGCTTTGGACCAAGGCTGCGTTCTCTCAATGGCAATAATGTGCTGGCAATTGCTTTCTAGAAACTCATCCCACGGCACTGCAGATTCAGCTCCATACAAATGAAAGGTGACCTAAGTCTACCAGGTAAAGTCCAGTGTTTCACATCAGCAGAGTTGAGTGTGCAGGGGTAGCCACGAAGCCATACTCTGAAAAGGAGTGCCTTAACTCTGCTATGCCCCTGGGAACACATAGGGCAGTGTATCGTGCACCAATCTCTCATGATGACCACTGTGTGCTACAAGAGCGGTCGCTGGCTTCTGAGGAAGCCTAGGCGAAGTAGGTCCCCGGGAGCACTCTTCACATTCATAGCAAGGGCAACGTACTCCTTTCTGGGATGCCTAGGCAGAGTGTTCCAGTCGTCAAAAGGCCTCGCGAAAGCAGCGCCTGGCAGATTCTCTTTGCAAGTGGATCGTCCTCAGTGACTGAAACAGAACTGCACTGTTACTGCACAACGTGCTTGTGATTCAGTCTGGGACACAGGATGGCACTCTCACAGACGCGAAAGCTAACTTTTGCATCCAGCCTGAAGACCAGTATATTTTTCACACTTCCACTGTTGTATGTGCAACAGCCATGGTCCTCGAAGCCTACCCAAGGTACTGAAATACTTACCCATTTCATCCTATGCAGAGGTCCCTGTGCCCAAAGGGTCTCCAGGGAAGAGCCCTGTGGGTCCCGTGTGTTTCCTTGAGGTAGTCAGAAACTACTGAGGATAACCTTATGAGCTCAAGTTTGAAACCGGGCAACCCTGGCAAAACCTTCATTTCGTCCGTGGTAGGCGAGACAGGTGCGGTTTGAAAGCTGCCTGAAAATCACTCCTGCTGCCCATCTTTTCTTTGTTGCCTGACGGCATCATGAAAGAACTTGAGTGTAATCGTATGAGGCATGCTGGTCTCGGTTCCTTCCTGGGAGTTCCTCCAGGAGCACACTGGAGCTTGCCGGCAAAGAACTGGCACCCCTGGGCTCAAGTAAAAGTCCAAATTTCTCCCTTAGTAAGCTTAGCTATGCCCTAGGAGCGAAGAAGCATGTGTTAAAGGAAGGCTGCCACACTGTTACGTATTTCACGATTCATTGTGCACTCACCTTCGTTGTAACATCTGTGAAAGGGCACTGAATGCTATCCTAGTCTTCAGCTGCGTTTGAGTCCCAGGAAGCAACTGGGTTCGTTGGCTTACAGGCTGTGATCGTGCAGCGGTAATGGCAAAGATCTGCCCGGATCGCTCGACAGCTCTCGTTTGTACAGCATTCAAACGGCCTCAGGAACGCCGTTCCAAGCAGCCTTACATTCCATGCTGGCGTAGCCAGGGAGGCATTTGGATTCTTCGGAGAAACACCACTGTGCCTCACCAGTGAAACCTGTGGGCTCCCAAATACGTCTCCCTACGGCAGTCGGATGCTAGATGTTTAGTTCCAGCCTGAAAACAACGGACAGCTTTTTCTGTGACAATGCTGGACTTCTGGGATCATCCAGATTCACCAAGGCCTAACTTTTGCCCAGCAGGGGAATGCTCTTCTGCACGTACAGCACTCCCCACGTGAAAACATTGCTTAGCAGAAGGAGGCAGTCTTTCCCTAGTACTACATAGCTAGGCTTAATCTTCAGATAATATGCTGTGTCATCAAGCTTGAAAGTGGGACACCGGTGGGAGCCTTTTATTCTCCTGGAATGGAAGTCACTTGCTTGGGCTTCAGGCTGCCTAAACAGCCTTAGTGGCTCATCTTCTCTTCACTGCAGGAATGTGGCTTTGGGCCAAGGCTGCGATCTCTCAATGGCAATAATGTGCTGGCAATTGCTTTCTAGATACTCATCCCACGGCACTCCAGAATCAGATCAATACAAATGAAAGGTGACCTAAGTCCTCGGGGTAAGGTCCAGTGTTTCACATCAGTAGAGTTGAGTGTGCAGTGGTAGCAACGAAGCCATACTCTGAAAAGGAGTGCCTTAACTCTGCTATGCCCCTGGGGACACATAGGGCAGTGTATCGTGCACCAATCTCTCATGATGACCACTGTGTGCCAGAAGAGCGGTCGCTGGCTTCTGAGGAAGCCTAGGCGAAGTAGGTCCCCGGGAGCAGTCTTCACATTCATAGCAAGGGCAACGTACTCCTTTCTGGGATGCCTAGGCAGAGTGTTCCAGTCGTCAAAAGGCCTCGCGAAAGCAGCGCCTGGCAGATTCTCTTTGCAAGTGGATCGTCCTCAGTGACTGAAACAGAACTGCACTGTTACTGCACAACGTGCTTGTGATTCAGTCTGGGACACAGGATAGCAATCTCACAGAGGCGAAAGCTAACCTTTGCATCCAGCCTGAAGACCAGTACATTTTTCACACTTCACACTGTTAAGTATGTGCAACAGCCATGCTCACCGAGGCCTACCTAAGGTACTGAAATACTTACCCATTTCATCCAATGCAGAGGCCCCTGTGCCCAAAGGGTCTCCAGGGAAGAGCCCTGTGGGTCCCGTGTGTTTCCTTGAGGTAGTCAGAAACTACTGAGGATAACCTTATGAGCTCAAGTTTGAAACCGGGCAACCCTGGCAAAACCTTCATTTCGTCCGTGGTAGGCGAGACAGGTGCGGTTTGAAAGCTGCCTGAAAATCACTCCTGCTGCCCATCTTCTCTTTGCTGCCTGACGACATCACGAAAGAACTTGAGTGTAATCGTTTGAGGCATGCTGGTCTCGGTTCCTTCCTGGCAGTTCCTCCAGGAGCACACTGGAGCTTGGCGGCAAAGAACTGGCACCCCTGGGCTCAAGTAAAAGTCCATATTTCTCCCTTAGTAAGCTTAGCTATGCCCTAGGAGCGAAGAAGCATGTGTTAAAGGAAGGCTGCCACACTGCTACGTATTTCACGATTCATTGTGCACTCACCTTCGTTGTAACATCTGTGAAAGGGCACTGAATGCTATCCTAGTCTTCAGCTGCGTTTGAGTCCCAGGAAGCAACTGGGTTCGTTGGCTTACAGGCTGTGATC
The DNA here is from genome assembly GCF_965194805.1 of Balaenoptera borealis. Classification (NCBI taxonomy): domain Eukaryota; kingdom Metazoa; phylum Chordata; class Mammalia; order Artiodactyla; family Balaenopteridae; genus Balaenoptera; species Balaenoptera borealis. The sequence goes on along the minus strand of NC_138872.1, from coordinate 31,813,458 downwards.
GTGCAGCGGTAATGGCAAAGATCTGCCCGGATTGCTCGACAGCTCTCGTTTGTACAGCATTCAAACGGCCTCAGGAACGCCGTTCCAAGCAGCCTTACATTCCATGCTGGCGTAGCCAGGGAGGCATTTGGATTCTTCGGAGAAACACCACTGTGCCTCACCAGTGAAACCTGTGGGCTCCCAAATACGTCTCCCTACGGCAGTCGGATGCTAGATGTTTAGTTCCAGCCTGAAAACAACGAACAGCTTTTTCTGTGACAATGCTGGACTTCTGGGACCATCCAGATTCACCAAGGCCTAACTTTTGTCCGGCGGGGGAATGCTCTTCTGCACGTACAGCACACCCCACGTGAAAACCTTTCTTAGCAGAAGGAGGCAGTCTTACCCTAGTACTACATAGCTAGGCTTAATCTTCAAATAACATGCTGTGTCATCAAGCTTGAAAGTGGGACACCGATGGGAGCCTTTTATTCTCCTGGAATGGAAGTCACTTGCTTGTGCTTCAAGGCTGCCTGAACAGCCTTAGCGGCTCATCTTCTCTTCACTGCAGGAATGTGGCTTTGGGCCAAGGCTCCGTTCTCTCAATGGCAATAATGTGCTGGCAAGTGCTTTCTAGAAACTCATCCCACGGCACTGCAGATTCAGCTCCATACAAATGAAAGGTGACCTAAGTCTACAAGGTAAAGTCCAGTGTTTCACATCAGCAGAGTTGAGTGTGCAGTGGTAGCCAGGAAGCCATACTCTGAAAAGGAGTGCCTTAACTCTGCTATGCCCCTGGGAACACATAGGGCAGTGTATCGTGCACCAATCTCTCGTGATGACCACTGTGTGCTACAAGAGCGGTCGCTGGCTTCTGAGGAAGCCTAGGCGAAGTAGGTCCCCGGGAGCAGTCTTCACATTCATAGCAAGGGCAACGTACTCCTTTCTGGGATGCCTAGGCAGAGTGTTCCAGTCGTCAAAAGGCCTCGCGAAAGCAGCGCCTGGCAGATTCTCTTTGCAAGTGGATCGTCCTCAGTGACTGAAACAGAACTGCACTGTTACTGCACAATGTGCTTGTGATTCAGTCTGGGACACAGGATGGCACTCTCACAGACGCGAAAGCTAACTTTTGCATCCAGCCTGAAGACCAGTATATTTTTCACACTTCCACTGTTGTATGTGCAACAGCCATGGTCCTCGAAGCCTACCCAAGGTACTGAAATACTTACCCATTTCATCCTATGCAGAGGTCCCTGTGCCCAAAGGGTCTCCAGGGAAGAGCCCTGTGGGTCCCGTGTGTTTCCTTGAGGTAGTCAGAAACTACTGAGGATAACCTTATGAGCTCAAGTTTGAAACCGGGCAACCCTGGCAAAACCTTCATTTCGTCCGTGGTAGGCGAGACAGGTGCGGTTTGAAAGCTGCCTGAAAATCACTCCTGCTGCCCATCTTTTCTTTGTTGCCTGACGGCATCACGAAAGAACTTGAGTGTAATCGTATGAGGCATGCTGGTCTCGGTTCCTTCCTGGCAGTTCCTCCAGGAGCACACTGGAGCTTGGCGGCAAAGAACTGGCACCCCTGGGCTCAAGTAAAAGTCCATATTTCTCCCTTAGTAAGCTTAGCTATGCCCTAGGAGCGAAGAAGCATGTGTTAAAGGAAGGCTGCCACACTGCTACGTATTTCACGATTCATTGTGCACTCACCTTCGTTGTAACATCTGTGAAAGGGCACTGAATGCTATCCTAGTCTTCAGCTGCGTTTGAGTCCCAGGAAGCAACTGGGTTCGTTGGCTTACAGGCTGTGATCGTGCAGCGGTAATGGCAAAGATCTACCCGGATTGCTCGACAGCTCTCGTTTGTACAGCATTCAAACGGCCTCAGGAACGCCGTTCCAAGCAGCCTTACATTCCATGCTGGCGTAGCCAGGGAGGCATTTGGATTCTTCGGAGAAACACCACTGTGCCTCACCAGTGAAACCTGTGGGCTCCCAAATACGTCTCCCTACGGCAGTCGGATGCTAGATGTTTAGTTCCAGCCTGAAAACAACGAACAGCTTTTTCTGTGACAATGCTGGACTTCTGGGACCATCCAGATTCACCAAGGCCTAACTTTTGTCCGGCGGGGGAATGCTCTTCTGCACGTACAGCACACCCCACGTGAAAACCTTTCTTAGCAGAAGGAGGCAGTCTTACCCTAGTACTACATAGCTAGGCTTAATCTTCAAATAACATGCTGTGTCATCAAGCTTGAAAGTGGGACACCGATGGGAGCCTTTTATTCTCCTGGAATGGAAGTCACTTGCTTGGGCTTCAAGGCTGCCTGAGCAGCCTTAGCGGCTCATCTTCCCTTCACTGCAGGAATGTGTCTTTGGGCCAAGGTTGCGTTCTCTCAATGGCAATAATGTGCTGGCAATTGCTTTCTAGAAACTCATCCCATGGCACTGCAGATTCAGATCCATACAAATAAAAGGTGACCTAAGTCCTCAGGGTAAGGTCCAGTGTTTCACATCAGCAGAGTTGAGTGTGCAGTGGTAGCCAAGAAGCCATAATCTGAAAAGGAGTGCCTTAACTCTGCTATGCCCCTGGGGACACAGAGGGCAGTGTATCGTGCACCAATCTCTCATGATGACCACTGTGTGCCAGAAGAGCGGTCGCTGGCATCTGAGGAACCCTAGGCGAAGTAGGTCCCCGGGAGCAGTCTTCACATTCATAGCAAGGGCAACGTACTCCTTTCTGGGATGCCTAGGCAGAGTGTTCCAGTCGTCAAAAGGCCTCGCGAAAGCAGCGCCTGGCAGATTCTCTTTGCAAGTGGATCGTCCTCAGTGACTGAAACAGAACTGCACGGTTACAGCACAATGTGCTTGTGATTCAGTCTGGGACACAGGATAGCACTCTCACAGAAGCGAAAGCTAACTTTTGCATCCAGCCTGAAGACCAGTATATTTTTCACACTTCCACTGTTAAGTATGTGCAAGAGCCATGGTCCTCGAAGCCTACCTAAGGTACTGAAATACTTACCCATTTCATCCTATGCAGAGGTCCCTGTGCCCAAAGGGTCTGCAGGGAAGAGCCCTGTGGTCCCGTGTGTTTCCTTGAGGTAGTCAGAAACTACTGAGGATAACCTTATGAGCTCAAGTTTGAAACCGGGCAACCCTGGCAAAACCTTCATTTCGTCCGTGGTAGGCGAGACAGGTGCGGTTTGAAAGCTGCCTGAAAATCACTCCTGCTGCCCATCTTTTGTTTGTTGCCTGACGGCATCACGAAAGAACTTGAGTGTAATCGTATGAGGCATGCTGGTCTCGGTTCCTTCCTGGCAGTTCCTCCAGGAGCACACTGGAGCTTGGCGGCAAAGAACTGGCACCCCTGGGCTCAAGTAAAAGTCCATATTTCTCCCTTAGTAAGCTTAGCTATGCCCTAGGAGCGAAGAAGCATGTGTTAAAGGAAGGCTGCCACACTGTTACGTATTTCACGATTCATTGTGCACTCACGTTCGTTGTACCATCTGTGAAAGGGCACTGAATGCTGTCCAAGTCTTCAGCTGCGTTTGAGACCCAGGAAGCAACTGGGTTCGTTGGCTTACAGGCTGTGATCGTGCAGCGGTAATGGCAAAGATCTGCCCGGATTGCTCAATAGCTCTCGTTTGTACAGCATTCAAACGACCTCAGGAACGCCGTTCCAAGCAGCCTTACATTCCATGCTGGCGTAGCCAGGGAGGCATTTGGATTCTTCGAAGAAACACCACTGTGCCTCACAAGTGAAACCTGTGGGCTCCCAAATACGTCTCCCTACGGCAGTCGGATGCTAGATGTTTAGTTCCAGCCTGAAAACAACGAACAGCTATTTCTGTGACAATGCTGGACTTCTGGGACCATCCAGATTCACCAAGGCCTAACTTTTGCCCGGCGGGGGAATGCTCTTCTGCACATACAGCACTCCCCACGTGAAAACTTTTCTTAGCAGAAGGGGCAGTCTTTCCCTAGTACTACATAGCTAGGCTTAATCTTCAGAAAACATGCTGTGTCATCAAGCTTGAAAGTGGGACACCGATGGGAACGTTCACATTCTCCTGGAATGGTAGCCACTTACTTTGGGCTCAAAGCTGCCTGAACAGACCTAGGGGCCCAAGTTCTCTTCATTGCAGGATTGTCACTGTGGGCTAAGGCTGCGTTCTCTCAATGGCTATAATGTGCTGGCAATTGCTTTCTAGAAACTCATCCCACGGCACTCCAGAATCAGATCCATACAAATGAAAGGTAACCTTAGTCTTCTTGGTAAGGTCCAGTGTTTCACATCAGCAGAGTTGAGTGTGCAGTGGTAGCCACGAAGCCATACTCTGAAAAGGAGTGCCTTAACTCTGCTATGCCCCTGGGAACACATCGGGCAGTGTATCGTGCACCAATCTCTCATGATGACCACTGTGTGCTACAAGAGCGGTCGCTGGCTTCTGAGGAAGCCTAGGCGAAGTAGGTCCCCGGGAGCAGTCTTCACATTCATAGCAAGGGCAACGTACTCCTTTCTGGGATGCGTAGGCAGAGTGTTCCAGTCGTCAAAAGGCCTCGCGAAAGCAGCGCCTGGCAGATTCTCTTTGCAAGTGGATCGTCCTCAGTGACTGAAACAGAACTGCACTGTTACTGCACAACGTGCTTGTGATTCAGTCTGGGACACAGGATAGCAATCTCACAGAGGTGAAAACTAACCTTTGCATCCAGCCTGAAGACCAGTACATTTTTCACACTTCACACTGTTAAGTATGTGCAACAGCCATGCTCACCGAGGCCTACCTAAGGTACTGAAATACTTACCCATTTCATCCAATGCAGAGGCCCCTGTGCCCAAAGGGTCTCCAGGGAAGAGCCCTGTGGGTCCCGTGTGTTTCCTTGAGGTAGTCAGAAACTACTGAGGATAACCTTATGAGCTCAAGTTTGAAACCGGGCAACCCTGGCAAAACCTTCATTTCGTCCGTGGCAGGCGAGACAGGTGCGGTTTGAAAGCTGCCAGAAAATCACTCCTGCTGCCCATCTTCTCTTTGCTGCCTGACGGCATCACGAAAGAACTTGAGTGTAATCGTTTGAGGCATGCTGGTCTCGGTTCCTTGCTGGGAGCTCCTCCAGGAGCACACTGGAGCTTGCCAGCAAAGAACTGACACCCCTGTGCTCAAGTAAAAGTCCAGATTTCTCCCTTAGTCAGCTTAGCTATGCCCTAGGAGCGAAGAAGCATGTGATAGAGGAAGGCTGCAACACTGTTTGGTATTTCACGACTCATTGTGCACTCACCTTCGTTGTAACATCTGTGAAAGGCACTGAATGCCGTCCAAATCTTCTGCTGTGTTTGAGTCCCAGGAAGCAACTGGGTTCGTTGGCTTTAAGGCTGTGAACGTGCAGCGGTAATGGCAAAGCCCTGCCCGGATTGCTCCACAGCTCTCGTTCATACAGCATTCAAACGGCCTCAGGAACGCCGTTCCAAGCAGCCTTACATTCCATGCTGGCGTAGCCAGGGAGGCATTTGGATTCTTCGGAGAAACACCTCTGTGCCTCACCAGTGAAACCTGTGGGCTCCCAAATACGTCTCCCTAAGGCAGTCGGAAGCTACATGTTTAGTTCCAGCCTGAAAACAATGGACAGCTTTTTCTGTGACAATGCTGGACTTCTGGGACCATCCAGATTCACCAAGGCCTAACTTTTGCCCGGCAGGGGAATGCTCTTCTGCACGTACATCACTCCCCACGTGAAAACATTTCTTAGCAGAAGGAGGCAGTATTTCCCTGGTAGTTGAGAGGTAGGCAGAAGCTTCAGATAAACATGCTGTGTCATCAAGCTTGAAGTGGAACACCGATGGGAACGTTCGCATTCTCCTGGAATGGAAGCCACTTGCTTTGGGCTTCAAGGCTGGCTGAACAGCCTTAGCGGCTCATCTTCTCTTCACTGCAGGAATGTGGCTTTGGGCCAAGGCTGCGTTCTCTCAATGGCAATAATGTGCTGGCAATTGCTTTTTAGAAACTCATCCCACGGCACAGCAGATTCAGCTCCATACAAATGAAAGGTGACCTAAGTCTACAAGGTAAAGTCCAGTGTTTCACATCAGCAGAGTTGAGTGTGCAGTGGTAGCCACGAAGCCATACTCTGAAAAGGAGTGCCTTATCTCTGCTATGCCCCTGGGAACACATAGGGCAGTGTATCGTGCACCAATCTCTCCTGATGAGCACTGTGTGCTACAAGAGCGGTCGCTGGCTTCTGAGGAAGCCTAGGCAAAGTAGGTCCCCGGGAGCACTCTTCACATTCATAGCAAGGGCAACGTAGTCTTTTCTGGGATGCCTAGGCAGAGTGTTCCAGTCGTCAAAAGGCCTCACGAAAGCAGCGCCTGGCAGATTCGCTTTGCAAGTGGATCGTCCTCAGTGACTGAAACAGAACTGCACTGTTAATGCACAACGTGCTTGTGATTCAGTCTGGGACACAGGATAGCAATCTCACAGAGGCGAAAGCTAACCTTTGCATCCAGCCTGAAGACCAGTACATTTTTCACACTTCACACTGTTAAGTATGTGCAACAGCCATGCTCACCGAGGCCTACCTAAGGTACTGAAATACCCATTTATTCCAATGCAGAGGCCCTTGTGCCCAAAGGGTCTCCAGGGAAGAACCCTGTGGGTCCCGTGTGTTTCCTTGAGGTAATCAGAATCTACTAAGGATAACCTTATGAGCTCAAGGTTGAAACCGGGCAACCCTGGCAAAACCTTCATTTCGTCCGTGGTAGGCGAGACAGGTGCGGTTTGAAAGCTGCCTGAAAATCACTCCTGCTGCCCATCTTCTCTTTGCTGCCTGACGGCATAACGAAAGAACTTGAGTGTAATCGTATGAGGCATGCTGGTCTCGTTTCCTTGCTGGGAGTTCCTCCAGGAGCACACTGGAGCTTGGCGGCAAAGAACTGGCACCCCTGGGCTCAAGTAAAAGTCCAGATTTCTCCCATAGTCAGCTTAGCTATGCCCTAGGAGCGAAGAAGCATGTGTTAAAGGAAGGCTGCCACACTGTTACGTATTTCACGATTCATTTTGCACTGACGTTCGTTGTACCATCTGTGAAAGGGCACTGAATGCTGTCCAAGTCTTCAGCTGCGTTTGAGACCCAGGAAGCAACTGGGTTCGTTGGCTAACAGGCTGTGATCGTGCAGCGGTAATGGCAAAGATCTGCCCGGATTGCTCGATAGCTCTCGTTTGTACAGCATTCAAACGACCTCAGGAACGCCGTTCCAAGCAGCCTTACATTCCATGGTCTCATAGCCAGGGAGGCATTTGGATTCTTCGGAGAAACACCACTGTGCCTCACAAGTGAAACCTGTGGGCTCCCAAATACGTCTCCCTACGGCAGTCGGATGCTAGATGTTTAGTTCCAGCCTGAAAACAACGAACAGCTTTTTCTGTGACAATGCTGGACTTCTGGGACCATCCAGATTCACCAAGGCCTAACTTTTGCCCGGCGGGGGAATGCTCTTCTGCACGTACAGCACTCCCCACGTGAAAACTTTTCTTAGCAGAAGGGGCAGTCTTTCCCTAGTACTACATAGCTAGGCTTAATCTTCAGATAACATGCTGTGTCATCAAGCTTGAAAGTGGGACACCGATGGGAACGTTCGTATTCTCCTGGAATGGAAGCCACTTGCTTTGGGTTTCAAAGCTGCCTGAACAGCCCTAGGGGCCCAACTTGTCTTCACTGCAGGATTGTCGCTGTGGGCCAAGGCTGCGTTCTCTCAATGGCAATAATGTGCTTGCAATTGCTTTCTAGAGACTCATCCAACTGCACTCTAGATTCAGCTCCATACAAATGAAATGTGACCTAAGTCCTCAGGGTAAGGTCCAGTGTTTCAAATCAGCAGAGTTGAGTGTGCAGTGGTAGCCACGAAGCCATACTCTGAAAAGGAGTGCCTTAACTCTGCTATGCCTCTGGGGACACATAGGGCAGTGTATCGTGCACCAATCTCTCATGATGACCACTGTGTGCTAGAACAGAGGCCGCTGGCTTCTGAGGAACCCTAGGCCAAGTAGGTCCCCGGGAGCACTCTTCACATTCATAGCAAGGGCAAAGTACTCCTTTCTGGGATGCCTAGGCAGAGTGTTCCAGTCGTCAAAAGGCCTCACGAAAGCAGCGCCTGGCAGATTCTCTTTGCAAGTGGATCGTCCTCAGTGACTGATACAGAACTGCACTGTTACTGCACAACGTGCTTGTGATTCAGTCTGGGACACAGGATAGCACTCTCAGAGAAGTGAAAGGTTACCTTTACATCCAGTCTGAAGACCACTACATTCTTCACACTTCACACTGTTAAGTATGTGTGAGAGCCATGGTCACCGAGGCCTAACTAAGGTACTGAAATACTTACCCATTTCATCCTATGTAGAGGACCCTGTGCCCAAATGGTCTCCATGGAAGAGCCCTGTGGGTCCCGTGTGTTGCCTTGAGGTAGTCAGAAACTACTGAGGATAACCTTATGAGCTCAAATTTGAAACCGGGCAACCCTGGCAAAACCTTCATTTCGTCCGTGGTAGGCGAGACAGGTGCGGTTTGAAAGCTGCCTGAAAATCACTCCTGTTGCCCATCTTCTCTTTACTGCCTGACGGCATCACGAAAGAACTTGACTGTAACCGTATGAGGCATGCTGGTCTCTGTTCCTTGCTGGGAGCTCCTCCAGGAGCACAGTGGAGCTTGCCAGCAAAGTACTGACACCCCTTTGCTCCAGTAAAAGTCCAGATTTCTCCCATAGTAAGCTTAGCTATGCCCTAGTAGTGAAGAAGCTTGTATTAAAGGAAGGCTGCAACAGTGTTAGGTATTTCACGACTCATTGTGCACTCACCTTCGTTGTAACATCTGTGAAAGTGCACTGACGCCGTCCAAGTCTTCTGCTGCGTTTGAGTCCCAGGAAGCAACTGGGTTCGTTGGCTTTAAGGCTGTGAACGTGCAGCGGTAATGGCAAAGCCATGCCCAGATCGCTCCACAGCTCTTGTTTGTACAGCATTCAAACGGCCTCAGGAATGCCGTTCCAAGCAGCCTTACATTCCATGCTTGCGTAGCCAGGGAGGCATTTGGATTCTTCGGAGAAACACCACTGTGCCTCACAAGTGAAACCTGTGGGCACCCAAATATGTCTCCCTACGGCAGTCTGAAGCTAGATGTTTAGTTCCAGCCTGAAAACAACGGACAGCTTTACCTGTGACAATGCTGGACTTCTGGGACCATCCAGATTCACCAAGGCCAAACTTTTGCCCGGTAGGGGAATGCTCTTCTGCATGTACAGCACTCACCACGTGAAAACCTTTCTTAGCAGAAGGAAGCAGTCTTTCCCTAGTCGTAGAGAGGTAGGCAGAATCTTCAGATAAACCTGCTGTGTCATCAAGCTTGAAAGTGGGACACCGATGGGAACGTTCGTATTCTCCTGGAATGGAAGCCACTTGCTTTGGGCTTCAAAGCTGCCTGAACAGCCCTAAGGGCCCAACTTCTCTTCACTGCAGGATTGTCGCTTTGGGCCAAGGCTGCGTTCTCTCAATGGCAATAATGTGCTGGCAATTGCTTTCTAGAAACTCATCCAACTGCACTCCAGATTCAGCTCCATACAAATGAAAGGTGACCTAAGTCCTCACGGTAAGGTCGAGTGTCTCACATCAGCAGAGTTGAGTGTGCAGTGGTAGCCACGAAGCCATACTCTGAAAAGGAGTGCCTTAACTCTGCTATGCCCCTGGGGACACATAAGGCAGTGTATCGTGCACCACTTTCTCATGATGACCGCTGTGTGCTAGAAGAAAGGCCGCAGGCTTCTGAGGAACCCTAGGCGAAATAGGCCCCCGGGAAGCACTCTTCACATTCGTAGCAAGGGCAACGTACTCCTTTCTGGGATGCCTAGGCAGAGTGTTCCAGTCGTCAAAAGGCCTCGCGAAAGCAGCGCCTGGCAGATTCTCTTTGCAAGTGGATCGTCCTCAGTGACTGAAACAGAACTGCACTGTTACTGCACAATGTGCTTGTGATTCAGTCTGAGACACAGGATAGCACTCTCACAGAAGTGAAAGCTAACCTTTGCATCCAGCCTGAAGACCAGTACATTCTACACACTTCACACTGTTAAGTATGTGCAACAGCCATGTTTACCGAGGCCTACATAAGGTACAGAAATACTTACCCATTTCATCCTATGCAGAGGTCCCTGTGCCCAAAGGGTCTCCAGGGAAGAGCCCTGTGGGTCCCGTGTGTTGCCTTGAGGTAGTCAGAAACTACTGAGGATAACCTTATGAGCTCAAGTTTGAAACCGGGCAACCCTGGCAAAACCTTCATTTCGTCCGTGGTAGGCGAGACAGGTGCAGTTTGAAAGCTGCCAGAAAATCACTCCTGCTGCCCATCTTCTCTTTGCTGCCTGACGGCATCACGAAAGAACTTGAGTGTAATCGTATGAGGCATGCTGCTCTCTGTTCCTTGCTGGGAGCTACTCCAGGAGCACACTGGAGCTTGCTGGCAAAGAACTGGCAACCCTGTGCTCAAGTAAAAGTCCAGATTTCTCCCATAGTCAGCTTAACTATGCCCTAGTAGCGAAGAAGCATGTGTTAAAGGAAGGCCGCAACACTGTTACGTATTTCACGAATCATTGTGCACTCACCTTCGTTGTAACATCTGTGAAAGGGCACTGAATGCCGTCCAAGACTTCTGCTTCGTTTGAGTCTCAGGAAGCAACTGGGTTCGTTGGCTTTAAGGCTGTGAACGTGCAGCGGTAATGGCAAAGCCCTGCCCGGATCGCACGGGAGCGCTCGTTTGTACAGCAATCAAATGGTCTCAGGAACGCCGTTCCAAGCAGCCTTACATTCCATGCTGGCGTAGCCAAGGAGACATTTGGAGTCTCCTGAGAAACACCACTGTGCCTCACAAGTGAAAACTATGGGCTGCGAAATACGTCTGCCTACGGCAGTAGGAAGCTAGATGTTTAGTTCCAGCCTGAAAACAACGGACAGTTTTACTTCTGACAATGCTGGACTTCTGGGACCATCCAGATTCACCAAGGCCTAAGTTTTGCCCGGCGGGGGAATGCTCTTCTGCACGTACAGCACTCCCCACGTGAAACCTTTCTTAGCAGAAGGAGGCAGTCTTTCCCTAGTAGTAGAGAGGTAGGCAGAATCTTCAGATAAACATGCTGTGTCATCAAACTTGAAAGTGGGACACCGATGGGAACGTTCGCATTCTCCTGGAATGGAAACCACTTGCTTTGGGCTTCAAAGCTGCCTGAACAGCCTTTGTGGCTTAACTTCTCTTCACTGCAGGATTGTGGCTGTGGGCCAAGGCTGCGTTCTCTCAATGGCAATAATGTGCTGGCATTTCCTTTTTACAAACTCATCCCACGGCACTCCAGATTTAGCTCCATACAAATGAAAGGTGAGCTAACTCCACAAGGTAAGGTCCAGTGTTTGACATCAGTCGAGTTGAGTGGGCAGTGGTAGCCACGAAGCCATACTCTGAAAAGGAGTTCCTTAATTCTGCTATGCCCCTGGGGACACATAGGGCAGTGTATCCTGCACCAATTTCTCATGATGACCGCTGTGTGCTAGAAGAGCACCACTGGCTTCTGAGGAACCCTCGGCGAAATAGGCCCCCGTGAAGCACTCTTCACTTTCATAGCAAGGGCAACGTACTCCTTTCTGGGTTTCCTATTTAGAGTGTTCCAGTCGTCAAAGAGCCTCCTGAAAGCAACGCCTGGCAGACTCTCTTTGCAAGTGGTTTGGCCTCAGTGACTGAAACAGAACTGCACTGTTACTGCACAATGTGCTCGTGATTCAATCTGGGACACAGGATAGCACTCTCACAGAAGCGAAAGCGAACCTTTGCATCCAGCCTGAAGACCAGTATATTTTTCACACTTCACGCTGTTAAGTACGTGCAAGAGCCATAGTCACCGAGGCCTACATGGGTACTGAAATGCTTACCCATTAAATCCTATGCAGAAGTCCCTTTGCCCAAAGGTTCTCCATGGAAGAGCCCTTTTCATCCCGTGTGTTTCCTTGAGGTAGTCAGAAACTACTGAGGATAACCTTATGAGCTCAAGTTTGAAACCGGGCAACCCTGGCAAAACCTTCATTTCGTCCGTGGTAGGCGAGACAGGTGCGGTTTGAAAGCTGCCTGAAAATCACTCCTGCTGCTCATCTTCTCTGTGCAGCCTGACGGCGTCACGGAAGAACTTCAATGTAATCGTATGAGGTAGCCGGGTATCAGTTCCTTGCTGGGAGCTCCTCCAGAAGCACACTGGTGCTTGCCGGCAAAGAAATGGCACCCCTGTGCTCAAGTAAAATCCAGATTTCTCCCATAGTAAGCTTAGGTATGCCCCAGAAGCGAAGAAGCATGTGTTAAAGGAATGCTGCCACACTGTTACGTATTTCACGACTCATTGTCCACTCACCTTCGTTGTAACATCTGTGAAAGGGCACTGAATGCCGTCCAAATCTTTTGTTGCGTTTATGTCGCTGGAAGCAAATGGGTTCGTTTGTTTTAAGGCTGTGAATGTGCATTGGTAATGGCAAAGCCCTGCCCGGATAGCTCGACAGCTCTCGTTTGTACAGCATTCAAATGGCCGCAGGAATGCCGTTCCAAGCAGCCTTACATTCCATGCTGGCGTAGCCAGGGAGGCATTTGGATTCTTCGGAGAAACACCACTGTGCCTCACCAGTGAAACCTGTGGGCTCCCAAATACGTCTCCCTAAGGCAGTCGGAAGCTACATGTTTAGTTCCAGCCTGAAAACAACGGACAACTTTTTCTGTGACAATGCTGGACTTCTGAGACCATCCAGATTCACCAAGGCCTAACTTTTGCCCGGCGGGGGAATGCTCCTCTGCACGTACAGCAGTCCCCACGTGAAAACCTTTCTTAGCAGAAGGAGGCAGTATTTCCCTGGTAGTTGAGAGGTAGGCAGAAGCTTCAGATAAAAATGCTTGTCATCAACCTTGAGAGTGGAACACCGATGGGAACGTTCGCATTCTCCTAGAATGGAAGCCACTTGCTTTGGGCTTCAGAGCTGCCTAAACAGCCTTAGCGTCTCAACTTGTCTTCACTGCAGGATTGTGGCTGTGGGCCAAGGCTGCGTTCTCTCAATGGCAATAATGTGCTGGCAATTGCTTTCTAGAAACTCATCCCACGGCACCCCAGATTCAGCTCCATACAAATGAAAGGTGACCTAAGTCCACAAGGTAAGGTCCAGTGTTTGACATCAGCAGAGTTGAGTGTGCAGTGGTACCACGAAGCCATACTCTGAAAAGGAGTTCCTTAACTCTGCTATGCCTCTGGTGACACATAGGGCAGTGTACTGTGCACCAGCTTCTCATGATGACCACTGTGTGCTAGAAGAGTGGCCGCTGGCTTCTGAGGAACCCTAGGCGAAGTAGGTCCCCGGGAGCAGTCTTCACATTCATAGCAAGGGCAACGTACTCCTTTCTGGGATGCCTAGGCAGAGTGTTCCAGTCGTCAAAAGGCCTCGCGAAAGCAGCGCCTGGCAGATTCTCTTTGCAAGTGGATCGTCCTCAGTGACTGAAACAGAACTGAACTGTTACTGCACAACGTGCTTGTGATTCAGTCTGGGACACAGGATAGCAATCTCACAGAGGCGAAAGCTAACCTTTGCATCCAGCCTGAAGACCAGTACATTTTTCACACTTCACACTGTTAAGTATGTGCAAGAGCCATGGTCACCGAGGCCTACCTAAGGTGCTGAAATACTTACCCATTTCATCCAATGCAGAGGTCCCTGTGCCCAAAGAGTCTCCAGGGAAGAGCCCTGTGGGTCCCGTGTGTTTCCTTGAGGTAGTCAGAAACTACTGAGGATAACCTTATGAGCTCAAGTTTAAAACCGGGCAACCCTGGGAAAACCTTCATTTCGTCCGTTTTAGGCAAGAGAGTTGCAGTTTGAAAGCTGCCTGAAAAACACTCCTGCTGCCCATATTCTCTTTGCTGCCTGACAGCATCACGAAAGAACTTGAGTGTAATCGTATGAGGCATGCTGGTCTCGTTCCTTGCTGGGAGCTCCTCCAGGAGCACACTGGAGCTTGGCGGTGAAGAAATGGCACCCCCGGCCTCAAGCAAAATTCATATTTCTCCCATAGTAAGCTTAGCTATGCCCTAGTAGTGAAGACGCATGTGTTAAAGGAATGCTCAAAACTGTTACGTATTTCACGATTCATTGTGCACTCACGTTCGATGTAACATCTGTGAAAGGGCACTGAATGCCGTCCACCTCTTCCGTTGCGTTTGAGTCCCAGGAAGGAAATGGGTACGTTGGCTTTAAGGCTGTGAATGTGCAGCGGAAATGGCAAATCCCTCCCCGGATCGCTCGACAGCTCTCGTTTGTACAGCATTCAAACGGCCTCAGGGACGCCGTTCCAAGCAACCTTACATTCCATGCTGGTGTGCCCCAGCGAGGCATTTGGATTCTTCAGAGAAACACCACTGTGCCTCACTAGTGAAACCTGGGGGCTCCCAAATACGTCTCCCTACGGCAGTCGGAAGGTAGATGTTTACTTCCAGCCTGAAAACTTCGGACAGCTTTACCTGTGACAATGCTGGACTTCTGGGACCATCCAGATTCACCGAGGCCTAACTTTTGCCCGGCGGGGGAATGTTTTTCTGCACGTACAGCACTCCGCACGTGAAAACCTTTCTTAGCAGAAGGAGGCAGTCTTTCCCTAGTACTACATAGCTAGGCAGAATCTTCAGATAAACATGCTGTGTCATCAGGCTTGAAAGTGAGACACCGATGGGAACGTTCGCATTCTCCCGGAATGAAAGCCACTTGCTTTGGGCTTCAAACCTGCCTGAACAGTCCTAGCGGCCCTACTTCTCTTCTCTGCAGGATTGTCGCTGTGGGCCAAGGCTGCGTTCTCTCAATGACAATAATGTGCTGGCAATTCCTTTCAAGAAACTCATCCGACTGCACTCCAAATTCAGCTCCGGCCAAATGAAAGGTGACCTAAGGCCTCAAGGTAAGGTCCATTGTTTCACATCAGCAGAGTTGAGTGTGCAGTGGTATCCACAAAGCCATACTCGGAAAACGAGTGCCTTAACTCTGCTCTGCCCCTCGGGACACATAGGGCAGTGTATCGTGCACCAATCTCTCATGATGACCACTGTGTGCTAGAAGAGCGGTCGTTGGCTTCTGAGGAACCCTAGGCGAAATAGGCCCCCGGGAAGCACTCTTCACATTCATAGCAAGGGCAACGTACTCCTTTCTGGGATGCCTAGGTAGAGTGTTCCAGTCCTCAAAGAGCCTCGTGAAAGCAGTGCTGGGCAGACTCTCTTTTCACGTCAATCGCACTCAGTGACTGAAACAGGCTGCTTTGCAAGTACACTTTGTGCTGACGATTCAGTCTAGGAAAACACTCGGACAGCACTGTCACAGAAGCGAAAGCTAGGCTTTTTTGGGTCCAGCCTGAAGAGCTGTCCATTTTTCACACCTAACATTGCTAGTCATGTGGAAGATCCATTGTCACTGAGGCCTACCTAAGGCACTGAGACACTTATCCAGTTCATCCCATGCGGAGTTACCTGTGTCCAAAAGTGTCTGCATGGAAGAGCCCTGTGGGTCCCGTGTGTTTCCTTGAAGTAGTCAGAATTGACCTTGGGTAACTTTGTGTTGGCTCAAGTTTGATACCGGGGGACGCTGGCAAAACCTTATTTTCCCTCATGGTAGGTGAGACAGTTGCGCCTCGAAAGCATCCTGAAACACACTCCTGGTGCCCATGTTCTCTTTGCTGCCAGAAGTCCTTGGGAAAGAAGTGTGAGTTTACTCGTATGAGGCATGCTGGTCTCACATCCTTGCAGGGAGCTCCTAGAGCAGCAGTTGGAACTCACACACAAAAGAAGTGTGACCTGTGGCCTCAAGGAAAGGTCCAGATTTCTCCCATCAGTAAGCTTTGGTGTGCCTCTGTCCCCAAGAAGCATGTGTTAATGGAATGCGTCAAGTCTTGTACAGGTTTCACGAATCACTGGGCACTCACCTTCCTTCTAACGTCGGTGAAAGGGCAGTGTGTACCCTCCAACTCTTCTGTTGCTTTTGAGCAACAGTAAGTGAAAGGGCTCGTTTGGTTTAACACTTTGGAAGTGCAGCGGGAATGGCAAAGAGCTGCTCTTGTCACTCGACAGCTATCTTTTGTACAGCATTCAAAAGGCGTCAGGAACACAGTTCTAACCAGCGTTACCCTCCATGGTGATGTGCCCCTAGTGAGGAATTCCTGGATCCACTGAGAAACACTACTGTACCTGACATATGCCACCTGGGTGCTCCCCATGGACCTCTCCCTTCAGCAGTTCGAAGCTAGATTTTTAGTGCCAGCGTGAAAAATACCGAGAGTTTCTTGGTGACAATGCTGGACTTCTGGGACCTTCCAGATTCACCAAGGCCAAACTTGGGCACGGCGGGCATAATGCAGTTCAGCACATGCAGCAATCCCATCGTGCAAAACGTTCTTCCTGGAAGGGCGCCACATATCTCATATTCTAGATTGCTAGACACAATCTGCAGATAAACATGCTGTATCATCAAGCTTGAAAGTGTGACACCGATGGGAAAGTACACATTCAAGCCTTTTGGAGGCGACTTGGTTTTGCCTTCAAAGCTGCCTGAACAGCACTGATGCGGTCCAACTTCTCTTCACTGCAGGAATGTCGCTGTGGAGCAAGGCTGCGTTTTCTCAAAGCCAACAAAGTGCTGGTAATTCCCTTCTAGAAACTCACCCCACTGCACTCCAGCTTCAGCTCCCTGCCAAATAAGAGGTGACCTGTAGCCTCAAGTTATGGTCCAGTGTTTAACATCAGCAGAGATGGATGTGCAGTGAGTTCCATGAAGCCTTAGACAGAAATGCAGTGCCTTAACTCTGCGATGCCTTTCAGGACACATAGGATGGTCAGGCATGCACGAATTTCCCAGGACGAGCATTCTGTGCCAGAAGAGGGTCCCGGGGTTTCTGACCATCCAGGGGAAATAGGCCCCTGGGAACCACCCTTCACAATCATAGAAGGGGCAACGGACTACTTTTGGGGTTGCTTAAGTAGAGTCTCACAGCCGTCAATGAGCCTCGCGAAAGCAGTGCTGGGCAGACTCTCTTTGCAAGGCGATTGGCCTCAGTGACTGAAACAGAGCTGCAGTGCAAAAACACACCGTGCTGACGATTCAGTCCAGGAAGTCACTCTGGACCGCACTCTCACAGAAGCGAAAGCTAGGTTTTTTTGGGTCCAGCCTGAAGACCAGTACATTTTTCACACTTCACACTGCTAGGCATGGGCAAGAACCATGGTCACCAAGGCCTACCTAATGTACTGAAATATCCAGTTCATCGCATGCGGACGTCCCTGTGTCCAAAAGTTTCTCCATGGAAGGGCCCAGTGGGTCCCGTGTGTTTCCTTGAAGTAGTCAGAAACTTCCAAGAATAACAGTATGAGCTCAAGGTTGAAAATGGGTGATGCTGGCAAAACCTTATTTTTCTCCATGGTAGGCAAGACAGTTGTGGCTCGAAAGCTGCCTGAAAAATACTCTTAGTGCCCATCTTCTCTATGCTGCCTGATGGCCTCAGGAAAGAAGAGTGAGTTTACTGGTATGAAGAATCCTGGTCTCCGTTCCTTGCTCGGAGCTCCTGCAAAAGCACTCTGGAGCTTGCTGACAAAAGAAAGGTGACCTGTGACTTCACGTAAGGACCCAGATTTCTTCCATCACTAAGTTTGGTGTGTCACAGGTCCCAAGAATCATCCGTTAATGTAGTGCTTCAACTCTGGTATGTTTTTCATGACTCATTGGGCACTCATGTACGCTTTAACATTTGTGAAAGGGATCTGTGTACCCTCCATCTCTTCTTTGACTTTTGAGCACCAGGAAGTGAAAGGGTTCATTTCGTTTAAATCTTTGAATGTGCAGTGGGAATGGCAAAGAACTGCTCTGGTCGCTCGACAGCTCTCTTTTGGACAGCATTCAAAATGCCTCAGGAACGCAGTTCTAACCAGCCTTACATTCTATGCTGCTGTGCCACAGTGAGGAATTCTCTGCTCCACTGAGAAGCACCACTGTGCTTCACAAATGAAACCTGGGGGCTCCCCCAAGGGCGTCTCCCTACAGGAGTGGGAAACTAGATTTTTAGTTCTACCCTGAAAAATACGGACAGATTACCCAGTGACAATGCTGGTCTTATGGGACTATCCAGAGTCCCAAGGCCTATCCTGGGCTTGGCGTGCATAATGCAGTTCAGCAAGTGCAGCACTCTCCACGTGAAAAACTTTCTTACCATAAGGGGGCAGTGTTTCCCATGTACTAGATAGCTAGGCAGAAACTGCAGATAAATAAGCTGTGTCATCAAGCTTGAATGTGGGACACTGATGGGAAAGTACTCATTCTACCCTTTTGGAAGTGACTTGGTTTTGGCTCAAAGCTGCCTGAACAGCACTGATGCAGCCCAACTTCTCTTCACTTCAGGAGTGTCGCTGTGGGCCAACGCTGCATTTTCTCAAAGGCAACTAAGTGCTGGCAATTCCTTTCTAGAAAGTTATCCCACTGCACTTCCGCATTAACTCCCGGCCAAATGAACAGTGACCTCTAACCTAAAGTTAAGGTCTTATGTTTCCCATCCACAGCGTTGGTTGTGCAGTGGATTCCATGAAGTCTTTGACAGACATGGAGTGCCTTAACACTGTGAAGCCATTCTGGGCACATAAGACGACCGCAGATACACCTATTTCCTGGGATGAGCGCTCTGTGCCAGAAGAGCGGCCCATGGCTTCTGGGCAACCTTAGGGGTAATAGGCCCCTGGGAACCACTCTTCACATTCAGACGGAAGGGCAACGTACTCCTTTCTGGTAGGCCTAGTTAGAGTGTCACAGACGTCTAAAAGACTCGAGAAAGCAGTGCTAAGCAGTCTCTTGTCCAAGTCGAACAGCCCCAGTGACTTAAACAGAGCTGCACTGCAAAAACACACTGCTGATGATTCAGTCCGGGAACTCACTCATGACAGCACTCTCACACAAGTGAAAGCTAGGCTTGGGGGCAACCTGAAGAAAAGTACAGTTTTCACACTTAACACTGCTAGGCATGTGGAAGGGCCATGGTCCCTGAGGCCTACCTAGAGCATGAGACACTTATCCAGTTCATCCCATGTGAAGGTCCTGGTGGCCAAAAGTGTCTCCATGGAAAGGGCCATTGGGTCCCGTGTGTTTCTTTGAAGTAAACTGCCATGGTTACCTATCTGTGGGCTGCAGATTGAAATTGGGGGACACTGGCAAAAACTAATTTTCCCCTTGGGAAGGTGAGACAGTTGCGGCTCGAGAGCTGCATGAAAAACACTCATGGTGCCCATCTTCCCTTTGCTGCCAGAAGCCTTTGGGAAAGAAAAGTGAGTTTAATCGAACGAAGCAGGTTGGTCTCAGTTCCTTGCAGGGAGCTCCTCCTACAGCACTCTGTAGCTCGCAGGCAAAACAAAGGTGACCTCTGTTCTTACTTAAAGGTCCAATTTTTTCCCCATCAGTAAGATTTTGTGTGCCACAGGCCCCAAGAATCATGCGTTAATTGAGTGCTTCAACTCCATTACATCTTTAAGAACTCATTGGCCCTCATGTACGTTCTAACTTCTGTGAAAGGGAACTGTGTCCCATCTGTCTCTTCTGTGGCTTTTGAGCACCAGCAGGAGAAAGGGATCGTTTGGTTTAACTCTTTGAATGTGCAGCAGGAAGGACACTGAGCTGCTGTGGTCGCTCGACACCTCGCTTTTGTACAGCATTCAAACAGCCTCAGGAACGCAGTTCTATCCAGCCTTACATTCCATGCCTTTATATTCTAGTGAGAAATTCTGCACCACTGAGAAGCAATACTGTGCCTCACAAAAGCAACTTGGGGGCTCCACACGGACATCTTTCTGCCGCAGTCAGAAGCTACATTTTTAGGTCCAGCCTGAAAAGCAGGTACAGCTTTCCCAGGAACAAAGCTGGGCATCTGGGACCATCCTGAGCCACCAAGGCCTAACCAGTGCACGACGTGCGCAATGTAGTTGAGCACAAGCAGCACTCCCAAAGTGCAAAATTTTCCTCCCAAAAGGGAACAGTGTGTCCCATCTACTAGATAGCTAGGCAGGATGTGCAGATAAACATGCTGTATCATCAAAACTTGAAAGTCGGACACTGATTGGAGAGTACACATTTTCTCCATTAGAAAGTGTCTTGGATTTGGCTTTGAAGCAGCCTGAACAGCACTGATGCGCCCCATCTTCTCTTCAATGCAGGAATATCGCTGTGGGCCAAGGCTGCGTTTTCTTGAAGGCAACAAGCTGCTGGAAATTCCTTTCTAGAAGCTCATCCCCCTGCATTCCAGCTTTAACCACCGCCAAATTAAAGTTGCCCTGTAGCCTCAAATTAAGATCCCATCAGCAGGGTTGGTTGTGCAGTGGATTCCATGAAGCCTTACATCGAAATGGAGTGCTTTAAATCTATGAAGCCTTTCAGGGTACACAGAAAGGTCGAGCTTGCACCAATGTCCCAGGATGAGCACTCTGTGGTGGAAGACCAGCCCGTGGCTTCTGAGCAACCTCAGGTGAAATAGACCTCTGGGAAGCACTCTTCACATTCAGATGGAAGGGCAACGTACTCCATTGTGTGTTGCCTTGCTAGAGTGTCACAGCCGTCAAAGAGCTTCAGGAAAGCAGTGCTAGGCAGACTCATGTTCCAAGTGTATGGGCTCACTGACTGAATCAGAGCCGCACAGCAAAAACACACTGTGCTGACGATTCAGTGCAGAAACTCACTCGAGACAGCACTCTCACACAAGCAAAAGCTCGACTTTGTGTCTAGCCTGAAGAACAGTACAATTTTCACACTTAACACTGCTAGGCAGGTGGAAAAGCCATGGTCCCCGAGGCGTACCTAGAGCACTGAGACACTTATCCAGTTCATCCCATGGGAAGGTCACTCTGCCAAAAGTGTCTCCATGGAAGGGCCCAGTGGGTCCAGTGTGTTTCCTTGAAATAGTCAGAAACTACCACGGGTAACTATCTGTGGACTCAAGACTGAAATTCGGGAAGGGTGGCAAAACCTTATTTTACCC
Organism: Balaenoptera borealis; assembly: GCF_965194805.1. Taxonomy (NCBI): domain Eukaryota; kingdom Metazoa; phylum Chordata; class Mammalia; order Artiodactyla; family Balaenopteridae; genus Balaenoptera; species Balaenoptera borealis. Next base: position 31,792,410 of record NC_138872.1, on the reverse strand, counting down.
ATAGGAGGTGAGACAGTTGCGGCTCGAAAGCTGCCTGAAAAACACTCATGGTGCCCATTTTTTCTTCACTGCGGGAAGGCCTCGGGAAAGAAAAGTGAGTTTACTCATACGAAACTGGGTGGTCTCAGTTCCTTGCTGTGAGCTGCTCCCGCAGCACTCTGGAGCTCGCAGACAAAAGAAAGGTGACCTCTGGCCGCAAGTAAAGGTCCAGTTTTTTCCCATCAGTAAGCTTTGGTGGGCCACAGGCCCCAACAAGCATTCGTTAATGTAGTGCTTCATCTCCGGTAACTCTTTCACGACTCACTGGACACTCACGTACTTTCTAACATCTGTGAAAGGGTACTGTGTACCCTGCGTCTCTTTTGTGGCTTTTGAGCACTAGCAAGTGAAAGGGATCGTTTGGTTTAACTCTTTGAATGTGCAGCAGGAAGGGCAATGAGATGCTGTGGTCGCTCGACAGCTCGCTCTTGTACCGCATTCAAATGGCCTCAAGAACGCAGTTCTAACCAGCCTTACCTTCCATGCTGTTCTGCCCCAGTGACGAATTCTGAGCTCCACTAAGAAAAACCACTGTGCCTCACAAATGCAACCGGGGGGCTCCCCATGGACGTCTCTCTACCGCAGTCAGAAGCTTGATTTTTAGGTCCAGGCTGAAAAACAGGTACAGCTTTCCCAGTGACAATGCTGGATTCTGGGACCATCAAGAGTCACCAAGGCCTAACCAAGACACGGTGTGCATAATGTAGTTCAGCATGTGCAGCACTCCTCATGTGCAAAAATTTCTTCCCAGAAGGGCGCAGTGTGTCCCATGGACTAGATACCTAGGCAAAAACTGCATATAAACATGCTGTATCATCAAGCTTGAAAGTGGGACAATGATGGGAAAGGGCGCATTTTCCCCTTATAGTAGCATCTTGTTTTGGCTTCAAAGCTGCCTGAACAGCACTGATGTGGCCCAAGTTCTGTTCACTGCAGGAATGTCGCTGTGGGCCAAGGCTGCATTTTGCAGAAGGAAACAAGGTGCTGGAAATTCCTTTTTTGGAGCTATTCCCACTACACTCCAGCTTTAGCTCCCGGCCAAATGAATGGTGACCTCTACCCTCAAGTTAAGGTCCCGGGTTTCACATCAGCACAGTTGGGTGTGCAGTGGATTCCATGAAGCCTTAACAGAAATGGAGTGCCTTAACTCAGTGATGCCTTCAGGACACATAGGACAGTTGTGCGTGCACCAATTTCCAGGGATGAGCACTCTGGGCCAAAAGACCGGCCCGTGGCATCTGAGCAACCTCCAGGGAAATAAGCTCCTGGGAACCACTCTTCACATTCAGACGGAAGGGCAACGTACTCCATTCTGCGTTGCTTTGCTAGAGTGTCACAGCCATCAAAAAGCCTCAGGAAAAGAGAGCTAGGGAGACTCTCGTTCCAAGTGGATGGATGGGCCCACTGACTGAACCAGAGCTGCACTGCAAAAACACACTGTGCTGACCATTAGGTCCGGGAATTCACTTGGGACAGCACTCTCACGCAAGTGAAAGCTAGGCTTTGGGTCCAGCCTGAAGAACAGTACATTTTTCACACTTAACACTGCTAGGCATGTGGAAGAGCCATGGTCCCCGAGGCGTACCTAGAGCACTGAGACACTTATCCAGTTCACCCCATGGGAAGGTCACTCTGCCAAAAGTGTCTCCATGGAAGGGCCCATTGTTTCCCGTGTGTTTCTTTGAAGTAGTCATAAACTACCATAGTTAGCTATCCATGGGCTCAATTTGGAAATTGGGGACACTGGCAAAAGCTTATTTTCCCCTTGGGAAGGCGAGACAGTTGTGGCTCGTGAGTTGCATGAAAAACACTCATGGTGCCCGTCTTCTCTTTGCTGCCAGTAGGCCTCGGGAAAGAAAAGTGAGTTTACTCAAATGAAGCAGGTTGGTCTCAGTCCCTTTCTGGGAGCTCCTCCAGCAGCACTCTGGAGCTCACGGGCAAAAGAAAGGTGACCTCTGGCCACAAGTAAAGGTCCAGTTTTTTCCCATCAGTAAGCTTCGGTGTGCCACAGGCCCCAAGAAGCATGCGTTAATGGAGTTCTTCAACTCCAGTACATCTTTCACGACTCAGTGGGCATTCACATATGTCCTAACATCTGTCAAAGGGCACTGTGTACCCTCCATCTCTTCTATGGCTTTTGAGCACCAGCAAGTGAAAGGGATCGTTTGGTTTAAGTTTTTGAATGTGCAGCGGGTGGGGCAATGAACTGATCTGGTCGCTCAACACCTCGCTTTTGTACAGCATTCAAACGTTCTCAGGAACGCAGTTCTAACCAGCCTTACATTCTGGTCTGCCCCAGTGAAGAATTCTGAGCTCCACTTAGAAAAACCACTGTGCCTCCCGAATGCAACCTGGGGGTTCCCCACAGATGTCTCTCTACCACAGTCGGAAGCTAGATTTTTAGGTCCAGGCTGAAAAACAGGTACAGCTTTCCCAGTTACAATGCTGGGCAAATGGGACCATCTAGAGTCACCAAGGGCTAACCTGGGTAAGGCATGCATAATGCAGTTTAGCTCGTGCAGCACTCCACACGTGAAAAAATTTCTTCCTTGTAGAGGACAGTGTCCCATGTACTAGATAGCTAGGCAAAAACTGCAGATAAACATGCTGTATGATCAAGTTTGAAAGTGGGACACTGATGGGAAAGTACGCATTCTCCCCTTATGGTAGCATCTTGGTTTTGGCTTCAAAGCTGCCTGAACAGCACTGATGCGGCCCAAGTTCTCTTCACTGCAGGAATGTCGCTGTGGGCCAAGGCTGCTTTTTTCCCAAAGGAAACAAGGTGCTGGTAATTCCTTTTTTGGAGCTAATCCCACTACACTCCAGCTTTAGCTCCTGGCCAAATAAATGGTGACCTCTAGCCTCAAGTTAAGGTCCCGGGTTTCCCATCAGCACAGTTGGGTGTGCAGTGATTTCCATGAAGCCTTAGACAGAAATGGAGTTCCTTAACTCTGCGATGCCTTTCGGTACACATAGGACGGTCGCGCGTGCACCAATTTCCCGGGACGAGCACTCTGTGCCAAAAGACCGGCTTCTGAGCAACCTCAGGGGAAACAGGCCCTTGGGAACCACTCTTCACATTCAGACAGAAGGGTAACGTACTCCATTTTGCGTTGTGTTGCTACTGTGTCACAGCTTCTGAGAGCCTCAGGAAAGCAGCGCTAGGTAGACTCCCGTTCCAAGTGGATTGGCCCACTGACTGAAGCAGAGCTGCACTGCCAAAACACACTATGCTGACGATTCAGTCCGGAAACTCACTCTGGACAGCACTCTCATGCAAGGGAAATTTAGGCTTTGGGTCCAGCCTGAAGAACAGTACAGTTTTCACACTTAACAATGTTAAGCAGGTGGAAGAGCCATGGTCACCGAGGCCTACATAGAGCACTGAGACCCTTATGCAGTTCATCCCATGTGGAGGTCCCTATGGCCAAAAGTGTCTCCATGGAAAGGCCCACTGGATCCCGTGTGTTTCCTTTAAGTAGTCAGAAACAACTACCACGGGTAACGCTCTGTGGGCTCAAGTTTGAAATTGGGGAGTACTCACAAAAGCTTATTTTCCCCTTGGGAAGGAGAGACAGTTGTGGGTCGAAAGCTGCCTGAAAAACACTCATGGTGCCCATCTTCTTTTCGCAGCAGGAAGGTCTCGTGAAAGAAAAGTAAGTTTACTCGTACAAAGCAGTGTGGTGTCAGTTCCTTGCTGGGAAGTCTGCCCACAGCACTCTGGAGCTTGCAGGGAAAGGAAGAGGACCTCTGTCCTCAAGGAACAGTCCAGTTTTCTCCCATCAGTAAGCTTTGGTGTTTCACCAGCTCCTAGAAGCATGTGTTAATGGGTTGCTTCAACTCTGGTATGTCTTCCATGATTCACTGGGCATTCAGGTGGGCATTCAGGTACGTTCTAACATCTGTGAAAGGGTAATGGGTTGCTTCAACTCTGGTACATCTTTCACAACTCATTGGGCACTCATGTACATTCTAACATCTGTGAAAATGCACTGTGTACCCTCCATCTCTTCTGTGGCTTTTGAGCACCAGCAAGTGAAATGGATCATTTGGTTTAACTCTTTGAATGTGCAGCAGGAAGAGCAATGAGCTGCTCTGGTTGCTCGACAGCTCTCTTTTGTACAGCATTCAAACGGCCTCAGGAACGCAGTTTTGACCAGCTTTACATTCCATGTGGTCTGCCCCTGTGAGGAATTCTGAGCTCCCCTGAGAAACACCACTGTGCCTCACAAGTGCAACCTGGGGATTCCCCCACTGATGTCTCTCTACTGCAGTTGGAAGCTTGATTTTTTGGTCCAGCGTGAAAAACAGGTACAGCTTTCCCATTGGCAATGCTTGGTATCTGGGGCCATCCAGAATCACCAAGGCCTAAGCAGGGTATGGCGTTCGCAATGCAGTTCAGCAGGTGCAGCACTTCCCACATGGAAAACTTTCTTCCCGGAAGGGCACAGTGTATTCCATGCACTAGATAGCTAGGCAGAAACCACAAGTAAACATGCTGTATCATCAAGCTTGAAAGTGGGACACTGATGGGAAAGTACACATTCTCCACTTTTTGAAGCGTCTTGATTTTGGCTGCAAAGCTGCCTGAACAGCACTGATGCGGCCCAACTTGTCTTCACTGCAGGAATGTTGCTGTGGGCCAAGGCTGCGTTTTCCCAAAGGAAACAAGGTGCTGGCAATTCCTTTTTTGGAGCTCATCCCGCTGCACTCCAGTTTTAGCTCCCAGTCAAATAAAAGGTGACCTTTAACCTCAAGTTAAGGTCCCAGGTTTCCATCAGCACAGTTGGGTGTGCAATGAATTCCATGAAGCCTTAGACAGAAATGGAGTGCCTTAACTCGGAGATGTATTTCAGGACACAGAACGGCCGTGCATGCACCAATTTCCTGGGACGAGCACTCGGTGCTGGGAGACTGGCCTCTGGCTTCTGAGCAACCTCTGGGGAAATAGACCCCTCGAACCCACTCTTCACATTCAGGCAGAAGGGCCACGTACTACTTTCTGCGTTGCCTTGCTAGAGTGTCACAGCCATCAAAGAGCCTCAGGAAAACAGCGCTAGGCAGACTCTCGTTCCAAGTGGATGGATGGGCCCACTGACTGAACCAGAGCTGCACTGCAAAAACAGTGTGCTGACGATTCAGTCTGGGAACTCCCTCGGGACAGCCCTCTGACGCAAGTAAAAGCTAGGCTTTGGGTCCTCCCTGAAGAAGAGTACAGATTTCCCACTTAACACTGCTAGGCAGGTGGAAGAGCCATGGTCGCCGAGACCTACCTAGTGCCCTGAGACTCTTATGCAGTTCATCACATGTGGAGGTCCCTGCAGCTAAAAGTGTCTCCATGGAAGGGCCCACTGGGTCCCGTGTGTTTCCTTGAAGTAATCAGAAAATACCACCGGTAGCTCTCTGTCGGTTCACGTTTGAAACTAGGGGAGGCTGGCAAAACCTTATTTTCCCTGTGAGAAGACGAGACAGTTTGTCTCTAAAGCTGCCTGAAAGACACTCATGGTGCCCATCTTCTCTTCTCGGCAGGAAGACCTCACAAAAGAAAAGTGAATTTACTCATACGAAGCAGGGTGGTGTCAGTTCCTTGCTGGGAGCTCCTCCAGGAGCACTCTGGAGCTCTCAGGCAAAAAAAAGGTGACCTCTGGCATCAAAGAAAAGTCCAGTTTTCTCCCATCAGTAAGCTTTGTTTTGCCACAGGCCCCAAGAAACATGCGTTAATGGAGTGATTCAACTCTGGTACGTCTTTCACGACTCACTGGGCATTCACATACGTTCTAACATCTGTGAAAGGGTAATGTGTACCCTCCATCTCTTCTGTGGCTTTTGAGCACCAACAAGTGAAAAGGATCATTTGGTTTAACTCTTTGAATATTCAGCAGGAAGGACAATGAACTGCTCTGGTTGTTTGACAGCTCTCTTTGGCACAGCATTCAAACGGCCTCAAGAACACAGTTCTGGCTAGCCTTACATTGCATGCTGGTCTGCACCCGTGAGGGATTCTGAACTCCACTGAGAAACACCACTGTGCCTCCAAAATGCAACCTGATGCCTCCCCCATGGACGTCTCTCTATTGTAGTCGGAAGCTAGGTTTTTTGGTCCAGCCTGAAAAATAGGTACAGTTTTCCCAGTGACAATGCTGGGCATCTGGGACCATCCAGAGTCACCAACGCCTAAGCAGAGCACAGCATGCGTAATGCAGTTCAGCACGTGCAGCACTACCCACGTGCACAAATTTCTTCCCGGTTGGGCACAGTGTGTCCCATGTACTAGATAGCTAAGCAGAAACTGCAGATAAACTTGCTGTATCATCAAGCTTGAAAGTGGGACACTGCTGGGAAAGTACACATTCTCCCCTTTGGAAGCGTCCTTGTTTTGGCTTCAAAGCTGCCTGAACAGCACTGATGCGGCCCAACTTGTCTTCACTGCAGGAATGTCGCTGTGGGCCCAGGCTGCGTTTCTCAAAGGAAACAAGGTGCTGGCAATTCCTTTCTAGGAGCTCATCCCACTGCACTCCAGCTTTAGCTCCCGGCCAAATGAAAAGTGACCTCTAACCTCAAGTTAAGGTCCCAGGTTTCGCATCAGCACAGTTGGGTGTGCAGTGGATTCCATGAAGCCTTATACAGAAGTGGAGTTCCTTAACTCTGCGATGCCTTTCGGGACACAGAGGACGGTTGTGGGTACACCAATTTCCCTGGACAGGCACTCTGTGCTGGAAGACCGGCCCATGGCTTCTGAACAACCTCAGGTGAAATAGACCCCTGGGAACCACTCTGCACATTCAGACGGAAGGGCCATGTACTCCTTTCTGCGTTGCCTTTCTAGATTGTCACAGCCGTCAAAGTGTCTCGGGAAAGCAGCGCTATGGAGACTCTCTTTCCAAATGGATGGGCTCACTGACTGAACCAGAGCTGCGCTGCAAAAACACACTGTGCTGATGATTCAGTCCGCGAACTCACTCGGGACAGCACTCTCACGCAAGCGAAAGCTAGGCTTTGGGTCCTCCCTGAAGAAGAGTACAGATTTCACAGTTAACACTGCTAGGCAGATGGAAGAGCCATGGTCACTGAGGCCTACCTAGGGCCCTGAGGCAGTTGTCCAGTTCATCCCTTGTGGTGGTCTCAGCGTCCAAAAGTGTCTCCTTGGAAAGGACCTTGGGGTTTTTTTCTGTACAAATGGTCCTAAAGTCCATATAGCAAGTGCTATGGGTCTCGAAAGCCAAGCCATGACCAGAATGTCCATTTTCCCAAACTATGGACCACAAACAGGGCCTTGCAAAACCCTTTCCTTTCCTTGTGAATATGCCACCTTTTGGAAGATTCAGGGAGTTCTTCAGACTTTAGCATCTCCCTTTGATTAGGTCCAGATATCACTGCGTCTATCAGTTTTTCAGAATCTGTGGCAAGGACCTGTGGCTACTCTGTAGTGTCTTTATTAATGACGTTTCCCTTTCTGGTTTAAACTGATTTTTGTTCATTTTGATAGTTCCAGGAACGTTGGCTTAATAGGTGTATACTCACATAGCCCCCTCCTTTGGCTTCTTTGAAAAAGTAAGCATAAGAAGCCACTTCCCCAATTTCTGCACAAGATTTCATCTCATATCATAGATTTTTGATCATATCAGATCTTAAAATTATTTTATTTCTATCATATTTAAGGCTCCTGTGGTTGCAAGTACAGAAATCTCTGCAGCTAGTTTCAGACCTCAGGACCATAGAGCTGTATAGGGAACCTAAATGTAGGGAGACAACAAAGCCTTAGGCAAGGCCAAGACCAGCATCTGGACTGCTGTAGAGTGCTAGAAAGTCTTTTCCTCTACCTCACATCCTGGCTTCTGTTTGTTACTTTTCATGACAGGCTGGCTTTCTCTTTAAGGACATAGGGTCCTTAAGGACACTGGCAAATGCCAATATCACCCAAGTTTTCACCTCAGCTTGAGAGCACCTAGATCAAATTGGAATCTATTTGTGAATGACTTTGATAGGTCTTATTTGGGTCATGTGTGTATCTCTGTTCAATCATTTGTACTATTAGGGCCACATGATGTGAGTATGCCTGCTCCTATGGCAAATGTGAAGGAGGGGGTTTTTGGTTCCCTTAAGGGGAGTTGAAAAACTTACTGTAATTATTGTGGCCTTTCTTCATCGATTCCTGGAGGAAGAAGCCTCCATTTGATAGCTTCAATTGCTGTTATATGGTTGTGTCAGATTATATTTTCCAAAGATGGCCATCATGCTATATCCCATCCCACATATACTTCCTACAATGTGACACTGACACTCTTCCCATTAAGTGATGGGGGTCCACATTCTCTTCCCTTGAACCTGAGTGGATTTTTGTCACCAATGTAGTACAGCAGAAGTGAAGCTATGTGATTTCCAAGGATAGATCGTAAAACTCCATGCACTACTTACTATTCCCTTGGGACAATCACACTTGAAAACCAGCTACAAGACAGTGAAGAAGCCCAAGAAGCCCCAAGGAGAGGATACCTCTTCTGATCAACAAGTGAGGTCCTAACCAACAGCCAATGTCAACTGTCAGACATGTGAGTGAAGTTAGTCTTCAGAAGAAACTGTTGAGTTACCCTAACCTTTAAGCCACTCCAGCTGATGCTGCATAGAACAGAGATGATCCTTGTCCAAATTACAGATTCATGAGAAAAATAATTGATTGTTGTCATTTTAAGCCACTAAGTTTTGGGGTGAATTATTACTCAACAATAGAGAATGGATACAATGGTCATTTTGTTATTCTGATATCTGGTTATCTAAGGACAAAGCCACACCATTGCTGGTTGAACAGGCTTCAGCTAGAAGGAGAGGTTTCATTCCTTGCACACATGTATCTCAGAAGAGAAACTGAGATTTAGAGTCAGGACTTTAGGGAGGAATGTTCATCAAACATTCACTCACTTTCCCTCCTGCTGTGGAAGGAGGGTACTTCCCTTCTGCTCCTTGAATAGGGACCAATTGGCTATGGACCAGTGGGAGACAGGTGGAAGTGACAGTGTGCCAGTTCTGAGCTTATGTTTTAAGCCACATGGTTAAGTTTCCACCCATCCTCTTAGCACCTGCTGTCCTAAGTAGTCACTGCTCCTTCAGCTTCAGTGCCAGAACGTAGATACATAAAAAACCTTGACCATACCTGAATCCTGAGACCACCTAAGCACAGCTGAGTCGAGGCAACCCACAGCAAATCTACAGCCACACACACACTTGTGAGTGAGAAATAAATGTTTGTTGCTATAAGCCACTGAGATCCTAGGGTTGTTTGTTTCTGCAGCAGTGGCTGAAGTGAATCTTTTCTCAAAGAGCATGTCATATGGATGAATATATGTTAAAAATCAAATTGAACTACTTTGAGTCCTGCTTTTGCTACTGGTAACTGACTTTGGGAGATTTACTTAACATCTGTGAGTCTCAGTTTTCTCTTCTTAGAACACAAATAATAAAATCTACCTCAAAGGATGTTGTGAAGATTAAGTGAGATGATGTTTGCAAGTTAAGTATCCAATACACGACAAACAAAACTGAAATATTTATTTTCTTTCTTCACCTTTATTCCCATTGGGATTCCAATGGGTATAAAATCTAAGGAAGGAATTTTTAAGAAAGGGATTTAAAGGTGACATCACCAAATACAGGATGTTTGAAAGAATCCAAGAATCCCCCAAATCAAGTTAGCTCTGGTGGAATCCTGGCCTTTTCTGGAAATTTTCTTGTTTTGATTCTGTGATTATCCTGCTTATTTCCCTTAGGATTTAGCTTTTTTTTTTTTTTTCATGTTTCCATCTATATTAACCATGGTGAGAGAACTAAGATTAGTTTTGTTCCCAAGTGGACTAGGGTGTGACAGGGGAGCATCCCAGCCCTGGGGTCAGTGGGCTGATAGCACAAGAGACTCCAACAGGAAAACTGAAATTCAATTTTCCCATCAGAAAAATGTCCTTACATTACACATGACATCTACCTATCTATCATCTATCTATCTATCTATCTATCTATCTATCTATCATCTATCTATCAACAATCTATCTAACATCTATCTATCATCTAGTGTGTGTATGTAGTCTCAGTCAGGATCCAATCAGGGAAGCAGAACCACTATGAGTATTATGAATTAAGGAATTTATGTTGGAATTAAACCTACATAAAGGTGGGAGGAGCTTGGGAAGTAAAGGTCCAGGAAAGGGAGTTGGAAAATCAGAGAAATGTCTTTCACCAGGCCTCTTGGGGCACTGGAGAGGGAGGACTAAGCAGGAAGCCAGGCTGGCATGCCAGCTGCCAGAGTGGGGTTGAAAAGAGGAGGTGGAGAGTCTATGGATGACTGCTGCCTCTGATAGTTACCGCCTCTGAGATTCTAGTCAAGCATGGGGTGGGTAGGTAGGGGGAAGTCCAGGACTGCTATTGGTCAGCAGGGCCAGAGTTGGGGAAAAGAGCTGGAAGCTGAGTAGGGGAGAGTTCAGACAAGGTAGAACATGTCTATAACATTTTGTCTGTCTTTGTAACTATATTTGACCACGATGGTGAAACTGAGTGTGGCCCTGTGGGGCTCCTGGGCCCAGAGGCCTTTTTTGTCCCCCATTTCTTGCAGCAAGACTCCAGCCTCCATGACCTTCCCTGAGTTCCAAAGGACGAATTTGAACAGTTGCTAATCAAGGGAGGAGCATCCAAGAAAGCACCTGAGGCAAGATTAAAGGGACAAGAGAAGCTCATCAAGATTAGGAGACCAACCACCTGAGATGAGATTAAAGGAGTGCAGGCCCTGCTCACACGCTATGTTCTCAGAGACCCCACCCTTGAACCATTGTTATAAAACCCTTCATCAAATCCTCTGGGGTTGGGACACATAGATTTTCGAGGCAGGAGCCTACTGTGTCCCCCTTGGCCTGGCAAAGTAATAAAGCTATCCTTTTCTACTTCACCCAAAACTTGTCTCCAAGATTTGATTTGGCACCCGGTGTACAGAGATGCCAAGCTTTCGGCATCAACGGCTTTCAGATAGTAAAGGCTGCTGATTTACTACTTCCTTCCACATCTCATACAAGCTTCTCTTTCAGCCACCTCTAGCCCAGAATCATGCAGAGAAGAGCATTCTGGGAAGCAGCTCCAGTGTAGCCAAGTTGACATAACACAAAACTGCCCCTTCCTCCCCCCAGGCCACCAGCTGTCACCCAAATGGATCCTCAGCAGGGTACTGATTAGACTTCTTTGGATAACACCAAGAAACCACCACAACATGAGGGAACCATCTGAAAGATCTTGTTTTACTGCATTTGTCAGTTTCCTTCCCCCAGTGTCTCCCATTCCTATATGTGTCAACTCCTGGGATATTTATTGAGTGATAGGAATTGTCGCTACAGTGACCTCTCCCCAACAGTGTCTTCATATGTGGCTCCTGGCCATGTCCTCATTGGAGATATAGGCTCAACAACCCTAGAATTCCCCTCAGGCAGGGGCCAAGTTTTTCCCACAATTCTATTGTTTTGTTTTGATAATCAAAAGCACATGATATACGATTGCACAAAAATCTTCTTGAAGCTAGAGGGTCACTTCTGTTAGAGTAGAAAGTCATGAGAGACAACAGTTTTCTGACCCACTCTGTTTTGGTTCTGAAAGGCCTTGCATAGCACTTCTGATTGCTCTTGCTCTTCACCTCCCCCTTTCCTCTCTTCTGGCTGCAAAGATAACACATTTATGAATGCCTCCTTCCTCAAAAGACCAACTTGTTTTCCTGTCTGTCTTGTTTTCACATTCCAGTTAAAGCAGACTTCAAAAGTCTAGAAATCTTCCTTTTCAGCTTCTCTTTTTCCTCTGTACCAGGGGTCCAACTACCCTGGACTTCAGGCACCCATATACTTAGTCACAGATTTTCCCATGCTGAAGTTCACCCGCTCAGGCGTCTCCATCCAAAAGGACAACTAATCCATCTACCCTGCATTCCAGAGCTTGTGCCAAAGGGGAAGAGGAGCACAGCCAAGCATTTCAAGCAGCTTAAATGGACACAGGAAACACTGGTGAATGCAACATAACAAAATGCAATTCAGTAGAGAAAGCAAAGTCTTTGAAATGTGCACTGTCCAATATGGTAGCCAGTAGCCACAGGTGGTTATTTAAGTTAATTGAGAAAAAAGTATGTAATGTTAATAATCTAGTTCCTTGGTTGCACAAGCTACATTTCTAGTGCTCAATAGTAACATGTGGCTAGTGACTACTGTATTGGACAGCACAGGTATAGAATATTTCCATACTGCAGAAAGTTCTATGGAACAGCACTGCTCTACAATAAGCCTTTCTTGGCTTGCCTGGAGACATGTATTCCACCTCTACTGAGTCATCCTGGAGAAACACTGGCTCCTTTTAGTGACTAACACTATCCCTATGTCCCGAGAGTTTTATCCTCTCTATGGATATAAGTGTTGCTTTCACTGATGTGTCCCAAACCACATATTTTGATAGAGAATTTTATTTCCAAATGCCCAGTGAGAATTTTACATTTTGATACTCAATAAGACCTGCTAAAATGAGAATGAGTGCCATCAGTTGCAAACATTGAAAACCTAACAGGTATTTTTTTTCATAGAGATCACTTATTTATTCATTCATTCATTTTTTCTATCATCTATTTATTTATTTTTATTAAAGTAACATTGACATAATATTATAGGAAATTTCATGTGCACAACATTATATTTCTACTTCAGTATATCCTACAGCATGCTTACCACCAAAACTTTAGTTTCTATCCATCACAATTGATCCCTTTTACCCATTTCACCCTACCCCCCATGCCTCTGGTAACCACTACTTTTTTCTCTTATATGTGTTTGTATTTGTTTGGTTTGGTTTGGTCATTTATTTTGGGTTTTTTAAATGTTTGTTTATTAGTTTTTGTATTCTACATGTGAGTGAAATTGTAAGGTATTTGTCTTTCTCCATCTGATTTATTTTACTTAGCATAATACCCTCAAGGTCCATCCATATTGTTGCAAATGGCAAAATTTCATCTTTTTTTTTTTATGACCGAGTATTAATCCATTGTGTGTATATATCACATCTTCTTTATCCGTTCATCCATTGATGGGCACTTAGGTTGTTTCCAAATCTTGGCTATTGTAAATAATGCTTGTGATGAACATAGGGGTGCATATATCTTTTCAAATTAGTGTTTTCATATTCTTCAGATAAATAGCCAGAAGTGGAATTGCTGGATCATATGGTAGTCTTATTTTTAACTTTTTGAGGAATCTCCAGACTGTTTTCCATAGTGGATGCATCAACTTACATTCCCACAAAAAGTGTATGAGGGTTACCTTTTCTCCACATTCTCGCCAACACTTGCTATTTCTTGTCTTTTTGATAATAGCTATTCTGACAGGTGCAAGGTGATATCTCATTGTTGTTTTAATTTGAATTTTCCTAATAATTAGTGATGTTGGACATTTTTTCATGGGTCTTTTGGCTATCTGTATGTCTTCTTTGGAAAAGTGTCTATTAAGTGTCCTCTGTCCATTTTTTAATCAGGCTATTTGTTTTGTTGTAGTTGTTGAGTTGTATGAATTCTTTAGGTATTTTGGATATCAACCCCTTATCAGATACATCATTTGCAAATATCTTTTCCCATTTAGCAGGTTGTCTTTTCGTTTTATTGATGGCTTCCTTTGTTGTGCAGAAGCTTTTTAGTTTGGTGCACTCCCATTGTTTATTCTTGTTTTTGTTTCCCTTGCCTCAGGAGACATATCTATAAAGATATTGATAAGACCCACTGGTATTTCTTCTAGGAGTTTTATGGTTTCAGGTCTTATATTCAAGTCTTTAATCCATTTTGAGTTAATTCTTGTGTATGGTGTGAGATGGTTACCTAGTTTCATTTTTTTGTATGTGGCTGTCAAGTTTCCCCAACACCATTTCTTGTAAAGAGTATCATTTCTCCATTATATGTTCTTTGCTTCTTTGTTGTAAATTAGTTTCCCACATATAGGTTTATTTCTGGGCTGTCAATTCTGTTCCATTGATCTATGTATCTGTTTTTCTGCCAATACCATGTGTTTTGATTAGCATAGTTTTGTAATATAGTTTAAATTCAGGGAGTGTGATACCTCCAGCCTTTGTCTTTTTTCTCAGGATTGCTTTGGCTATTTAAGATCTTTATTGGTCCCATATCTTTTAGAATTTTTTGTTCTATTTCTGTGAAAAATTTCCTTGAGATTTTGATAAGGATTTCATTGAATCTGTAGATTGCTTTAGGCAATATGGACATCCTGACAATGTTAATTCTTCCAGTCCATGAACATGGAATATCTTTCCACTTATTAATGTCTTCTTCAATTTCTTTCAACAATGTCTCATAGCTTTCAGTGTATGTCTTTCACCTCCTTGGTTAAATTTACTTCCTACTTATTTTGCTCTTTTTTATTTTGCAGTTGTAAATGGGATTGTTTTCTTAATTTCTTTTTCTGCTAGCTCACTTTTAGCATATAGAAATGCAACAGATTTTGTATATTGATTTTGTATCGTGCAACTTTATTGTATTCATTTATTATTTCTAACAGTCTTTTTGGTGGAGTCTTTAGGATTTTGTATATATATAATATATGTCATCTGCAAATAGTGACAGCTTTACTTCTTCCTTTCCAATTTGGATGACTTTTAACTTTTTCCTGCTTAATTGCTCTGGCTGGGACTTCCAATACTATGTTGAATAATAGTAGTGAGAAGGGGTATCCTTGTCTTTTTCCTGATCTTAGGGGAATAGCTTTTAATATTTCACCATTGAGTATGATGTTAGCTGGGGGTTTGTCATATATGGCTTTCATTGTGTAGAGGTAGACCACTTGTATATCCACTTTATTGAGAGTTTTTATCATAAATTTGTGTGAATCTTGTCAAATGTTTTTTTCACATCTACTGAGATGATCACATGATTTTCATCTTTCATTTTGTTAATGTGGTGTATCACATTGATTGATTTGCAGGTAAACCATTCTTTCATCTCTGGAATCAGTCTCACTCCATCATGGTGTATGACCCTTTTGATGTATTGTTAAATTTGGTTTGCTAATATTTTGCTTAGGAATTTTGAATCTATGTTCATCAGTGAGAGTAACCTGTAATTTTCTTTTTTTGTTGCTGTCTTTGTCTAGTTTTGGTACAGGGTGACATTGGCCTTGTAAAATGAGTTAAGTATTCCTTCCTCTTCAATTTTTTGGAATAGTTTGAGAAAGACAGGTGCAAACTCTTCTTTGAATGTTTAGTAGAATTCACCTGTGAAGTCGTCTCATTCTGGACTTTTGTTTGGGGGAAGCTTTTTGATTACTGTTTCAATCTTTGTACTAGTGATTGGTCTATTGAGATTTTCTATTACTTCAAGATTCAGTCTTAGAATTTTGTATGATCCTAAGAACTTGTCCATTTCTTCTGTGTTGTCCAATTTGTTGGCATATAGCTGTTCATAATATTCTCTTATAATTCTTCATATTTCTGAGTTATCCATTGTCACTTTTCCACTTTCATTTCTGATTTTATTTATCAGGGCCTTCTCTCTCTTTTTTTTTTTTTTCCTTAGTGAGTCTAGTCAATTTTATTTATCTTTTTAAAGAACCAGCTCTTAGTTTCATTGATCTTTTCTATTGTCTTTTTAGTTTTTATGTCATTTATTTCTATTCTAATCTTTATTACTTCCTTCCTTCTACTAATTTTGGGCTTTGTTTGTTCTCCTTTTTCTAGTTTCTTTAGATGTAATGTTAGGTTGTTTATTTGAGATTTTTCTTGTTTCTTGAGGTAGGCCTGTATTGCAATAAACTTCCATCTTAGTACAGCTTTTGCTATATCCTATAGGTTGGTATGTCATATTTTCATTTCCATTTGTCTTCAGGTAATTTTTTATTTCCCCTTTTATTTCTTCATTGACCCAATAGATGTTCAGTAACATGTTTTTCAGTCTCCATATATGTGTGATTTTTCCAGTTTTCTTCTCATAGTTGATTTCCAATTTCATACAACTGTGGTAGGAAAAGATTTTTGATATGATTTCAGTCTCCTTATATTTATTGACATTTGATTTTTCATCCCAACATATGGTCTATCCTTGAGAAAGTTTCATGTGTATTCTGCTACATTTGGATGGAATGTTCTGCCTATCAAATCCACTTGGTCTAATGTTTCAGTTAAGGTTACTGTTTCCTTCTTGACTTTCTATCTGGATGATCTATCCATTGATGTAAGTGAAGTGTTAAAATCTCTTACTATTATTATGTTGCTCTCAATTTCTCCCTTTAGGTCTTTAATAATTGTTCTATATGTTTTGGTGCTCTTATGTTAGGTGCATATATATTAATCATTGTTATGTCTTCTTGATAAATTGTCCCCTTTATTATTATATACTGTCCATTTTTGTCTCATTACCTTAATGGCTTAAAGTCTATTTTGTCTGACTTGAGTATGCTACACTCACTTTCTTTTGGCTGCCATTTGGTCAGAGTATCATTTTACATCCCTTCACTTTTAGTCTATGTTTGTCTTCAGAGCTGAGGTGTGTCTCCTGAAGGCAGCATAAAGTTGGGTCTTGTTTTTTAATCCATCCAGTCACTCTTTGTCTTTTGATTGGTGAATTCAATCCATTTATATTTACGGTGATTATTGATAGAGGAAGATTAAGTACAGCCATTTTATTTTTTGTTTTCTATTTGCTTTATATCTCCATTGCCCTTGTGTTTCTGCCTGTCATTTTGGTTGCGTGGTTTTCTATGATATTTATCTCTTTTTTTGTTGTTTTCTTTTGTTTCATGTTTCAGCTCTATGTTTATGTTTTGTGGTCACCCTGAGATATAAATGAGATGTATAAAAAGTCTCATAGATAAAATAGTCCCTTTTCTGCTGATAGCATCTTATCTTCACTTACCTATATGAATTCTGTTCTTTTCCTCTTCCCCTTTTATGTTTTCTTTGTATCAAATTATCCTGTATTTATTTTGTGAGTTTGTTACCAAACTGAAATAGCTATAGTTATTTTTCTGCTTTCTTTTTTTCTCCTTTAACCTTTATGCTATAATAAAGTGTTTAAAAACCTATCCTGACAAAGAGTTGCAATTTTCTGGTTCTATTTATCACCTAGTTCAAAGTTTTATGTATTTTTTTTGTTGTTTGTTTCCAGTAGAAGAGTTTCTTCCAATATTTCTTGTGAGGCTGGTCTAGTGTTGATGAACTCCCTTAGCTTTAATTTGTCTGGGAAAGTCTTTACTTCACCTTCATATTTGAATAATAACTTTGCTGGATAGAGTATTCTTGGATGGCAGTTTTTAATCTTTCAGTATTTTGAGAATGTCATTCCCCTCCCTCCTGGCTTGTAGGGTTTCTGCTGAGAAGTATGCTGATAGTCTAATGGGGTTCCTTTGTACTTTATAATTCTTTATTCCCTGGCTGCCTTTAAAATTCTTTCTTTGTCATCAACTTTTGACAATTTTAATATTATGTGTCTTGGAGAAGGTATTTATGCATTGAGATCTTCTACCAGCTTTATGGACTTATACATCCAGTTCCTTCCCCAGGTTTGGGAAGTTGTCAGGTAGTAGACTTCAAAATAAACTCTCTTTTCTCTTCTCCCTCTCTTTTCCTTCTGGGTTACCCATTACCCTAATATTGTCCTTCTTAAAAGAGTCAGATAGCTCTTGTAGGATTTCCTCATTTTAAAATTAACTTATTTCTTGCAGATGGCCAACAGGCACATGAAAAAGATGCTCAACATTGCTGATCTTCAGGGAAATGCAAATCAAAACCACAGAGAGATATCACCTCACACCTGCAAGAATGATTATCATCAAAAAGCCAGTTCTTTGAAAAGATAAACAAAATTGATAAACCTTTAGCCAGACTCTTCAAGAAAAAGAAAGAGAAGGCCCAAATCAAGGACTGAAAAAGAAGAAGTTACAACCGACACCACTGAAGTACAAGGGATGATAAGAGACTACTACAAACAATTATATGCCAACAAAATGGACAACTTAGAAGAAATGGACAGGTTCTTAGGAAGGTACAAACTCCCAAGACTAAACCAGGAGTAAATAGAAAATATGAACAGACTAAATAGAAGATATGAACAGACCAATTACAAGTAATGAAATTGAATCTGTGATTTAAAAACTCCCAGTAAACTAAAGTCCAGGACCAGATGGCTTCACAGGTGGATTCTATCACACGTTTAGAAAAGAGTTAACACCTATCCTTCTGAAACTATTCCAAAAAATTGCAGAGGAAGGAACACTTCAAACTCATTTTATGAGACCACCATTACCCTGACACCAAAACCAACAAAGATTCCTCAAAAAAAGAAAATCACAGACCAATCTCACTGATGAACATAGATGCAAAAATCTTAAACAAAATACCAGCAAACCAAATCCAACAATACATTAAAAAATCATACACCATGATGAAGTGCGATTTATCCCAGGGATGCAAGAATTTCTCAATATCTGCAAATCAATCAGTGTTAATACACCACATTAACAAATTGAAGAGTAAAAATCATATAATCATCTCAACAGATGTAGGAAAACTTTTGATAAAATTCAACATCCATTTATGATCAAAACTTTCCAGAAAGTGGTCATAGAAGGAACATACCTCAACATAGTAAAGGCCAAATAGGACAAACCCACGGCTAACATCATAATCAACAGTGAAAAGCTGAAAGCCTTTCCTGTAAGATCAGGAAAAAGATAAGGATGTCCACTCTCTCCTCTTTTATTCAACATAGTTTTGGAAGTCCTAGCCACAGCAATCAGAGAAGAAAAAGAAATAAAAGGAATCCAAACTGGAAAAGAAGTATAACTGTCACTGTTTGCAGACGACATGATACTATACATAGGAAATCCTAAAGATGCTACCAGAAAAGTACTAGAGCTCATCAATGACTTTGGTAAACCTGCAACATACAAAATTAATACATACAAATCTCTTGCATTTCTATATACTAACAATGAAAGGTCAGAAAGAGAAATTAAGGAAGTAATCCCATTTACCATTGCATCAAAAAGAATAAAATACCTAGGAATAAATCTACCTAAGGAGGCAAAAGACCTTTACTCTGAAAACTATAAGATACTGATGAAAGAAATCAAAGATGACAAAAACAGATGGAGAGATATACCATGGTCTTGCATTGGCAGAATCAATATTTTCAAGATGACTATGCTACCCAAGGCAATCTACAGATTCAATGCAATTTCTATTAAATTACTAATGGCATTTTTCACAAAACTAGAACAATAAAATTTTAAAATTTGTATGGAAACATAAAAGACCATGAATAGTCAAAGCAGTCTTGAGAAAGAAAAATGGATCTGGAGGAATCAGGCTCCCTGACTTCACACTGTACTACAGCACTATAGTAATCAAAACAGTATGGTACTGGCACAAAAACAGAAATATAGATCAATGGAACAGGATAGAAAGCTCAGAAATAAACCCATGCACATATGGTCAATTAATCTATGAAAAAGGAGGTAAGAATATACAATGGAGAAAAGACAGTCTCTTCAATAAGTGGTGCTGGGAAAAATGGACAGCTATGTTTAAAAGAACGAAATTAGAACATTCTCTAACACCATACACAAAAATAAACTCAAAATGGTTTAAAGTCCTAAATGTAACACCAGATACTATAAAACTCCTAGAGGAAAACATAGGCAGAACACTCTTTGAGATAAATTGCAGGGGTTTTTTGGGGGGGGGGGAATAAAAGCAAATATAAACAAATGGGACCTAACTGAACTTAAAAGTTTTTGCACAGCAAATGAAACCATAAACAAAATGAACAGACAACCTATGGACAGGGAGAAAATATTTGCAAATGATGTGACTGACAAGGGATTAATCTCCAAAATATACAAACAGCTCATGCAGCCCAATATCAAACAAACAACCCAATCAAAAACTGGGCAGAAGATCTAAAATGACATTTCTCCAAAAAAGACATACAGATAGCCCATAGGCACATGAAAATATCCTCAACATTGCTAATCAGTAGAGAAATGTAATCAGAACTACAACGAGGTATCACCTCACACTGGTCAGAATGGCCATCATTAAAAAGTCGACAAATAATAAATGCTGGAGAGGGTGTGGAGAAAAGGGAACCCTCCTTACACTGTTGGTGGGAATGTAAATTGGTACAGTCACTAAGGAGAACAGTTTGGAGGCTCCTTAAAACACTAAAAATAGAGATATCATATGATCCAGCAGTCCCACTCCTGGGCATATATCTGGAGAAACCATACTTTGAAAAGATACATGCACCCCAATGTTCATTGCAGCACTATTTACAATAGCCAAGACATGAAAGCAACCTAAGAGTCCATCAACAGATGAATGAATAAAGAAGATGTGGTGTATATATATACAATGAACTATTAGTCAGTCATAAAAAAAGAATGAAATAAGCCCATTTGCAGCAACATGGATGGACTTAGAGATTATTATACTAAGTGTAGTAAGCCAGAAATAAAGACAAATATCATATCGCTTATACATGGAATTTAAGAAAAAGGATGCAAATGAACTTATTTCCAAAACATAAACAGACTCACAGACATAGAAAACAAACTTACAGTTACAGAAGGGGAGAAGGAGAGTTTGTTATTAAAATATATACACTACTATATATAAAATAGGTAAAAAACAAGGACCTACTGTATAGCACAGGGAACTATACTCAATATCCTGTAATAACCTATAAAGGGAGAGTGTAAAAAATGAATTTATATACATTTTTAACACTCTCTCCATATATTGAGATATATACATATATACAACTGAATCATTTTACTGTACACCTGAAACTAACACAACATTTAAAATAACTATATTTTAATAAAATTTAACGACAGGTTAGTAGATAGAATCTTTTCTTTATTTTTCAAGTAGGTGGCGCTATAACACAAGTTTTTGGTTTCTCTTACCTGTGTTCCCTCTTCTTATATTTAAGGGTTGGCATTTTCTTCAACCTCCACCATCTCTTTAAGAAGTCTGTGGCTCCATGCCTTCATGTCTTGCTGATTACCTCTTGTGCCTCTGGGGTTGTTGGTGCCTTTCTTCTGCCAGAGCCACTGTCATCACCAGGATGGTGGGCTTTTCCCTCTCACCCTGAGTCACAGGCTCCCCCACCATTGGAGGAGGGTGGGGGTGGGGCAACCAGAGCTGTGCAGATGCAGCTACTGTTTTGTGTTCTAAGGTTTGTGGGTTCTGCCACGGCAGATGAGGGGCGTGGGAGTGAAGGCCAGGGTCGTGGACACCTCAGTGACTGGTGGGATGGAGTCCCAAGCCCCACTGCCGCTGCTGCCCAGTTAGTTTTGGCCATGGGCACCCCTGCCATTAGGAGGCTGGAGTCACGTGCCCCAACTCTTCTGCTGCCACTGGGTTCTCTGAAGCTGCAGGCTCAGCTGCACGTGTCAGAGGGCCAGGATTTCAGACACCAGTCTGCTCTTCTTTCCATTCTGCCTCCTCTATGTGTTCCAGTCCACCCACCTTTAGAAGTATAGATGTGTGGAATTCTCCAGCATCCTGGTGTGTTGGGCAGAAGTATCTCTGTTGAGTTGTGGATGTTTTACTGGTTATAGATTGAGGGAGATAGAGAAAGGTAGCTTTTTACTCTGCCATGTTGCTGATGTCACTCTCCCAGTAAGTTTAAATAGAGGTACATATAATGTATGATAGAAAAATCCAGGCGTTCTTCAAGGAGCATGTTTATTTTCCTGTTTAGTAAATTACCATATAAATAAAGAGAGGCTTAGAAGATAAATGTTCCAGCGCTAAATCTGTTTATTAGCATGGGCTGTGTACATGTCTTTGTACTGTCGACTGAAAAAAAAATGCACAACCTAAAATTTAACAATTATATTTTATTTGGTGGACTTAAGCCTGGGACACAGCATTTCAGAAAACTCTGAGCGACTGCTCCGAAGAGGCAAGGAGGAGAGCCAGAGTATATAGGAATTTTTGTAACAAAGACCAGGTAGTCAGAACATCAAAGTTTACTGTTAATTAAAGAAAACCAGATATCTCAAGTTGAGGAATTTAGCACTTTTCTATGTATGGGAAGATGCAAGAGTCTGGGCTCACTGAAATCATTCCTTTGATATGAACCTCAGCTATCTGGGGCCAGTATCCTGTGTTTTATCATCCGGAGTCTCCTCAGAGTGCACCATTGGGGGGTGGCTGCAACAGCTGACCACTAGATGGCAGGTATTATGTATCCACCCTGAGTTCCCTCAACGCTCATCATTGCAGAGGCTGTAATAAGATGACTTGATGGCTGCATCATCCTTTGTTTACTGATATGGAAGGTGATATTTTTCATTCACAATACCTCAAATCAGTTCCTGGAGAAACATCTATGGGTGGCAAGAGCAGGCTGTCACTATTGCAAGCCTTCCCTAGTGTTTCTCTCATCTGGAATTCCTCACTCTGCCCCTTTTTGTAGACCACTGGTACAGTGTGATAACACTTTTATTTTGCTTCCCAGTGGTTCCCAGATATTCTCATTCTTGGGTTTCCTCCCCTGGGGTGTGAGTGGTAACTTTTCATAGTGTCTGCAGCTACAGCAGAGCTTCTCCCTGCATCCTCCCTATTACCAGTGACTGCTGCACTCTAACTTCCTTTGAAGTGTTACTAGCATCTCTTGAAAAGGCATGAGAGTGATCCTGCCATTTCTGCAAAGTGGACCTGGGCAGTGCCTTACCCTCTCTCAGAGGAAATGGAGATCACTCTCAGGGCTCCAGCAACCTCCCATAACTGTGCTTCTCATAATGTAAGCATCATTTGGGTATATGCTGAAGAAAAGCACCACCCTTTCCCCTCTGGTTCCCTGGATGGGTCTGAAGGACAAATGAGAAACCCGTACCTGACAGAATGTTTCTCCTAAAGCATTTATTTCATAGTTACCTCAGTTATACCTAGCTCTGAATTATTTATGGTCAAACAGGTAAATAGAGTCATTCAAGTATTTAAATATTTACCTTTATATCTAGTTGTAGAATGAAGACTCTGGTTAATTTTTTTAAATGGGGATCAGAATGAGTAAAGGAGTACTGAGGACATTACCCTTGTGATAATGTAATTCATTAATGGCCTCCATTCTTCACCTCTCCCCAGAGGTATTCATTTTGCCATATAAATTTTCAGTTTCTCTCACTAAACAGGTGAAATCTATTTCCTCATCATTTGGATCTGAGCTCAACCAGGTGACTTGCCTTGGCCAATAGAGTGTTGCAGAAATGACAATGTGACCATTTCAAACCTAGACCTCAAGAAGCCTTGCACAGAGCAGAGATATTTCTCCCAGCTGTCCTAGCCAAGGCTAACTTATACAGGTTGACAGCCAGCCAGTCCCAGACCCATGAGTGAGACCATAAATGCTTATTGTGGAATGCCATGGAGGTTGCATGGCTGTTTTTTATGCAGCATTATTATGGAAATAGGTAAATTATATCTCCCTGCAGAGTGAAGGATGACCCCCTTCTTACTATTGGGAATAAACTGAGAGTATGTCTCTCAGAGGGGAAACAGGATTTTGGTGTCTTGCAGAGGTATGGGCTTTAAAGTTGTAATCTCTTTATGCCACTGCAAAATTTTGATTCTCACAGATGAAGCCACTGGCTCCCTTTTAGGCTCAGCCATGCCTCAGACCCTGGGCCAGTCTTTTTCCCATTCTAGTAGGATTTAGAGAGCCTTATAGCACTAACACTAGCTCAATGATTCAGAAGTTCAACCTCAAGGCTACTTTGCTGCAGGGTTTGTTCTCTTCTTATCTCCTTCCTTGTGACCTTCTATTTCTCAGGGTCCACATTCTCTCCATTCCTTTGGGTTATTGGAACCCTATTGCCAAAATCTGTTTTCTGAAATGGAAGTGCCAAATACTACTCATTGCCATAGTTACATGTCTAAGATGTAAGTAATAACAACTTTTGAAAGTGAAAAGTGTTTACTTGCCACTGTATTAGGGTTATGGGTTTCTTTCCTATTGTCCTGGACTACCTTTACTCTATAAATTATTCTCTATTTTCACAACCATTTAGTGTCTCCACCAGGTCCCAAGTGCCTACTCCACTCTGGAGGAGTAATTTTTCTGTCTTAGATCTCATCGTAACACCAACCCAAAATTTTCATGACAGAAAAAGGACTAAAAGGGCAATCTGGCTGTTGGAGACAGCTGCTGGGACACCGATAGATTCCAGGCAAAGATGGTGTCCAGAGCCAGGCCACGTGGTTTCTCCCAGTTAATACTGGCTTAGACTAAAGTGTTAAGAGATCCCTGGTTTCTTCAGAGGCTAGAAACTGCCTTAGCAGCTGGATAGTGAATTTATTTTAACAAAATTTAATAGAAGAGAGAGAACTTTGGGAAGAATTTCCCCAAATATAGTATTGGGGTTATTAAGTATTATAGAAAAAAATGGGGGAGGGAGGAATCCATGGTCAGAAAATATGGGAAACATTGGGCTAAGCAGTTAAACATGTCTGTTGGTTGCAGTTCTTTCAGGAACTTTTTGTAAGTAATTATGCATTGTCAGTCTCCAAAAGGTAGGTTTCTATCACAGAGTCTCTTGAGGGACATTGTGGAACATGGATGTAGAGAAGAGGTTTGAGACCCAACACTCCAACAAGGGCAAAGATAGTTTATGCAATGGTCTACACAGAGCAATCTGAACCCCAGGTGAGAACTTGGGCTCTGGAGGTGCCAGAAACAAAGCAGAGTAGAACTGAGGTGCAACTCAAACTGGAAACACTTGAAAGAGTCAGGATGCTTTTCTTTGGCCTGTAATGGCAGCATCATTCTGCCCTGAAAATCTAGTCAAAACCAAAAGACAGTTCTAGAAAGACTGAGGCTTTCCCTTGTGGAGGCGTGGATCCAACTTAAATCTCTCTCAAATCAAAGCTGGAGCATCTGCATCAGGAAACATCCTAGAAAAGAAGAGACTGTAACTCTCCTTCTTCCTACCACTTCCTGGAAGCTCAAAAATAAGTCAATTTTTTTGGTTCCTAAAAGCCAGGATCAGAAATCTGTATCTCATGAGTGTCTTGGAATTACACAGTCCACCAAGTCTTAACACACTTCCTTTGATCTTTTTGTTTTCTCACCTTAGACTTTTAATGATGAAGAATTCTCTTATACCTTAATTCTTTTTTAAAAAACAAGACCTGAACATAGAATGGTATGTACACAAAAGTTGCAGCAGCCATTCAGAATGCAATCCAGTGCTACCAGGTCATCTATGATGAGAAAAGAGCTACTAACCAGATGTCACTGGATCATTTTTTTCAAGAGGGTAGATAGAATCGAATCCATCAAGGAACCAGAACCTGTGCCATCAACGTCAGGCATGAGTGAAATTGCAGCTTGCCCTCCGTCTCCTACTGCTGATGATCCTTCAGCTCTACCATCTCCCACCTCCTCTCCCTCCTCCAGTCAGTAACTCTTCTTGCCTGTTCACTCGATGCCAGCCCCCGTATACCAACTGTTTTACTGTACTACTGTACTTTTCAAGGTACTGCACTGTAAGATTAAACCTGTTTACTTATTTTTTGTGTTTGTTTCTTGTTAACATATTGTTTGTGTGAAAAGCATTATAAACCTACTACAGTACAGTACTCTATACCTGATTGTGTTAGCTGGGTACCTAGGCCAACTTTGTTGGACTTATGAACAAATTGGACCTATGAACATACTCTCAGGATGGAACTCGTTCATATGTAGGGGACTTACTGTATTTACATTTCTTTATGAAAATTAAGGACATAGACTACTCTTCCTCTATAAATGGGTCAGCATGTAATATGCAGTTCAAACTGGGATGCTTTTGAGAAAAAAGGGGGCACTGTTAATTACTATCTTGGAACAACATACTGAAACCAGCACTGTCCTAGGCAAACTGCAATGTGTGTTCACCCTGCTCATAGGTGTATAAAGATCTGTGCAACATAGAATTTTGATAACAGATGTCAGACGCTGATGAGGCTGTAGAGATTAAGGACCAGGGAGAAAAGGAGGGTTAGTGGGACAGAGGGACTTTGGGAGTGGCTGCTGCCAGGAATCCAGAAAAAGGGAATGACATTGCTTATTATGGCATGTAGATTGTAGCAGCCTTAGAAAGATTTACTTGTGTGGACTGGGAAAAAATATGCACAACCTAAAAGTTGCAAGTTAAGTTTTATTCAGGGACCTTACTGGGGATGTTAGCCTGAGAGATAGCCTCTCAGATATAAATGAGGACCTCTTCATTCAAAGAGGTAAGGAAGGGAGACCTTCAAGATGGCAGAGGAGTAAGATGTGGAGATCACGTTCCTCCCCACAAATACATCAGAAATACATCTACATGTGGAAGAACTCTTACAGAACACCTACTGAACACTGGCAGAAGACCTCAGACTTCCCAAAAGCCATGTGGCTGACAGGTTCTTGGTACTACGGCCAGGTCTCAGGCCTGTACCTCTGAGGTGGGAGAGCCGAGTTCAGGACATTGGTCCACTGGAGACCTCCCAGCTCCACATATTATCAAATGGTGAAAGCTCTCCCAGAGATCTCCATCTCAACGTTAAGACACAGCTCAACTCAACGACCAGCAAGCTACAGTGCTGGACAACCTATGCCAAACAACTAGCAAGACAGGAACACAACACCACCCATTAGCAGAGAGGCTGCCTAAAAACAAAATAAGTTCATAGGTATCCCAAAACACACCACCTGACACAGTCCTGCCCACCAGAAAGACAAGATCCAGACTCATCCACCAGAACACAGGCAACAGACCCGTCCACCAGGAAGCCTACACAACCCACTGAAACAACCTTAGCCACTGGGGGCATACACCAAAAACAACAGGAACTACCAACGTGCAGTCTGCAAAAAGGAGACCCCAAACACAGTAAGTTAAGCAAAATGAGAAGACAGAGAAACACACAGCAGATGAAGGAGCAAGGTAAAAACCCATGAGACCAGACAAATGAAGAGGAAATAGGCAGTCTACTTGAAAAAGAATTCAGAATAATGGTAGTAAAGATGATTCAAAATCTTGGAAATAGAATGGAGAAAATACAAGAAACGTTTAACAAGGACCTAGAAGAACTAAAGAGCAAACAAACAATGATGAACAACACAATAAATGAAATTAAAAATTCTCTACAAGGAATCAATAGCAGAATAACTGAGGCAGAAGAACGGATAAGTGACCTGGAAGATAAAATAGTGGAAACAACTACTGCAGAGCAGAATAAAAAAAAATAATAAAAAGAATTGAAGACAGGTTCAGAGAACTCTGGGACAACATTAAACACACCAACATTTGAATTATAGGGGTCCCAGAAGAAGAAGAGAAAAAGGAAGGGACTGAGAAAATATTTGAAGAGATTATAGTTGAAATTTTCCCTAATATGCAAAAGGAAACAGTTAATCAAGTCCAGGAAGCACAGAGAGTCCCAAACAGGATAAATCCAAGGAGAAACAGGCCAAGACACATATTAAACAAACTATCAAAAATTAAATACAAAGAAAAAATATTAAAATCAGCAAGGGAATATCAACAAATAACATACAAGGGAATCCCCATAAGGTTAACAGCTGATCTTGCAGCACAAACTTTGCAAGCCAGAAGGAAGTGGCAGGACATATTTAAAGTGATAAAAGGGAAAAATGTACAACCAAGATTACTCTACCCAGCAAAGATCTCATTCTGATCTGACAGAGAAATTAAAACCTTTACAGCTTTACAAACCAAACCAGCTTTACAACAAATGCTAAAGGAACTTCTCTAGGCAGGAAACACAAGACAAGAAAAAGACCTACAATCACAAACCCAAAAGAATGAAGAAAATGGTAATAGGAACATACATATCAATAACTACCTTAAATGTAAATGGATTAAATGCTCCAACCAAAAGACATAGACTGGCTGAATGGATACAAAACAAGACCCGTATATATGCTATGCACAAGAGACCCACTTCAGACCTAGGGACACATACAGACTGAAAGTGAGGGGATGGAAAAAGATATTCCATGCAAATGGAAGTCAAAGGAAAGCTTGAGTAGCAGTTCTCATATCAGACAAAATAGATTTTAAAACAAAGACTATTACAAGAGACAAAAAAGGGCAGTACATAGTAATCAAGGGAGCAATCCAAGAAGAAGATTAACAATTGTAAATATTTATGCACCCAACATAGGAGCACCTCAAAACACAAGGCAAATGCTAACAGCCATAAAAGGGGAAATCGACAATAACACAATCATAGTAGGGGACTTTAACACCCCACTTTCACCAATGGACAGATCATCCAAAATGAAAATAAATAAGGAAACACAAGCTTTAAATGATATATTAAACAAGATGGACTTAATTGATACTTATAGGACATTCCATCCCACAACAACAGAATTAACTCTCTTCTCAAGTGCTCATGGAACATTCTCCAGGATGGATCATATATTGGGTCACAAATCAAGCCTCAGTAAATTTAAGAAATTTGAAATCATATCAGGTATCTTTTCTGACCATGGTGAGACAAGATATCAATTACAGGAAAATATCTGTAAAAAATACAAACATGTGGAGGCTAAACAATACAATACTTAATAACCAAGATCTCACTGAAGAAAGCAAAGAGGAAATCAAAAAATACCTAGAAACAAATGACAATGGAAACACGACAACCAAAAACATATGGGATGCAGCAAAAGCAGTTCTAAGAGGGAAGTTTATAGCAATACAATCCTACCTCAAGAAACAAGAAATATTTCAAAGAAACAACCTAACCTTACACCTAAAGCACTTAGAGAAACAAGGACAAAAAACCCCCAAAGTTAGCAGGAGGAAAGAAATCATAAAGAGCAGATCAGAAATAAATGAAAAAGAAATGAAGGAAACAGTAGCAAAGATCAATAAAACTAAAAGCTGGTTATTTGAGAAGATAAAAAAAAATTGATAAAGCCTTAGCCAGACTCATCAAGAAAAAAAGGGAGAAGACTCAAATCAATAGAATTAGAAATTAAAAAGGAGAAGTAACAACTGACACGGCAGAAATACAAAGGATCATGAGATCTTACAACAAGCAACTATATGCCAATAAAATGGACAACCTGGAAGGAATGCACAAATTCTTAGAAATGCACAACCTTCCGAAACTGAACCAGGAAGAAATAGAAAGTATGAACAGACCAATCACAAGCACTGAAATTGAAACTGTGATTAAAAATCTTCCAACAAACAAAAGCTCAGGACCAGATGGCTTCACAGGCAAATTCTATCAAACATTTAGACAACAGCTAATGCCTATCTTTCTCAAACTCTTCCAAATATAGCAGATGGAGGAACACTCCCAAACTCATTCTACGAGGCTACCATCATCCTGATACCAAAACCAGATAAAGATGTCACAAAGAAAAGTACAGGCCAATATCGCTGATGAACATAGATGCAAAAATCCTCAACAAAATACTAGCAAACGGAATCCAACAGCACATTAAAAGGATCATACACCATGATCAAATGGGGTTTATCCCAGGAATACAAGGATTCTTCAATATACACAAATCAATAAATGTGATATACCATATTAAAAAATTGAAGGAGAAAAACCATATGATTATCTCAATACATGCAGAAAAATCTTTTGACAAAATTCAACACCCATTTACGATAAAACCCCTCCAGAAAGTAGGCATAGAGGGAACTTACCTCAACATGATAAAGGCCATATATGACAAACCCACAGACAACATCATTCTGAATGGTCAAAATCTGAAACAATTTCCTCGATGATCAGGAACAAGACAATGTTGTCCACTCTCACCACTATTATTCAACATAGTTTTGGAAGTTTTAGCCACAGCAATCAGAGAAGAAAAAGAAAAAAAAAGGAATCCAAATCAGAAAAGAAGAAGTAAAGCTGTCACTGTTTGCAGATGACATAGTACTATACATAGAGAATCCTCAAGAAGCTACCAGAAAACTACTAGAGCTAATCAATGAATTTGGTCAAGTAGCAGGATACAAAATTAATGCACAGAAATCTCTTACATTCCCATATACTAATGATGAAAAATCTGAAAGAGAAATTAAGGAAATACTCCCATTTACCAATGGAGCAAAAAAATAATAATAATAAAATGCCTAGGATTAAACCTACCTAAGGAGACAAAAGACCTGTATGCAGAAAACTATAAGACACTGATGAAACAAATTAAAGATAACACAAACAGATGGAGAGAATTACCATGTTCTTGCATTAGAAGAATCAACATTGTGAAAATGACTATACTACCCAAAGCAATCTACAGATTCAATGCAATCCCTATCAAACTACCACTGGCATTTTTCACAGAAGTAGAACAAAAAATTTCACAATTTCTATGGAAACACAAAAGACCCCGAATAGCCAAAGCAATCTTGAGAATGAAAAACGGAGCTGGAGAAATCAGGCTCCCTAACTTCAGACTATACTACAAAGCTACAGTAATCAAGACAGTATGGTAGTGGCACAAAAACAGAAATATAGATCAATGGAACAGGATAGAAAACCCAGAGATAAACCCACGCACATATGGTCACCTTATCTTTGATACAGGAGGCAAGAATATACAATGGAGAAAAGACAGCCTCTTCAATAAGTGGTGCTGGGAAAACGGGACAGGTACATGTAAAATAATGTAATTAGAGCACTCCCTAACACCATACACAAAAATAAACTCAAAATTGGTTAAAGACGTAAATGTAATGCCAGACACTATAAAATTCTTAGAGGAAAACATAGGCAGAACACTCTATGACATAAATCACAGCAAGATCCTTTTTGACCCACCTCCTAGGGAAATGGAAATAAAAACAAAAATAAACAAATGGGACCTAATGAAACTTAAAAGCTTTTGCACAGCAAAGGAAACCACAAACAAGAGGAAAAGACAACCCTCAGAATGGGAGAAAATATTTGCAAATGAAGCAACTGACAAAGGATTAATCTCTAAAATATATAAGCAGCTCATGCAGCTCAATATCCAAAAAACAAACAACCCAATCCAAAAATGGGCAGAAGACCTAAATAGACATTTCTCCAAGGAAGATATACAGATTGCCAACAAACACATGATAAGATGCTCAACATCACTAATCATTAGAGAAACGCAAATCAAAACTACAATGAGGTGTCACCTCACACACGTTAGAATGGGCTTCATCAGAAAATCTACAAACAACAAATGCTGGAGAGGGTGTGGAGAAAAGGGAACCCTCTTGCACTGTTGGTGGGAATGTAGACTGATACAGCCACTCTGGAGAACAGTATGGAGGTTCCTTAAAAAACTAAAAATAGAATTACCATATGATCCAGCAATCCCACTACCAGGCATATACCCAGAGAAAAGCACAATTCAAAAGACACATGCACCCAAATGTTCATTGCTGTGTACAATAACCACGTCATGGAAGCAACCTAAATGCCCATCGACAGACGAATGGATAAAGAAGATGTGGTACATATATACAATGGAATATTACTCAGCCATGAAAAGGAAAGAAATTAGGTCATTTGTTGAGACGTGGATGGATCTAGAGACTGTCATACAGAGTGAAGTAAGTCAGAAAGAGAAAAACAAATATCGTATATTAACACATATATGTGGAACCTAGAAAAATGGTACAGATGAACCAGTTTGCAGGGCAGAAATTGAGACACAGATGTAGAGAACAAACGTATGGACACCAAGGGGGGAAAGCCACGGGGGGGTGTGGGTGGTGGTGTGATGAATTGGGCGATTGGGATTGACATATATACACTGATGTGTGTAAAATTGATGACTAATAAGAACCTGTTCTATAAAAAAATTAAGAACTTTAAAAAAAAGAATTATAAGGTCTTTAAAATTATAATGAATCTCTGATTTTTACCCAGTGTTAAATAAAAAACAAAAGAAAATCACAGTAACAACATTTAAATAATTATTTTTGAAATATATGTACATATATATATATAAGTTATTAGCATTAATAACTGGCATTTATGGTGCAACCTTCCATGTGCCAGGATCTCACTTAAATATCACAGCCATTGTGTAGTGTAGGTTTAATTTTCTTCCTTGGTCCATGGGCAAACAGATGTTCAGAGAACTAAGCATCCTGCTCAGGATCACACAGTCCATAAGTGTTAAAACTTGATTTTGGCCTATTGACAATAGGTTCTGAAAGAAGTTCTACAAATAAACACTGCTTAGATGTAGCAGGCATGTGGCCCCAAAGTAGATATTGGGAGGGCTAGGTACAGGGATAAACATTCTAAGAAAGGCCAGAGTGGACAACTGGAGAGGATGAGGCGTTTGATAAACCTGCCACTTTTTTATTTACCTAGTATTATTAAACAGTATTAAAAGAACTTAATTTTTTTTTTTAAAAAAAACAGTGTGCATTAGTTGACTACTTCATTCAGAGCTAAATACAGAGCTTCAAGCACTAACAGGATGTAAAAGAACTAGACCATCTTGTTATAGTGTGGTACCTACGTTTACCTTCCTATGCCTAAGTGTGAACCACAGCCTCTCTACTCAGTCTCCGATCAGCAGCATTGACCTCACTGGGGCACTTCTTAGAAATGTAAGAGTCTCAGGTTCCACCCTAGACCTACTGAATCAGAATCTGCTTTCTAACATGATCCTGAGATGATTCATGTGCACTTCAAGGTTGGAGAAGCACTGAGCTAGGGGGCACAAACCAGAAAGAAAGAGAGGATATAAAATAACAAAAGAACCAACTAGCTATACTCAGAAAACAAATAAGGCAAAAATAAGTGGGTTGTTTTTTGTTTTTTTTTTTTACTTTACTTTTTTGGAAAAAAAGTAAAGCAATTTAAAGTTTAATTCAGGGAGATAATTTTTTTCCTAGTAGGATTATAACCAGGATCTTTTCATTTAAAATGGGATAAAAAGGACTGAAGAACTATGGGAGTTGTCATACCTGGTGGGCACAAAATTGGAATGAGCTGAATAATTGTCTCGCCATTCAGTTGTTCATGAGCTAGGCTCAGTGGCTTCAGTGTAGTTCTCTTCCTTTGTCACATCCCTAACCCAAGAAGATGCATGTTATTAAAATTTATAAAATGCCCATGATGTCCTGTGGTTGGAGATGAGAGAGTTATAGGGGTTGGGGCAGAGGAGAGAGAGACCACCTGGCCCACACCAGAGAAACAGGGAAAACTCTGGAATGAGGAGGGGTTTAGGAAGTGAGGCTAGCTATGGATCCCACTTAACTGACCCTCAAGGGGCCCCTAGGGCCTGGTCAGAAGCCCTATCCTTGGAGCAGCCCCCTTTTCCCTCTGGGACATAGCTGGGCACCTTGCCCTGCAGCCTGAGAGCAGTCACTCGACACACAGATTGAAGTTGAATAAATGCTTGCATTAAACGCACACTGCATGCCAGATGTTGACAGAGCTGCTGTGACATTACTTAGACACCAGTATTCTCCCCCTTGTCTGGCCCCTGAAATCCTTCCCAGTCTTGAGCCCCCTCTTTGGGGCTTTTCCTTTCTTCCCCTGGAGCCAAACCCAAGACTGTCTTGGTCTTGCCTGATGCTTGCAAGCGTTTCCTCTTCAGGCCAGATGTCTATACTTCTGACCCTGCTCTGGGCATTTGATTTGTCCCCACACTGTGTTCTTTGCTTGACATATGACATCAGCACCCTGAAGCCAGCCATCCCATGGTCAGGTGCACTTTGGCTCCAAGAGCTTTCAGCAAGACAGTCCCACTAGCCCTTGCTTCCTCTTCAGCCTCAGCATTTCAGGTTGTGTTTCCTTAGATCAAGTGTTTGACACCCTCACCTAACAATCCCCCTCCCTTTTTTGGTAAAACCAACACATCTACATTGCATCAGGGAAGTGATTCAAGGGCATGAGAGAAAAGTGGAGATTGTTTTCATTCCACCCAGAAGGACAGAGAAAGAGGGGGGCAAATTCTTCCATGTGGAAATACCACACTCATAGAAATGGAAGAGAAGGTGGCATTTTTATGCCTTGCTCATCAGAGGATAAAATTGATGGGAACAAATGTTACATTCAGTGTCATTTTCCTTTGCTGTGAGAGCTAGATTTGAGGTGCCCCTTTAGGAAAAGTTTTTTTTAATAGAGTTCTTGGTCACTTTCTCACATTCCTTTTTAAAAACAAACACAATCTAACCCAAAGGCATACACACACTCTTACTTTGATCTGATTCTAATCAATCCAGACACATTGATTACCAGTTGCCTCAGGGCCAGAGTAAGCACGAGGCTCCCACCTGCCTCTTTAGGCAAAGGATGATCAAACTGAACATCATAGCTGAGGTGTTGGCAAGTGGTGGCCAATTGATAGGGCTCATTGGCAAGGAGAAACTTGACAAACCACAGGTACCAGGTAGGGAAAAGACAATAATTGAGCTCTGGGTATTATTTATAGGCATCTGGGGTTGGTTTGATGTGGACTCCAAACAACCAGTCAATTTGGTTGAAAACTCAAAGGAGCTATCTTGGGTTAAGTCATCACAAGAACCACTGGGTATAAGTGAATTTTCACCTCTTCCTTTGGCTGATTGGTGTGATTCAAACAGTCATATTATGTTTTTCTTGTGGATCCACAGGTCTGAAGGTCAAACTGAACTCATTCTCAGTTTCTTTGACTGAGTGATGATGGTTTTAGGAATACCTTAAATGCAGATTTTGCTTGATCTTCAGAATGGTCCTTTGAGAAATCCAGTTGGAAAGGTTGTGACATGGAAGGTGACTTGAGGTATCCAAGGTCATTAGGAACAGATGGAGAAGATGGAACTGCCTCTGAGCCATGCTCTTTCTACAAATCACCTGGTCTTTTTGGTCTTGCTGTGCAGAAGTGCTATGGCTCCATCTTGTGCCATCACTGGTCACTGCTGACACTTGAATAACTGACTGTACATCCTACCCCTAACTCTGGGTGTTGTGCTGTCCAGAGCAATCTTGACTTCCAATGGATCCCCTTCTTTTCCTGTGGAGTACGTTTTGTTCTTGTGTCCTATGGTTTTGTTCTTAGCATTCCATGATTAAGCTTAACTGCCTGAACTTGTGCCTTAAAATCAGGTAGACTAATATTGACCATTCATTCATTAAACAAATACTTACTGGGGTACTAATATCAACCAGGAAACAGGGACTGTGCCAGGCACTGGGGATCTAAAAGTGTTCATAATCTCTTTCCCAGCTGCCAGAGAGATAGAAATGAAGTGAAACTTCACAGATAAATCTGTAATTATGAGCCAAGATAGGAGCTTTGAAGGAAAGAAACAGAGTGCTATGAAAGCATATGATGAAAGACTGGCATGGGTTACCTGGAATCAGGAAGGCTTTCCTGCAGTGTGACATGAGCTGAGACCTGGAAAATGATAAGGGGTTAAGTATACAGGGTGAGGATGCCAGGAAGTGCACTCTGGGCAAAGGCCCTAGGGCAGAGTGTGCCTGATATGCTCAAGGAATTGAAAGCAGGCCAGTGTGCAGGAAGCATGGTGGGAGAGAGTGTTAAAGTCTGGGCTGATTCACTGCTCAGATTTTTTCAGGGCCATGACAAGGACAGGACTCTGTTATGTCAGGATCTCAGCTGAACTGGGGGAGAGCAAGCTGAGCTGTCAGGTCTCAGACTAGCCTGTTAAAACAACAAGCTGAGAATGAAAAAGTGAATGTGATAGTAGTAAGAAGAGGCTTAAACTGGATAAAGCACTGACTCCCCTTGATTCACTTTCCCTCCTGGAATGGTGTGCTGGTGAATCAACACAAATGTTAGGGGTCATCTCACCACTGATCCTGAATAAAAGGCTCTGGCAGTTTTATGGACCCTTGTATGGGGAGGGAGGGTGAAAGGGAAAGGCTAGGAATGGAAAAGTACCTGGGACTGAGAG
Organism: Balaenoptera borealis; assembly: GCF_965194805.1. NCBI lineage: Eukaryota > Metazoa > Chordata > Mammalia > Artiodactyla > Balaenopteridae > Balaenoptera > Balaenoptera borealis. The sequence goes on along the minus strand of NC_138872.1, from coordinate 31,756,444 downwards.
TGGGTAAAGCCTCTTTGAGGTTCCCCTCCTCCTCCATATGGAGGCTCAGCAGAGGTGCCTGAAGAAGACCTCTGTCCAAGGCCTCAGATAAAGAGACCTAGGAATGAAGGTGCCTGAGCTAAGAATGCAAATATATGAAGGAGAGTGGCTGGCCAGGGGATGTGAGACCTTGACTCAACTCCCCTCAGAGACTTCCAGTCAGGCTGGTATGGGGAGGGCAGCTTTCCCTGTAAGGCACACCAAGGAAAGCCTTTGTCATTGTTTATGGCTGGGCCTGAAAAATCACACATAGGTTTTTAACAAGAAGCCAGACTCCTTAAGTTATATGTCCCTTATTGCCAGGGATTCTATCATATTCTAAAACAAAAGTTTAAGCTTAGAGAAAGTAACAGTCAAGAAGGTGAGGTCAGGCTTCCCTGGTGGTGCAGTGGTTGAGAATCTGCCTGTCAATGCAGGGGACACGGGTTTGAGCCCTGGTCTGGGAAGATCCCACATGCCGCGGAGCAACTAGGCCCGCGAGCCACAATTACTGAGCCTGCGCGTCTGGAGCCTGTGCTCCGCAACAAGAGAGGTCGCGATAATGAGAGGCCCGTGCACCACGATGAAGAGTGGCCCCCACTTGCCGCAACTAGAGAAAGCCCTCACACAGAAACTAAGACCCAACACAGCCATAAATAAATAAATAAACCCAAAGTTTTTTTTTAAAAAAAAAACTTGACCCTTCAGTACACATTAAAAAAAAAAAAAAAAAAAAAGGAAGGTGAGATCAAGCTACCTAGTTCACTATTTACTGAGCATCTACTATGCCCCAGGCACAGAGATAGATGTGGGCACAATGTAGGGTTGAAAACACAGGCATGGCTCTGCCTGCAGAGTTTCCAGATGAGTGACCTCTGCAGACATTAAACAAATTACATACATATTTTTATACATACATACACTTAAAATACACATTTAAAAATGGAAGTAATTGCTATAGTTTTAGAGAACAAGGCATTATGGGAAAGAAAAAAAGGAGACTTAATTTAGACTCAGGGGAGTGGTGGTAGTGGAAGTTCTTTCTAAGAAAATGAGAGTTAAGCAGATACCTGTTAGAGCGTAAGAATTAGCCCAGAAGATCAGAGGAATAGATTGGTCAGAGGAAAGGGCAAGTAAAGAAATCATGATGAGGGGTTTGTGTTTTACTCTAACCAACAGGGGGATATGATCAAATGTGAAATACTTGGGGAAGAAAGAGAGGAGAGGAGGCCATTTTCAAGGACACACCTTGAGAAAGCAAAGTGTTGTTGAGACCATCTTGACTGTGTTCATGACTGAACTCACTTCACAGTTGTGACAGTGCACTAAAAATAAGAGTAATAGGGGAGCAGGCAAGATAGCAGAGTAGAATGACTCTGAGCTCACCTCCTCTCATCAGCACACCAAAACTCACAACTATCTGCAGAATAACCATTGATGAAAAAGACTGAGCCTACCAAAAAAAAATCTTCTACAACTAAAGATATAAAGAAGGAACCACAATGAAATGAGTAGGAAGGTTGGACTCACGATGTAATCAAAATTAATACCTTCTTGGTAGGCAACCCACAAACTGGAGAATAATTATATTACAGAGTTTCTCCCAAAGGAGTGAGAGTTCTGAACCCCACATCAGCCTCTCCAGTCCAGGGTTCCAGTATTGGGAAGATGAGCCCCCAGAGCATTTGGCTTTGAAGACCAGCAATACGTAATTGCAGGAGCCCCACAAGACTGGTAGAAATAGAGATTTCACTCTTAAAGAGAACACACAGAATTTCATGTGCACTGGACCCAGGGCAAAAGCAGTAATTTAATAGGAGCCTGGGCCAGATCTATCTGCTGGTCTTAAAGAGTCTCCTGGAGAGGTGGGGGATGGGGGATGGTGACTGTAGCTCACCCTGTGGATATAGAAACTGGTGGCAGACATATTGGGGAACATTCAGTTGCATGATCACTGCTGGAGGCTGACATCTTGGATCAGTAGTACCAAGACCTGGCCCCATACAATAGACTGTAGGCTCCAGTGCTAGGATGCCTCAGGTCAAACAACTAACTGGGCAAGGACACAGTGCCACCCATCAGATGACAGGCTGCCTAAGGTCTAAAGAGTCCACAGCCACGTCTGGACATGCCCCTAGACACAGCCCAGCCAACCAGAGGCCAAGACCCAGCTCCACCCACCAGTGGACAGGCACCAGCCACTCCTGTCAGGAAGCCTGCACAAGCCTGTAGCCTCACCAACCAGGTGCAGACACCAGAAGCAAGAAAACTATGATCCCACAATACAGCTCAGACCCTACCCTGGGACCAGCTGGGTCTAGCCTGCCTACTAGCAGGCCAACACAAACTTCTTGACACCCTGGGTGCCATACCTAACTGTATCAGGAACCATGACCTCCCAATGATCTGAAACAAGATCCGGGATCCCTCGACCCTGCAACCAGACTCTAGGAACCAACTCTGCCCTTTAAAATAAAGACTTTAAAATATAGACTGTGACAAGAGACAAAGAAGGACACTACATAATGATCAAGGAATCAATTGAAGAAGAATATATAACAATTGTAAATATATATGCATCCAACAGAGGAGCACCACAATATATCAGAAAATATTAACAGACATAAAAGGAGAAATTGACAGTAACACAATAATAGAAGGGGATTTTAACACCCCACTTACATCAATGGACAGATCATCCAGACAGAAAATCAAGAAGGAAACACAGTCCTTAAATGACACATTAAGATAGGTGGAGTTAATCAATATTTATAGAGCACTCTATTCAAAAGCAACAGAATACACATTCTTTTCAAGTGCACATGAAATATTCTCCAGGATAGATTACTTGCTAGGTCACAAAACAAGCCTCAGTAAATTTAAGAAAATTTAAATCATACCAAGCATTTTTTCTAACCACAACACTATGAGATTAGAAATCAAACACAAGAAAATAACTGCAAAAAACACAAACACGTGGAGGCTAAACAATATGCTACTAAACAACCAATAGATCACTGAAGAAGGCAAAGAGGAAATCAAAAAATACCTAGAGACAAATGAAAACAAAAATATGATTGTCCAAAACCTATGGGATCCAGAAAAAGCAGTTCTAAGAGGGAAGTTTACAGCAATACAAGCTTACCTCAGGAAATAAGAAAAATCTCAAATAAACAACCTAAACTTACACCTAAAGCAACTAGAGAAAGAGAAACAAATGAAGCCCAAAGTTAGTAGAAGGAAAGAAATCATAAAGATCAGAGCAGAAATATTAAAGACTAAAAAAATATATATATCAATGAAACTAAAAGCTGATTCTCTGAAAAGAAAACAAAATTCATAAACCTTCAGCCAGACTCATCAAGAGAAAAAGGGAGAGGACCAAAATCAATAAAATCAGAAATGAAAAAGGATAAGTTACGCCAAGCAAATGGACAATCTAGAAGAAACAAATTCTTAGAAGGGTACAGTGTCCCAAAACTGAACTAGGGGCAAGTAGAAAATATGAACAGACCAATTACCAGTAATGAAGTTGAATCAGTAATTTAAAATCTCCCAACAAACAAAAGTCCAAGATCAGATGGCTTCACAGGTGAATTCTATCACACGTTTAGAAAAGAGTTAACATCTATCCTTCTGAAACTCTTCCAAATAAATTACAGAGGAAGGAACACTTCTGAACTCATTCTACGAGGCCAGCATCACCCTGATACAAAATCAGAGGAAGATATCACTAAAAAAATGAAATTACAGGCCAAAATCACTGATGAATGCAGAGCAAAAATTTTCAACAAAATACTAGAAAACCAAATCCAACAGTACATTAAAAGGATCATACACCATGATCAAGTGGGATTTATCCTGGGATGAATGATTTCTCAATATCTACAAATCAATCAGTGTGATACACCACATCAACAAATTGAAGAATAAAAACCATATGATCATCTCAATAGATGCAGGAAAAGCTTTTGATAAAATTCAACATCAATTTATGATCAAAACTCTCCAGAAAGTGGTCATGGGGGAACATAACTCAACATAATAAAGGCCATATATGACAAACCCACAGCTAACATCAAAGTCAACACTGAAAAGCTGAAAGCATTTTTTGTAAGATCAGGAACAAGACAAGGATGACCACTCTTGCCACTTTTATTCAACATGGTTTTGGAAGTTCTAGCCATAGCAATCAGAGAAGAAAAAGAAATACAAGAAATCCAAATTGGAAAGGAAGAAGTAAAACTGTCACTCTTTGCAGATGACATGATACTGTACATAGATAATCTTAAAGATGCCACCAGTAAACTACTAGATCTCATCAATGAATTTGGTAAAGTTGCAGGATACAAAATCAATACACAGAAATCACTTGCATTTCTATACACTAACAATGAAGTATCAGAAAGAGAAATTAATGAAACAATCCCATTTACCATCACATAAAAAGAATAAAATACCTAGAAATGAACCTACCTAAGGAGGCAAAAGACCTGTATTCTGAAAACTATGAGACACTGATGAGAGAAAATTGAAGATGACACGAAGAGATGGAAAGATACACTGTGTTCTCTACTGTAAGAATATTGTCAAAATGACCATACTACTCAAGACAATCTACAGATTCAATGCAATCCTCATCAAGTTACCAATGGCATTTTTCACAGAGCTAGAACAAAAATTTTTTAATTTGTATGGAAACACAAAAGACCCCCAATAGCCAAAACAGTCTTCAGAAAGAATGGAGCTGGAGGAATCATGTGCCCTAACTTCAGACTATACTACAAAGCTACAGTAATCAAAACAGTATGGTGGTACTGGGACAAAAACAGAAACATAGATCAATGGAACAGGATAGAAAGCCCAGAAATAAGCCCATGCACTTATGATCCATTAATCTATGACAAAGGAGGCAAGAATATATAATGGAGAAAAGACAGTCTCTTCAATAAGTGGTGCTGGGAAAACTGGACAGCTACATGTAAAAGAATGAAATTAGAACATTCCCGAACACCATAAAGAAAAATAAACTCAAAATGGATTAGAGAACTAAATGTAAGACTGGACACTATAAAACTCTTAGAGGAAAACATAGGAAGAACACTCTTTGACATAAATCACAGCAAGATCTTTTTGACCCACCTCCTAGAGTAATGGAAATAAAACCCAAATAAACAAATGGGACCTAATGTAACTTAAAAGCTTTTGCACAGCAAAGGAAACCATAAAGAAGATGAAAAGACAGCCCTCAGAATGGGAGAAACTATTTACAAATGAATCAACAGACAAAGGATTAATCTCCAAAATATATAAACAGTTCATGCAGTTCAATATTAAAAAAACAAACAACCCAATCCAAAAATGGGCAGAAGACCTCAATAGACATTTCTCCAAAGAAGACATACAGATGTCCAAAAAGTACATGAAAAGCTGCTCAACATCATTAATTATTAGAGAAATGCAAATCAAAACTACAATGAGGTATCACCTCACACCTGTTAGAATGGCCATCATCAGAAAATCTACAAACAACAAATGCTGGAGAGAGTGTGGAGAAAAGGAAACCCTGTTGCACTGTTGGTGGGAATGTAAATGATACAGCCACTATGGAGAACAGTATGGAGGTTCCTTAGAAACCTAAAAATAGAACTATCATATAACCCAGCAATCCCACTACTGGGCATATACCCAGAGAAAACCATAATTCAAAAAGACGCATGCACCCCAATGTTCACTGCAGCACTATTTACAATAGCCAGGTCATGGAAGCAACTTAAATGCCCATCGACAGATGAATGGATAAAGAAGATGTGGTACATATATACAATGGAATATTACTCAGCCATAAAAAGGAACGAAATTAGGTCATTTGTAGAGATGTGGATGGACTTGGAGACTGTCATACAGAGTGAAGTAAGTCAGAAAGAGAAAAACAAATATAGTATATTAACACATATATGTGGAATCTGGAAAAATGATACAGATGAATCGGTTTGCAAGGCAGAAATAGAGACACAGATGTAGAGAACAAACCTATGGACACCAAGGGGGGAAAGCGGGGGGTGGTGGTGGGATGAATTGGGAGATTCGGATTGACATATATACACTAATATGTATAAAATAGATAAGTAATAAGAACCTGCTGCATAAATAAAATAAAATTCAAAAAAAAGTAAAAAGTAAAATATATGGGAGGGTATCCATAGGTTATATGCAAATGCTAGAGACTTTAGCAACCATGGCTTTTGGTATCTGCTGAGGGCCTAGAACTAATCCCCCTGGGGATGCTTTGGCTACCTAGGGATGATTATAATTCAAGATAGCCCCTGGGGCCATCTCTTCTTATCCAGTCTTCCTCCCCAACCCCCACCCCCCAGAGCTAACTAACTATACTACCTTTGGCATGGCCTGTATGCAACCAAACATTCTGGGGGGGAAAAGTCTACACCTTCATGGAAGAAACAATTTTTAGGTAGCTCCTAGATGCCAGACACCATGTAGAGCTCTCAGCAGGACAGTCAACCCTACTACAGTTATAGTATTTTCTGTTCTTTTGACATTCACAAGCAGCCTCCTCCCCCCTGCAGATTCCTATTGCAACAAATCCATGGTCCTGGGCAGTACTCTTATGCTTAGTTGTACATTCTACCCCTAAAATTTCCAGCAGCAGTTCTTCAAACTGTTGTATTTGCCCTCATAAAATATGGCATTATGGTGTAAATGATTGGAACAATATGAATAGTAAAGTAGAATTCAGGACTATTTCAAAATTTGTATTATAAAATTACCATTTGTTTTATTATATATATATATATATATATATATATATATATATATATATATATATATATATATATATATACTATTTACATTGTAAAATGCATCTTTTTGCTAAATGACCACAGAGTTTTTTTAAATTAAAAAATCTGAAATAGCACAAGCAAATAACAAACATTATGTCAGAAAGATGAATATATGCAATCTATATTCTTAAGCAAACTTATAACATAACTAGAAACTAATAGCAAAAGATAAAACTACTTTTATGCACACTCTTTTGAATACTTTTTTTTTTTTTTTGGCCATGCCACACAGCGTGGGGGATCTTAGTTCCCCAACCAAGGATTGAAACCAGGCCCTCTGCAGTGAGAGTGCAGAGTCCTAACCACTGGACCACCAGGGAATTCCCTTGAATAATTATTTGACTAAGGAAGAAATCAAGGGTATGAAAACAGCTAATTGAAAAATAATGAGAATCAGGATAATTTATATTTAAAATTATGGGATATGCATAAAGTTGTTCTCAAGTAATTTGTAATGCTAAATATATTTCTAAAAGTGAAAGCAAGAAAATAAATTATTTCAAGTAGAAAAAAATGATAAAAAGAAAAAAGTATCTAAGGAATTAAAAAGAAGTAAATTAAAATCATAAAATTAAAAAATAAATAAACCAGCAGCAGGAAAACAATGGCATGAAGAGATAGTGAATCCCAGGAAAGTGTTTTTACAAAGAATCAATAAAAGGGGCCAGCTGCTGGAAAATCTAATAATAAAGTCCCATAATCAAAAGAAAAAAGAAAAAAAAAGGGATAGAATTTATATAGAAGTTACAAAACTTATAATAAAATGCATACTTGATTTCTAATAAATTTGGAAAATCATTGAAATGGAAATTTTATTAAGAATTTAGATGGCTACAATTAATTGACTCAATAGGAATTATCTTATTAAATCACTTGAGAAAATTAAGAAAGTTTTTAAAAGATTATCCCCTCAACCCCAGACAAGCTCACTATAATATTAAACCATTATAAAACAATAGTAATTCTGAAAGTTTTGTTCTGGGAAAGGAGTTCACAGATTGTGCCAGCGAGAATTCTTTGGCAGCAAGTAACAGAAAAACCTGCTTTAAATGGACTAAAACATAAGGACATTTATTGACTTATATAACAGGAAGTCCACAGGTGTTGGCTCCAAGCACAGCATAACCCATGCTTCAAGTGTCATCAAGGAGCCTAGTTCATACCAGAACTCCCCTTGGCATCCTGGCTGTGCTGGCTTTGCACTTAGCCTGGCCCTAGTGTAGTTGCAAAGCAACATCATCAGTTTCAAGCATCTGGACATGATAAGATCTGGAGAAAGGAAGAACCTGCATCTTCCTTGGGTCTCCTTTAAAGAGTGAGAAACTTTTGCCATACCAGCAGATATTGTTTCACATCTCATTGGCCAGCTTTGGTCACATGCCCATCCTGAAAGGGAGTGATTAGATAATCATAGACATTGGGTAGTCAATTATTTAAACCAATAGATTCTTAGAATAGAGACTCTGTGTCTATTTTGGGTATTTCAGGAGCATTTTATAAATTTATTTATTTTATTTTGCCGTGTTGGGTCTTCGTTTCTGTGCAAGGGCTCTCTCCAGTTGCGGCGAGCGGGGGCCACTCCTCATCGCGGTGCGCAGGCCTCTCACTGTCGCGGCCTCTCTTGTTGCGGAGCACAGGCTCCAGACGCGCAGGCTCAGTAGCTGTGGCTCACGGGCCCAGCCGCTCCACGGCATGTGGGATCCTCCCAGACCAGGGCTCGAACCCGTGTCCCCTGCATTGGCAGGCAGACTCCCAACCACTGCACCACCAGGGAAGCCCTCAGGAGCATTTTAAACTTTTCCACATAAAGTTTTACTTATTTCTTGTTAAGTTTATATTTAGATATTTATATCTTCTGCTGTTATTATAAACAAAATCATCTCTGTCGTATTTTCTAATTCATTGCTGTTGTTATATATGAAAACTATGGATTTTTACATATTAATTTTTATAGCATATTTATTTACTTTAGTCTCTTTTTGTTCATTGAGGTTTTTAGTTAATTCTTTTAGATTTCCCAGGTAAGAGTCATACCATCCACAAAGAGTGATAATTTACCTTCTCTTTTCCAGTGTTTCTACTTGAATATTTTTCTTTTGTCCAATAGGAGTAGCTAATACCTCCAGTGCAATGTTAAATGAAAGTGGGCATCCTTATTGTGTTCCTAATTTTTGTATTTATTAATTCCTTTATAAAATGATTTTTAGAATGGGTCAAATGCCTTTTCAGCATCAATATGTTAAAGATTTTTTCTCCTAAAATCTATTAATATTACTGCCTTTCCTAACACTAAACCATCCTTGCATTTCTGGAACGAATCCTTCTTGGTCATGCTCCTATTCTCTTAATGAACTGCTTGGTTCTAATTGTTGTTATATTTAAAACTTTAATATATATTTGTAAGTGAGATTAATGCATACTGTTTTTTTGTGCAATTTTTCCATGTTTTGGTGTCAATGTTACACTCATTTAAAAAATAATTTGGAACTTTTTATTATTTTTTTAAAGCCCAGGTTAGTTAAAATAGCATTCTAATGATCTATTTTTCAGAGACTTGGTAGAATTCTTATGTGAAACTATCTGGGCCTGTGTGTATGTTCTATGAGTTGATGGAGGCTTATTCATTTAAAGCTTTCTCTATTTCTTTAATAGAAATTGGTACATATAGTTTTCACCTATATGATACTTGTGTTTCTTCTGGTATTAGGTTTAGTGAATTATATTTTCCATGAAAATTATTTATTTCATCAAGTTTTAAAATTTCATTTACATTTGCATATTCAAAAATCAAAGCTACTAGCATAGAATTGTGCAAATAAGTCTAATTTAAAAATTTTACTTCGTTGCTGATGTTATTTGTTTTATACCTTTTCTTACTTTGTGTTTGTGTTTCTTCTCTTTTTGCTTGATTAAATTTTCTATTTGTCAATCTATTTTATTAAATTTTTTTCTTTTAAGAGTAATAGATTTTAATTAGTGAATTCTGTTTTTCTAACTTATTCATTTCTGCTTTTATCATTATGAAGTCTTCCTTCTTTTAGTTTATTTTGTGTTTTCTTTTTCTTTTAGTTTATATTGTATATTTCCCTAATTTTTTTGAGTTGGATATTTAATGCATTGATTTTCTTTGTTTTGCTTTTATTAATATAAACATTTAAGACTAAAATTTTTCTTGAGCTCTGCTCTGTTTTTGAACCATAGTTCTGGTGTTTATTTTAATTATCATTATTTTCTGGAAACAATGGGTGTCTTAACTCAGGCTGCTAAAACAAAATATCATAAGCTGAGTGGCTTATCAACAACAGAAACATATTTCTCACAGTTCTGGAGGCAGGAAGTCTGAGACCAGGGTACCAGCATGGTTGGATTGGTGAGGACTCCCTTCTGGTTTGCAGACGGCTGACTTCTTCTTGTATACTTACATGGCAGAAAGAAGGTGAGCTAGGTCTGGCCTCTTCTTAAAAGGGCACCAATCCCATTTGTGAGAGCTTTACCCTCATGACCTAACTACTTCTCAAAGGCCCCACTTTCAAGTACCATTACACAGATTTTTAGATTTTAACATATGAATTTTGAGGGAACACAAACATTCAGTCCATAGCAATAGATAAACATGAATACACTTGCAAGTCCCCTGTGTATTTTGTAAAATGCAGATGCTGACTCAGTAGGTCTGGGACATCTGAGAATCTTTATCTCTAACAAGCCCAAAGGGATGCAGATGTTTCTGTCTACAGACTACTATTTGAGTAGCAAGAGTTTAAAATAGGATTTTTTTTTTAATTCTCAGGGTTTTTATCCTGATGTTATTAATATCTAGTTTTATTGCAATGTGATCAAAGAATGTTGTCAGTATTGTTTCTGGTTCTTAGAATTTATTGAGCTTTTCTTGCGAGCTAATATGTGGCCAATTATCATGAATGATCACGTGGACTTGTGAAGAATATATATTCACTCTAGGGTACAGAGTTCCATCTATATTTACATTATTGTTTATTTTGTCTATCTTTAGTAAATTTTTGTTCACTTGATTTGTCTTGGACCAAAAACATTGAATTAAAATCTCCTAATGTTAGCTTTTATTAATATAATATTACTATTTTGGTCTAAATACAATTCTATGTTCACATTGTTATGCTTATACAAATATTATTCACAATTGAGCATTGTAGCTTACTACAATGGGTGGCTTTTTTTCCTTACTTTTCATTTTTCCTGAAGTTAAAGATTGCCTTGTTTCTAATTTGCTTAGACTTCTTTTCACCTTTTGTTAACTCTCCCTACATCTTCAAGTAGCTTCTCAGTATGATTTTCCAAAAACCCAGTCACACTAAGTAATATATGGTTTCTATTTCTTTCTTGGAGATGTGTCCTCTGCAACCCCCATTCTCCTCTTCTCTGAGTTGGTAACACATTAAGCCTGAAGAGCAGCTATAATACTGAGACTTCTCATTACTGTCATTTTCAAATTTGCTTTGCCCTTCTCTTGTGTTGGAATCTCTGTTTCTCAGATCTCATCTCTTCCTCTGTCTTGGTTTATTCTCTCTGTTTGATGGAATACAGAGTGGGGGCTTGATCAAGAGGACAAGCATAGAGTCTGGTTTCTAGTGCTTGGGAACTTGGCCTGGGGCCTCTGTACAAATAAAATAATATTATTATACCACAATAGTAAACAAGTTGTCTACAAGATGGAGAGAGCATGATGTGAGTAGAATATTTGTATCAGGTTATGCAGAAAGGCAAAAACATTTGGGAAAAATATATTGTCCTTGTAGATAGCTTTTATCTAGGACTTTGTAACCTCCAGAATCACCTCTGTCAACTTTTAGTGTGTTTAGTCCAAGCATTAGGCACCTGGCAGTCACAGTTGGACTGCTTGGGTTGTGTGCTAGCTTGTCAGAGCCCTGGGCTACAGATGCTCTTGCAGGAATCTGTGACTGTTTGATTAGCATGATTCCTGAGTAGAGATAGCCTTGCTCTGCTGTTAAATTACATGCAGGCACGTGGACAACCACATTCTCTTTGGAAACTGCCAAAAGACTTGAGTGTTTTAATCAGTTGACACCGATATCCTACACCCACTCCCCAAGCAAACATTCCTGGGCAGTTGTTTAGACATTTAATTTGAGCTTCCAATATTGTCCTTAGATTTATAAGAAGTTAAGTCATCATCCTTAGAAAGTTGATCCATTCCTTGAATCCATCTTAGACAAACTGGGCCCCCAGAAAGGAAGTGTCAATGTGGGTGAAGTGAAGAAAATGTCAGGACAGAGCAAGCACTCCACCAGTGTGGAATAAAAGATGAAGATGATGAGAGAGCATGGAAATTCTATAAAATATCAAGGAGTTGTTTAATAAGCCAAAGTTAGAGACTTTTGGCAGTAAATACTCACTCAAGTTGAAATAGTGTGGGCTTGTCTTGCACTCTGAAGTGCTCATGGAATGTGAGATGGGTTGACCCCGATAAAAGAATTCACCTACAGACATTTGAAATGTGACCCACAACATTTGTTTTATAAGCACTCACTGGCAGAACAGGGGCTAAAGGGAATTATTACTTCCCTCAAAGAATTAACAATCTAGGTGAAAAGACAGACAGGTCAACACATAAGATTGAATGTAACAGGGTTATAAGAAAGAACAAAAAAGAAATTCCTTTTGACTGAGAGATTGGTAAAGTCTTCATAGCAGAGGTGGCATCTAAATTGAACCTCGAAGAAAGACTAAGAGTTAATGAGAAAATGTTGCAAGAGGCATTCTCAGCTAAGGAAAATATTATCCCAAGATCTGAAGTGTGAAAGGGCTTATCCTATTTGGTGAATGGTTAATGGCCTGGAGTTAGGAGGTCCTTGGCTTTGTTTAATGGCTAACGCTTTCTTCTCAGCCTCATTTCCTGAGAAAATGAGGCTGAGAAGGAAGTATAGGGCAAGGTAAAAAGGACCATCCTTAGAGAATTCTGAATTCCATTTTTAGTATCTTAGATTTTAGTATAGAGGGCAGATTGAATTTCTGATTCTTTATAGAGAGAGTTATGGCATGATCAGATTTGTGTTTTGGAAAGAGTATTCTGTTAGTTGATTGAAGAAGGGAAGATTAGGAATCAAGAAGGCCACTTAGGAAGGCAGGGCCATGAAACAAGTGTATTCTCAACAAGCTCCCAAGATATGTTGAGGCTTCTGGTCCTTGGACTGTACTGTGAGTAGGGAGCTGTAGATTGTAACCAAATAATCAAGGATAACTGAAAAGGTGACACAAAGGAATAGTAGAGGGGCAAGTAACTGCATAAATTTTATGTTAAAGTAGAATGCCCCTCCCCAAAAAACATAAGAAAGGGCCAAGGCCAGGGGTTTTTAAACCTGACTGAACAAATTTGGAATCACTTGGGTAGTTATGAAAACTGCTGGTGACTGGGCCCCATCTCAAGAGATTCTGATGCAATTGGTATGGGGTGCCACTTGGGCATCAGGATGTGTACAAGCTCTCCAGGTGATTCTAATGTGCAGTCAGGGATTGAGAAACATGGCTTAGTTCTTACCAGGTGTGAATTACTGATGCAGGGACATAGGGCTCAAATGATAGTAACAGTGACAGGTATGCACAATCTACTTGGGCAAGATTATACTTTCATCACTAATTTGGAAGATAATTTATCATTTTAAAAATTCTATTTGTTAATTTAGAGTTTTGAAATAATTATTTAAAGTATGTTTTCCCAACAAATCTCAAACTCAAGCTTATATATTGGTACGTTTTTATGTTCTCAACCTTAGATGAGCCCTTCATTTTCTTTTTCCTCCTTTTTCTCTGTTAACATAATCTTGGATTTACATCTAAATTGTAGTTCCTACACTATTTTTAATATTAGAGCCCTTTCATTTCAAGAATATTTTTGGCTTTTTCATTCAATTCTAGAAACAGACGTACATTTTTCAGGCTTTTACTTTAACTGATTTCTATGTCTTTTTACCATGGTTTTCTCAAATTTATGTTTTGTATTTAGAAAATACTTTTAAGACATTTGTTTTAGAGAGGCTGATATATTTTGTGAATCCTTGTGTGGTTGTTAATGTTATGTCAACTTGGCTAAGCTATGGTGCCCAGTTGTTTGGTCAAATACTAGTCTAGATGTTGCTTTGATGGCATTTTGTAGATGTAATTAATATTTACAAACAGCTGAAATTGTTACAGAACCAAACTTGGGTCCACTTTTCTGCACGCAGTAAAGCCAATCTACTGACACTGGGTTGTGGTGAAGGAAAGTGCAGCATTTATTGCAGGGCACCAAGCAAGGCGTCCAGGGCAGCTAGAGCTTAAAAGACCCGAACTCCCTGAAGACTTTCAGGTAAAGGTTTTTAAAGACAGGGTGAAGGATGGGGTTTGTGGGATGTGTGGACATTCTTCTGATTGGATGTTGGCGAAGTATAGTAATCGGGAGTCAGCATTATCAACCTTCTGATTCCAACTGGTCTGGGGGTCTATGTGTTTGTGGGAAGCATACAATTAACTTCTTCCACATGGTGGAGGTTTCAGTATCTGCAAAACAGCTCAAAGGACATGGCCTCAGAATATTATCTATAGTCCTTTATGAAGAACTAAAGGTCCTTGACTTTGTTTAATGGCTAAAGTATTATTATTTTGTCTTGCTTGACTGTTTTCCTCTCTTTCTTCATTTTCTCATTTCTCTGATTACATTTATTCTTTGACTAAAGTTTTTCTACAGAGAAAAGGCAGGCAGAGGACATGGGTGGGGTCAATTCTGGGAAGGCCTCATACAGTCCTGCTCAGTTCCATAATGTGAGTGGGCCTCATCCAAACAGTTGAAGTCCTTAAGAACTAAAACTCAGGCTTCTCCAAAAAGAAGGAATTCTGCCTCAAGACTAACATAGAAATCCTGCCTGAGTTCCCAAGTTGCCAGCCTGTTTGACAGATTGCACTCTTGCCAGGCTTCACAATTGCATGGGCCAATTTCTTAAAATAGGGCTCTCTCTCTCCATCTCTCTCTCTCTCTCTCTCTCTCTCCCTCTCTCTCTCTTTTTCTGTTCTCTGGAGAACCCTGACTGATACACCTATAGCCCAGCAATGTCTTTTTATAGTTATTACATATGAACAACTTGCTGAGTAAAAAATTCCTGGGCCACAAATTTCAGCCTCTGTGTGTTAGCCCAAGTTTGTGCGCCCAACACACAGTGAGGCCAGACAAACCAAAACATCAGAGTTTGGAGCAGAGAAAGGTTTATTGCAGGGCCATGAAAGGAGACAGGTGACTCATGCCCCCAAAGACCCCAAACTCCCTGAAGGGATTCAGCAAAGCATTTTTAAAGGCCAGATGAGGGAGGATGTGTCGCAGGGTATGTGATCAGCTCCTGCACAATTCTCTTTTTTGTTGACAGTAACAAGAAAGTGTCACAGGGGTTAACTTTATTAATCCTTAGGCACCAGTAGGTCTGAGGGCTACGTGCTCATGCTCATCAAGTAGTTAACATCTTCCATTTGATGGGAGGTTTTCACAACCGTAAAACAACTCAGGAATATGCCTTAGATACTGTTATCTAGGTACTTCAGAGAGGAGCTAAAGCAGAGGGTATGGGGAAAGGACCTGCACTGGGAAGGTCCCACAGGGTCCTGCTCAGTTACATGTGACCTTTCAACCTTTGGTGTTGGGGAGCAGCAGTAAGGGAGCCTAGCATTTGCTCTTTTGTGGGTAATTTGATATTTAGGACTGGATGCTTGTAGGATTTTTTTTTTTCTCTAAGAGTTAGAAGTTTTTGCCAAGAAATCTTTAATTTTGGGTTTTTCCCACTTATAGTCCTTGGAACTCAAGTGAGCATTTTCAATCTTGGATCTGTCTTTAGCTAAGGAAATTTTTTTCCATTGACATATTTCCTTGATTCTAAACTGACATCAGTTGAAAATGTACACCACAGAAAAAACAAGTGTTTTGGGTGGTGGTGGGGAATGGCAGGCAAATTATAAGATATGAGATGCATCTTAATTTCATAAAGATAAAAATGAGGGAAAATTTGTAACTCATTTGTTTTGATCTTTCCTTTAAGATTTCCCCATGTTTAAGTTTTCCATTCTCCATCCTCTGTTTGTGTTATATTCTCTCTATCATTTTCATGTCATTTGTCTTTTTTCTGTATTCTCAGATTTGCACAGTGTGTCATTTATTCATGTCTCTACATCATTAAGTAAGCTCTTTACTGCCTTTTAATGTGATTTTAAGTTCAACATTTGTAAAGTTATTTAAGTCCTTTAAAGGATTTAAATCTTTTGCAATCTTGTACATTTCTGCTGTTCTCATCCCTGGGTGTCTTTGCATAATTATCTGTAATCTCATCAGGATTTTTGTTCCCTGGCACTTAAAAGCCCTGTCTTTATGTATGCTTTCAAGAATACCACACAGTTTCTGGAAAGTTTCTTCAAGACACTGCTGGTGATTATTTTCAGAGTTAGCCTTGTCTTCTGCCTCTTCTGGATATGCTGCTCCCATTTCTTAGTTTGGCTCTACTTTTTCCATAGGCCCTCTCTTTCCCCCTTTCCTGGCTGGCTTGATTTCATCTTTTCCACAGGCAGTCTGCATGTTTCTAACTACTCATTTTGGGGGGTAGTTAATTCCCCTCTCAGAATCACAGCTAGGGTTATGGTTGTTATGTAGGCTCCTAGTCTACTTCTCCATTTTTAGCAGCTTCCCCCCTCCCCATGTACTTCCCTCTCCCACAGCCACTTACCCTTATATTTTCACCATCTAGTTCTCTGGACCTCTAAGGCAATACCTACATATAACCCACATACCCCAACATGAACTGCTTTCAGGGCACTTCCTCTCCCAGTGGTCTCAAAATTATTTCCCAGAAAGTAAAAAATTATTTTGACAGCTGGCAGCTAGCAGCTAACAGCTAAGCTGAAGCAAAGTGTTCCCAAATGAATATAAACAACTTTCACAGACTATAAACAATAATCAGACAAGGCCACTCTGAGACCATGCCTGAAACAAGGCGGAGACAAAGCCATACCACAGCCACAAAAATAAACATTTTTCTTTTCTTGCTGATAGGAGTAATTGCTGTTGCTTTACCAATGACAGCTCTCTAGCACTGCTTCAATTCTTCTACTTACCAAATAAAAATTACCAAGATACCCAATCACCAAATTACCCACACTTTCCAAAAGTACTGGCCCAAGAACTGGTCTTCACTTCCAGACACACTCAGTCCAAACCTAACACCCAACTTCCTTCAACCCTCCTAAGAATCACTCAGTACAAGTCCAAAACCTAGAATAAATGCCTCTTAACAAGGCATCTCATGGATTCCATTGTGTGCTCTCTCCCTGGCTGCAACAAGCTAAATATACCTAAATTCATTTGACCAGGTACATTCCTGGTAGTCTTTGGTTGGTCAGTTTCAACAACCTGAAAGACAAGTCATTTCTTCAGCAATGGATGTACAATTTAAAATATTTTTATGTATTAATAAGGGCTAATTACCAGTATGAATAAAAAAATGTTGACTGCCATAGTTGCAGCCATCAAGCTACTGCAGCCATCCCCAGGGGTGCACCCTGAGGAGGCTCAGAATGGAAAAGAACAAGATACTGGCCCTAGATATCTAAGGTGCAAATCAAAGGGATGATTTCTATGAGACCAGATTCTTGCTTCTTTCTGTACACACAAAAGTGCTAAATTCATTAACTTGAGATATCTGGTTTTCTTTATTTAACAGTAATCTTTTGATGTTCTAACTACCCGGTCTTTGTAGCAAAAACCCCTATATATCCTGGTTCCTCACTTACCTCTTTGAAGCAATCCCTCAGAGCTATTCTGAGAAGCTATCTTCCAGGCTTGAAGTCCTTAGAAAATCTGCCAAATAAAACATAATTCTTAACTTTTAGGTTGTGCTTTTTTTTTTTTTTTCAGTCAACAGCAGCAATCCACCTACTAGTAATCTGGTGTCATGCTAGAGTGTTCTGAGGAATTTGGTGTTCTTCTGTGAAATATGGCTAACACATTAATAGTTTAAAAGTTCTGCCCATGTGTACATCAGAAACAATCTTTGTTCTCTGCTGTTTAGTATTAGGCATGATTAAGAGCTAAGTGACTCTGCTTCAGAATTGGCTTGGCTGCCTGGTTGTTGGGGTGCCTCAGCTCTCTTTTACCTCCTTTATTTTCCAGTATGCTAACTCGGGCTTATTCTCACTTCCTGTTTATTGGCCAAAGCAAGACATGAGACAAGCCCCAGTATTCAGAATGGGTGGAGACTACAAAGTTACAGGGCAAAGGGCATGGGTACAGAGTGGTTATTAATTAAAGCCATTAATGTTATGGTTTAACTTCTCAGTGTCTTGTCTGTAAAATAGAGAAAATAATACTTATAGAATTTTGTCATGAGTTTAAATATGTTACAGAAAAATGAGCTAATACATGTAAAATATTGAGACTAGTGCCTGGAAACTAGTGGGCACTATATAAATATTTGCTTATTATTATTGTCTTGAGTTGGTTGTTGCTTCATATTAAGGGACTTCTTGCTTTGAGTTATACATTTTTCTTGGTTTTATTTAATTATCTATGTGTTTTTGTGTTGCTTTGTTAATATTTTTATCAATAATGCTTTTAGCCTACATTTTTCATAATCAGAGCTGAAGATATGTATTAACTTGTATAAAATCATCCATTTTCTTATTACTAAAACAGATGTGTGTGTAATTTCCCTTGAATTTTCTTTCTCAGTGTCACTTTATTAGATGGACTTCTCATAAATTTGTGTTATTTGAGTAACTTGCAACAAAATCTCAAGGTATGTGTAATAAAATTACTCAGTTATTTTTAAGTGCCTAAAGCATAATTTTATAACGTATCACAAAAATAAGTTCACATTACAACTTTAGGTGGTTTTTTCCTCTGTAGTGTTTGGTAGAGTCCTCCACTGACAAGTGGGATTCGGAGAGATAAATTGGCCAAGGGACCTGTGAAAGGAACAACTTGGAATTGTACAGTGAACAACCTGTGTGACTATACACAACAGCCCTGGGATTGCAACTCAGTCTAAGTGAACTATGGTCAAAAATTTGGAGAACTGCCCATTGAGAGCAACCTCCAATGTCATGCTCACTGTGCTATATCTCCAAGGGGTTCATTTTATTGGTTTGTCTTTTGTTTTTCATAATGCAAGGTAAATACTGCTAACACAGAGACCAAAACACTCTTTTGGATTTCTTTGCCTCTCAGTGAGACTTACTTGCATTTCATGGTGCTTGGCCAACTCCAACCAGCTTTACTAGGTACACCTCCTGTGATGCTCACCATAGCTGGCAGGGTTATCACCAGACACACCAGACTTTGAATGGCACGGGCAAGGTCAGGCAGTAGTACATTTTAGCATGCCAACTCAGACCCAGCTTCTAACTTCAGGCCTGCATACCACCTACCGTACTCTATTCTCTCTTTTTAAAAAACTGCAAGAAGGAAGGAAAGAGGAAAGCAGAACATTGAGTTCAACAACAGGCTAGTTCTAAAGATAAAATTGCTGTTTGGGGACTGTTGGGATGCAAATTTTAAACCTCCCAAAACAAGCCACTTAGATTTACTGTTAGGTAAGAAGAAAAGCCTTTAAAATTGGTTTTCAAATAGAGAGAGTGTTTTTTCTTCATCCTCATAAGTGCAAAAGTGACTAAACACTATACACTTTTTCGATCTTTCCCAAATGATATCACCTTTAATGGAGAACCAAGCATGGAAAATTTCAGCTCAAAAGAATCACTCTCTAAAACCATGGAGCAATTTTTTAAAGAAAAAAATGTGGAAAGAAAATGTATGTGTAGCCAGAGGTAGTAACACTGGTTGGTCTGACATGGTTGAGGAACGGGCTGTTTTGAATAAATACATTTCTAACTAAAGCATTATCTATTAATGTTTTTCATGGAAATTCATCTGTTTTTATTGTTAACTCCTTAAAATAATACAGTGCAAATATTTTTTAAGGAATATTTAAATAAATTTGGGACCACAATTTTATCTTTATCATACAAATGGAAAAGAAATATGAGTGATGGAATTCCAGAGATTTGGAATGTTTTTTAAAAGTCTTTATATATGATAGAAATGTTTAGGCCAACTTTATACTTCCTAAAATAAATAGCCAATTTTTTAAAAATAGAGTTTTTCTCAAAAAAATTAGAAAATACTGATACAGAGTAGAAAATAAAAAACACTTATGGCCAACTACCAGAGATAACCAGTGTTACTGTATTTGTTTTTATCCCTAACATCTTTTTGTGTGTGTGTACACAACTTTAACTTTAATTGTTCTTACAAAAATAAGATTATATTTTTCAGATTTTTCATAACTTTATTTTCACTTAATAATATACTGCATAACTCGAAACTTCAACATTGCTTCCAAATAAACCCAGGTCCCAAAACTATATGTTTTCCCCCACAACTGTGACTGTCCTGTTTTATGCTCTCTGATGAGTTCAACTGATCATTTTATTCTGCCTCATTGATCTTTCCAACTATCATTACACCAAGAGCAAAGTATTTAAATTACTGATTTTTTTTATGTTGCCTTAATTTGTAGGTTAAATGAAATCTTCATAACTCTTTTTTTTCCTGGCTATTCTTTTCAAATATTCCTCTAAAAAACTTTAGATCATTTTACTGAGGTCTAAAGCAAAAAAAATTTTTTGATTGGAGAGATGTTAAATTTATAGGTTAATTCTGGGGAGAACTGGCATTCTTATAACATTATCTTCCTATCCTGGAACATTATATATCTCTTCCTTTATTAAATTTTTCTTTTTATATCCCTTGGTAATGTTTTGTAGATATATTTGTTTGTAGATGCTGCCTATTTTTGGCAAATTTTCTATGGAGTATTTAACAGTTTGCTTTTATGAAATGTTTTTATTACATTTTCTTTGATTTTTAAATAAGATATGCACATAATTTTGATAGGGACAGAGTAAAGGGACAAAGTAGGTAATTAAATAGTTAACCTTATTAGAGGATTATAAGTTCAGGAAAAAGCATGGGAGACCCTTGTAAGTTAATGAAAGCAAGCTTACTTAACCACAAAACCAAGCAGTCTTGCTTAGCAACAAAACCATGCAACAGGAGCATGAAACATGCCCCCAAACCAATAAAACAACAGTGGAATAAGACCCACATCCTGCCCAGTGATCTCAGTAAGTTAATGATTCCTAGGACATGCTCCTCTAGGCACAATAAAAACAAAAATATAAGGAAAGGGTGACATTATACTGAAACTTGAGATGATTTACCATTTTTAACATATGTTACTACATTTTTGCTCATTTCCATCGTGCCATGGCAGTCCTGTCTTGACCCTGTAGGGACAAGAAAACCCCCCTGCCTGACGTGGAGGAGGAGCTGATGATGCAAGCTTGATGTCTACTCAAGAATGAGGAAGAAGGTGGTCCTCTCCTCCTCCCCACTTTTCCTTTGATTATAAAACTGTAGCCTGCTAAGTTCTTGGTGTGTGGCACCCTCTCACCCACCCACGTGTAAGCCTCACAAACGTCCTATTCTAATAAATCACTTCTTATCTATCACTTTGCCTCTCACTGAATTCTTTCTGTGCTGAGACATAAAGAACTGTAGCTCCTCAGAGCCCCAGAGACGCTTTTCTGTTGTTTCAGCTGGCAACCATGAAGGGATAGTGGTAAGATAAGAAGGATAGGGGTTGGGTCCTAGAGGGGTCATGGGACACTATGAGCCAGGAGTACCGGGGAGGACACTCTGCCAATGTCTGCCCCTTTAAGCAGGCCGACCAACCTCGAATGCTTTGGGGCTCTGATTGTATACCTAGGTACAGACCAGTGGAATGATTGTATGGATGTATAAAGACAGGGAGCCAGAGGAATGGTGGCAATCAGCTTGGGTTACCATAGAAATGTTGTATGAATGTTTAGAGACAAGGAAGGGATCTTTTTGCTGGTGCAGGAGACAAAGGCAATGGTATGTGAAAAGGAAGAAATTTTACTTGCTTCTGACAGGATTTAACAATCTATACTCTTCTTCTTAATTCTGAGATTTTCCTCCTCTATTCTATGTCTATTCCTGTTAAAACACAAGTCTGTAAACTTAACTATTCCAACTGTTATTTATAAACTGATAAGTTTTGCATTGCAATGCTTGTTTAATGAATAAGTTTTAAAATGGAACTATGAGATTGCTGACTGTCTGGATATATGTAAGTCTTATGTGTTTTTGTCTTTAGATAGTATTGCTGAGGTTAATTTATAAATAAGCTCTATTTAATTGGCTTTTAAAAAAGTAAGCACTAACAAATTAAATATTTCTAAATATAAGAGAAACTAAGCTAAATGGATTTCAAGTTCATGTGATCTGAAAAATATTTAATATTAAATTAATACCTTGTATTAAAGCTAAAGTTTGTTGTTTAAGTTTATTAATTAATACAGACATGTCTTTAGAGTCATCAACATTAATTATGATATTTTATTGTACTTGAGTTTACTAAAAGTCAATAAGTTCATATTATATCTGTTGTAAAATTTGTCAGCAAGAAAATTAACCCCTCATTGTCAGACTTCTGCCATTCTGATGTCCTTGTAGCATGGCAATAGTCTGCTCTGAAATGAGAGAAATGAAGATTGATAAACAATAGCTACAAATTAAACAGTCAGGGCTATGAGAAATCCAAAACAGCAGCTTGGCTTTTCCTGGTGCCCTGGCAAAGCCCATCTTTTATTTAATGGTCTAAAGCCTTTCTTGGCTACAAGGCTGATGCCCTCACAGTGAAAAAAATAGTTTTGAAATGTGTTTTTCACTTGGGTTATACTTTCTGCAATGTTTAGTGATCAAGGCACCCACTTTACTAGACAAATTATATGAGCTAATTTGACCAATTAACCAGACTTATTTTATAAACAAATTAATCTTAATTTGGCTACAGTTGGTAAAAATCAGGGTAATTTTAGAGAAAAAGAAATTATATTTTTGTGGCTTTTTAAAAAAATACATCTTCATTGGAGTATAATTGCTTCACAATGCTGTGTTAGTTTCTGTAGTACAACAAAGTGAATCAGCCATATGCATACATATATCCCCATATCCCCTCCCTCTTGCATCTCCCTCCCACCCTCTCTATCCCAGCCCTCTAGATCATCGCAAAACACCAAGCTGATCTCCCTGTGCTATGCCGCTGTTTCCCACTAGCTATCTATTTTACATTTGGTAGCATGTATGTGTCGATGCTACTCTCACTTTGCCCCAGCTGCCCCCGTCCCTGCCCCCGTGTCCTCAAGTCCATTCTCTATGTCTATGTCTTTATTCCTGTCCTGCCACTAAGCTCATCAGTACCTTTTTCCCCCCATATATATGTGTTAACATATGGTATTTGTTTTTCTCTTTCTGACTTACTTCACTCTGTATGACAGACTCTATGTCCATCCACCTCATTACAAATAACTCAATTTTGTTTCTTTTTATGGCTGAGTAATATTCCATTGTAATATATGTGCCACATCTTCTTTATCCATTCATCTGTCAATGGACATTTTGGTTGCTTCCATGTCCTGGCTATTGTAAATAGTGCTACAATGAACATTGTGATACATGTCTCTTTTTGAATTATGGTTTCCTCAGGGTATATGCCCAGTAGTGGGATTGCTGGGTCATATGATAGCTCTATTTTTAGTTTTTTAAGGAACCTCCATACTGTTCTCCATAGTGGTTGTATCAGTTTAAATTCCCACAAACAGTGAAGGAGGGCTCCCTTTTCACCACACCCTCTCCAGTATTTATTGTTTGTATATTTTTTGATGAAGGCCATTCTGACTGGTGTGAGGTGATACCTCAATGTAGTTTTGTGTGTCTAATAAGTAGGGAGGTTGAGCAGCTTTTCATGTGCCTCTTGACCATTTGTATGTCTTCTTTGGTGAAATGTCTATTTAAGTTTTCCACCCATTTTTTAATTTGGTTGTTTGTATTTTTGAAACTGAGCTCCATGAGCTGTTTGTATATTTTGGAGATTAATCCTTGTCCATTGTTTCATTTGCAAATATTTTCTCCCACTCTGAGGGTTGTCTTTTTGTCTTGTTTATGGTTTCCTATGCTGTGCAAAAGCTTTTGAGTTTAATTAGGTACCATTTGTTTATTTCTGTTTTTATTTTCATTACTCTAGGAGGTGGGTCAAAAAATATCTTGCTGTGGTTTGTGTCAAAGAGTGCTTTTCCTATGTTGTCCTCTAAGAGTTTTATAGTGTCCAGTCTTACATTTAAGCCTTGAATCCATTTGGAATTTATTTTTGTGTATGGTGTTAGGTAGTGTTCTAATTCATTCTTTTACATGTAGCTGTCCAGTTTTCCCAGCACCACTTATTGAAGAGGCTGTCTTTTCTCCATTGTATGTTCTTGCCTCCTTTGTCATAAGTTACGTGACCAGAGGAGTGTGGGTTTATCTCTGGGCTTTGTATCCTGTTCCATTGATCTATATTTCTATTTTTGTGCCAGTACCATACTGTCTTGATTACTGTAGCTTTGTAGTATAATTTGAATTGGGGAGTCTGATTCCTCCAACTCCATTTTTCTTTCTCAAGATTGCTTTGGCTATTTGGGGTCTTTGTGTTTCCATACCAATTGTAAAATTTTTTGTTCTAATTCTGTGAAGAATGCAATTGGTAGTTTAATAGGGATTGTATTGAATCTGTAGATTGCTTTGGGTAGTATAGGCATTTTCGCAATATTGATTCTTCCAATCGAAGAACATGGTATATTTCTCCATCTGTTTTTGTCATCTTTGATTTCTTTCATTAGTGTTTTATAGTTGTCTGAGTACAAGTCTTTTGCCTCCTTAGGTAGGTTTATTCCTCGGTATTTTCTTCTTTCTGTTGTGATGGTAAGTGGGATTGTTTCCTGAATTTCTCTTTCTAATTTTTCATTGTTAGTGTATAGGAATGCAAGAGATTTCTGTGCATTAATTTCGTATCCTGCAACCTTACCAAATTCATTGATTAGTTCTAGTAGTTTTCTGGTGACATCTTTAGGATTTTCTATGTATACTATCATGTCATCTGCAAACAATGCCAGTTTTACTTCTTATTTTCCAATTTATATCCCTTTTATTTCTTTTTCTTCTCTGATTTCCAAGGCTAGGACTTCCAAAACTATGTTGAATAAGAGTGGCGAGAGTGGACATCCTTGTCTTGTTCCTGATCTTAGTGGAAGTGTTTTCAGTTTTTCACCATTCAGTATGATGTTTGCTGTTGGTTTGTCATATAAGGCCTTTATTATGTTGAGGTACGTTCTCTCTATGCCCATTTTCTGGAGAGTTTTTTTCATAAATGGGTTTTGAATTTTGTCAGAATATTTTCTGCATCTACTGAGATGATCATACGGTGTTTATTCCTTAATTTGTTAATATGTTGTAACACATCAATTGATTTGCATATATTGAAGAATCCTTGCATTCCTGGGATAAATCCCACTTGATCATTGTGTCTGATCCTTTTAATATGTTGTTGGATTCTGTTTGCTAGTATTTTGTTCAGGATTTTTGCATCTATGTTCATCAGTGATATTGGTCTGCAATTTTCTTTTTTTGTGATATCTTTTTCTGGTTTTGGTATCAGGATGATGGTGGTTTCGTAGAATGAATTTGGGAGTGTTCCTCCCCCTGCAATTTTTTGGAAGAGTTTGAGAAGGATCAGTGTTAGATCTTCTCTAAATATTTGATAGAATTCACCTGTGAATCATCTGGTGCTAGAAGTTTCTTTGTTAGAAGATTTTAATTACAGTTTCAATTTCATTACTTGTGATAGGTCTCTTTATATTTTCTAATTCTTCCTGGTTCAGTCTTGGAAAATTCTACCTTTCCATGAATTTGTCCATTTCTTCGTGATTGTCCAATTTTTTGGCATATAGTTGTTTTTAGTAGTCTCTTATAATCCGTTGTATTTCTGTGACTTCAGTTGTGATTTCTCCTTTTTCATTTCAAATTTTATTGATTTGCATCCTCTCCCTTTTTTTCTTGATGAGTCTGGCTAAGGGTTTATCAATTTTCTTTATCTTCTCAAAGAACCAACTTTATTTTTATTGATCTTTGCTATTGTTTTCTTCATTTCTATTTCATTTATTTCTGCTCTGATCTTTATGATTTCTTTCCTTCTACTGAGTTTGGGTTTTCTTTGTTCTTTTTCTAGTTGCTTTAGGTATAGGGTTAGATTGTTTATTTGAGATTTTTCTTGTTTCTTCAGGTGAGATTGAATTGCTATAAACTTCCCTCTTAGAACTGATTTTGCTGAGTCCCATAGGTTTTGGGTCATTGCGTTTTTGTTGTCATTTGTGTCTATGTATTTTTTAAGTTTCTTCTTTGATTTCTTCAGTGATCTCTGGCTTATTTAGTAGTGAACTGTTTAGCCTCCAAGTATCTGTGCCTTTTACAGTTTTTTTTTCCCTGTAATCAACTTCCAATCTCATAGCATTGTGGTCAGAAAAGATGTTTGATATGATGTCAATTTTCTTAAATTTTCCAAGGCTTGATTTGTGACCCAAGATGTGATCTATCCTGGAGAATGTTCCATGAGCACTTGAGAAGAAAGTGTATTCTGCCACTTTCAGGTGGAATGTCCTATACATATCAACTAAATCTATCTGGTCTATTGTGTCATTTAACACTTGTGTTTCCTTATTTATATTCTGTTTGGAAGATCTGTCCATTGGTGTAATTGGGGTGCTAAAGTCCCCTACTATTATTGTGTTACTGTCAATTTCCCCTTTCATGGTTGTTAGCATTTGCCTTATGTATTGAGGTGCTCCTACATTTGCTGCATAAACATTTAAATGGTTATCTTCTTCTTGGATTGATCCCTTGATCATTATGTAGTGTCCTTCCTTACGTCTTGTAACAGTCTTTATTTTAAAGTCATTTTATCTGATATGAGTATTGCTATTCCAGCTGTCTTTTGATTTCCATTTGCATGGAATATCTTTTTCTATCCCTTCACTTTCAGTCTGTATGTGTCCCTAGGTCTGAAGCGGGTCTCTTGTAGACAGCATATATATGGGTCTTGTTTTTGTATCCATTCAGCCAGTCTGTGTCTTTTGGTTGGAACATTTAATCCATTTACATTCAAAGTTATTAACGATATGTATGTTCCTATTACCATTTTCTTAATTGTTTTCAGTTTGTTTTTGTGGGTCTTTTTCTTCTCCTGTTTTTCCCGCCTAGAGAAGTTCCTTTAACATTTGTTGTAAAGCTGGTTTGGTGGTGCTGAATTCTCTTAGCTTTTGCTTGTCTGTAAAGCTTTTGATTTCTCTATCGAATCTGAATGAGATCCTTGCTAGGTAGAGTAACCTTGGTTGTAGGTTTTTCTCTTTCATCACTTTAAATATATCCTGCCACTCCCTCCTGGCCTGCAGAGTTTCTGCTGAAAAATCAGCTGATAAGTTTATGGGGATTCCTTTGTATGTTATTTTTTGCTTTTCCCTTGCAGGTTTTAATATTTTTCCTTTGAATTTAATTTTTGTCAGTTTGATTAATATGTGTCTTGGTGTGTTTCTCCTAGGATTTATCCTGTATGAGACTCTCTGTGCTTCCTGGACTTGGGTGGCTATTTCTTTTCCCATGTTAAGGAAGTTTTCAACCATAATCTCTTCAAATATTTTCTCAAACCCTTTCTTTTTGTCTTCTTCTTCTGGGACCCCTATAATTCGAATGTTGGTGTGTTTAGTGTTGTCCCAGAGGTCTCTGAGGTTGTCTTCAATTCTTTTCATTCTTTTTTCTTTATTCTGCTCCTCGGCAGTTATTTCCTCCATTCTGTCTTCCAGCTTATTTATTCATTCTTCTGCCTCAGTTATTCTCTTATTGATTCCTTGTAGCTTATTTTTCATTTCAGTTATTGTGTTGTTCATCTCTGTTTGTTTGTTCTTTAGTTCTTCTAGATCTTTGTTAAACATTTCTTGTATTTTCTCAATCCATGCCTCCATTCTAGTTCCAAGATTCTGCATCATTTTTACTATCATTACTTTGAATTGTTTTTCAGGTAGGTTGCCTATTTCCTCTTCATTTATTTGGTCTTGTAGGTTTTTACTTTGCTCCTTCATTTGTGACTCTTTTTTGTCATGTCATTTTTTTTTTGATGGGTGGGGTTGTGTTCCTGCCTTACTGTTTGTTTGCCCTGAGGCTTTCATCATGTGAGTTTGTTGGCTGTTGTGTAGAGCTGGGTCTTGGTGCTGAGATGAGGACCTCCAGGTGACCTCACTCTGGTTAATATTCCCTGGGGTCTGAGGTTCTCTGTTAGTCCAGTGGTTCAGACTAAGAGCTCTCACTGCAGGAGCTTCAGCCCGATCCCTGGGTCATGAACCAAGATCCCACAAGCTGCATGGGGTGGCAAAAAAAAAAAAAAAAAGGAGAATAATAACAAAGAGCAAGAAATAAATTTAGACTAGGAAACTAACAGATATGTTAGAAAGAATATAAAAATAAAAATATAGATGAAACAACAACTGGAAGGTAAAACAGAACCACAAGTGTAAAAAAGAGGAGAAAAAAAAAGAAAGGTGGAAAAGGCCTTGGCTGTGTAGGGCGGGACCTAAGCAGGAGCAGGGTTTGGGCAGTGGGTGGGGCCTATGCTTAGCACCCACAGGGCTGGAAAAGGCCCTTGGGGGGAGGGGTTAGGCTTAGGCTCAATGGAACAGAAGGGGCCCAGGGGTGTCTCTGGTCTCAGAGGGTGCAGGACCTGGCCTGGGAGCCCAGCAGGCTTCCCGGGCCTGAGTGGGTTGAGCAAATGCCCTCTGCTCCACTCCTGCTCCTCTGGTCCCGGAGGGCCCCTCCCACCTGCCTCTCCTGTTCTCCTCTGGCCTCCCTCCTATGCTTCCAGGACCAACACCACCCAGAGGGGGCCTCTGAGGGTACAGGACCTGGCTGGAGAGCCAGGCAGCCTTCCCAGGCCAATTGGACAGGGGAAACTCTCAGTGCACTCTCCCCTGATCCAAACCCCCAAAGGTCCCTCCAGGCATGGAAACGCCTCCTCCCCAGCCACCCCTCAGGGGTGCCGGTCCTTTCCGGCCCCCACTTCTCCTCCACTCCCAGTCCCCCCACATCCTACCGGTTTGCTTGGGGGTTCCTCCCATCTCCTTGGGCTTTGAGGTCTCCCACCAGCGTCCGGCAGGTGCCCGAGTTGTGGGGAGATGTGAACTCTGTCTTCCCATGTCACCATCTTGACTCCACCTTTTCTCAAAATTATGTTTTAATAGACATTAAGTTTTAGTTTTGCTACTTGAGGTCCATATTTGTTGTTTAAAACTCAGTTTTCAAATAGCTCTTTGTTGTTATGTTATATTATTTAAAAAGATAATGAAGCTATTAAAACTTAGTTGAATTATTAAGAAGATATTCTAAGCTTGTTTCTAAAGCTGATCACTGTAATCTATCTTTGAATGAAAATTAGATGCCCATAATCTATAACCAGAGGATTATACATATTAGAAAAAAAATCATTTAAAGGACTGTGTCTAACTTAGATAAAAGGTCTCTTATCAGGCACTCTGAAGTACATCATGCCCAAGAAAACTGAAGGGAATCAAATTCCAAGACTTAAGATACTTTTCCCCTAATTACTAAAAGTGCCCAAAGGAGGACTTCCTGAGCCCTGATGTCAGTCTTCCACTCCCTCCGAACCTTACAAGTGTTGACCCTTTATTTTCAACTTACAGCCAGACCAGCTCCCACTCATTGTCACCACCACTGGGACACCTTCTGTGCTATTCCTTTGCAGCAATTTTGCGGGCATTAACACCTAGTTGGGAGACTACTTTGGAAGGGATAACATCTAAATTTGTAAGTAAAAATCTTGATTAAATTGCATGGTGGATTTTGACATGGGAACAAAACTTTTGGATAGCTAACTATCACTCCAGTGGAAGGCACAGTATCCATGGAAATGGCTGCTCCAACAAGGGCTATCTCACAGGCGGGAGCCCTTTCTCCAGCCGAGTCTACTCTCCAGGGGAAAATGCACCAAAGTGTGAGGAGAGACTTCTGCTATATTCAGGAACTCCTTTGTACCCCAAGTTACCCGAGGGACCCATTTTCAGCCCAGCTAGCCCACAGCAGTGAAAGTTACCAACCAACTGCCCCTATGGTTTTGTCTCTGAGAGAAATTTCTGATGGAAATCAAGGAACAATAAGAGTTCAAGTGCTCTTTTCAATGTCCAATAGAAGTCTGGCAGAGGATAAGTTGGGAAGTTTTCCTGAGGATTCTGAATTTTCACAGGAGTTTATCCAGTTGATGAGATCTTTTGATTTCACCTGGGGGGATTTCCATATCTTATCCCACTGCTGCACCCCTGAAAAAGAATAGCATATAATACTGGTAGCCAGAATCCATGCTGATCAAGTGGCAGCCCAAGCCCAAGTGGGCCATACTGTACACCAGGTGGGGAATAACACTGTCCCCAAGGCAGATCCACCGTGGAATTACCAGATAAATTCTATTGATAGGGATAGATGGGACCATATGATTAATTGTTAAATAAAGTCTATGAAAAAATTTAGATTAAAACCCAACAATTATGAAAAAGTAAAAAAAGTCCAACTGGGACCAGATGAAAATCCTGCAGTTTTTCAAGGGAAATTAGTGGAAGCTTTTCGAAAGTATACAAATATGTATCCCTCCTCCCCCAAGGGACAAGCCCTTTTGGCTATGCATTTCATAGCCCAGTCTGTCCCAGAAATCAGGCGCAAAATTCAAAAAGTAACTGCTGGTCCTCAGACCTCTATGAGTGATTTGCTCCAATTGACATATTTGGTTTTCAATAATAAGGATAAGGCCCTAAATGCTGAACACACCAAGAAAAATATACAAAAGGCCCAAATGATGGCAGTGCCGTTGTCCCCAGAGACCACTCAAGGGGAGGCCAGGCTTTCCAGATCATTCTGGCCATGGTGGACCACATGGTCCATGGGTACCCAGACAAAACCAGTTTACCCTGTGTGGACAAAAGGGAGACTGGAGGAAAGGTTGTGATTGATGCACCCTTTACAAACAGCTAACATTGGCAGCGGGAATGCCCCAGATGCCAGAGAGTGACGGTGGCCCCTCAGCTATTGATGATTTCACAATCAGAAGACTGAGGGGGCCCTTGGCCAAAAGTGGCTCTGCCTAGAGATACCACATACATAATTAATGTCAAGCCTCAGGTGGTTATAGATGTGGTGGGCCATTTGATAGAACTTGTCACAGACACTGGTGCAAAATTTTCTGTCTTAACCCAAAGGATTGGAAGCCTTAACAACCATAAGGAATATGTAATGGGAGTGTCAAGAAAGAGACAGGGGCACACTTTCTTGGAACCCATTTTGTGCAACATCAGTGGCCAGTTGTTTCTACATCCCTTCCTGTTTGTGCCTGACTGTCCTCTCTCTTTAATGGAAGGGACTTATTAACTAAATTAGGGGCCACTCTGTTTCTTGAGGGACAAGGAAGCCACCCTTATCACCAAAAGATATAAAAAGAAAATAAAGAAGAACAGATTAAATCTATAACTGAGACAAAAGACTAAATAGACCCTGAAGATGAAACATTGACATTCCAGGCCTAGCCAAAAACAAACAGATTGAGGCCTTAAGTAACCGTCTTCCAGATTTGGAAACTGTTTTGGAAAAATTGTTTGGACCTCCAAAATCATGATTATAATCTTTTTAAATGACTCTTCTAATGATTATTACTGTATTTTTTAAAATTTATATCTTTTTGTAGACTCATCCTCCGACGCTTAACATGCAAGAGGGCTAAAAAGATGATGCTGAGCAAAGTAACATTGGTTTACAGTTCTCCCAGCAGAGAAGGGACAGTCAGCCAGGTGTTTTAATCCTTCCCCAGTCAGGTCTATGTCCCATCTCAGCAGGAAGCAGTTAGTGATAGGTTGTTACCCCTTAGCTTAGCAACAAAACCATGCAACAAAAGCATAAAACATGTCCCCAAACCAATAAAACAATGGTGAAATAAGACCCACATCTTGCCCAGTGAGCTCAGTAAGTTAATATTTCCTAAGACATGCTCCTCTGGGCACACTAAAAGCAAAAATATAATGAAAGGGTGACATTATACTGAAACTTGAGGTGATTTACCATTTTTAGTATATGTTACTGCCTTTTTGCTCATTTCCATTGTGCCATGACAGTCCTGGATTGAACATATAGGGACAAGAAAACTCCCCAATCTGACATGGAGGAGGAGCTGATGATGGAAGTTTGATATTTACTCAAGAATTAGGAAGAAGGTGGTCTTCTCCCCCTCCCCACTCTTCCTTTGATTATAAAACTGTAGCCCATTAAGTTCTCGGGGCATGGCACCCTCTCACCCACCCATGTGTAAGCCTCACAAGTGTCCTATTCTAATAAATCACATCTTATCTATCACTTTGCCTCTCACTGAATTCTTTCTGCACTGAGACATAAAGAACCAGAGCTCTCAGAGCCCCCAGAGATGCATTTCTGTGGTTTCAATTTTAGAAGAATATATCAATAGTTCCCTCACTAGACCTTCAGTCCTACTCCCCAGGAGCAAAATCTTTTAAGTTTGCAGTTCTTATGGAGCTAAACTCTATAAATCAAAATAACTTATTTTAAAATTCTTGATATATTAACTTGAACTATGTTTATTAACGGACACTGCCGCCTCTTTTATCAACCCAACATTTGGTCAACATATTACTTTTAGTTTATGAACCATTTAAGTTTGCTTGTTATTCTTTCTTGCTGCCCTCCACCTTTCTTACTGAGTTATATGTTACTTCTTATTGATTGTAGAAATTCTTTATATATTTTAGATACTAATCCTCTATAGCTTAGATGAGTTACAAATATCTCAGCTTTTGACTGTTTTTTTCACTCCATAGTGAAGCAAATATAGTCTTTTCAATGAAGGGTGCTGAAAAAACTGGGCATCCACATGCAAAAAGAATGAATGTAGACACAGACTTTAGGCTGTTCAGAAAGATTAACTTCAAATAGATCATGGACCTAAACATAAAATGCAAAACTATAAAACTCCTAGAAAATAACATAGGAGATAATCTAGATGACCTTAGGTTTGGTGATGACTTTTTAGATACAACACCAGGGCATGATCCATGAAAGAAAGAAATGATGAGCTAAATTTCATTAAAATTAAAATTTTCTGTCTGCAAAAGACAGAATCAAGATAGTCAGAAGACAAGC
Organism: Balaenoptera borealis; assembly: GCF_965194805.1. Lineage (NCBI taxonomy): Eukaryota > Metazoa > Chordata > Mammalia > Artiodactyla > Balaenopteridae > Balaenoptera > Balaenoptera borealis. The sequence continues at coordinate 31,723,354 of NC_138872.1, read as the reverse complement.
CACAGACTAGGAGAAAATATTTGCAAATAAATCTGATAAAGGACTGTTATCCAAATATAAAAAAGACATTTAAGACTAAACAATATGAAAACCACTTTATTAAAAGGAGGTCCAAAGAACTTAAAAAGACACCTCACCAAAGAAGATATACAGATGAAAAATAAGCTTATGAAAATATGCTCCATATCATATGTCATCAGGAAAATAAAAATGAAAATAACAATGAGATACCACTACACATCTATCAGAATGGCCAAAATCCAAAACACTGACAACACCAAATGCTGGCAAGAATGTAGAGTAGTGGAAACTTTCATTCACTGCCAGTTGAATGCAGGATGGTATAGCCATTTTGGAAGACAGTGTGACAGTTTCTTACAAAAGTAATATTCTTCCCATATGTTCCAGCAGTCAGGTTTCTTGGTATTTACTCAATAAAGGTGAAAACTTAAGTCTACACAAAAACCTGCACACAGATGTTTATAGCAGCTTTATTCATAGTTGCCAGAACTTGGAAGAAACCAAGATGTCTTTCAGTAGGTGAATGAATAATTAAACGGTGGCACATCCCAACAATGGAATATTATTCAGTGCTAAAAAGAATGAGATATCAAGACATGAAAAGACATGGAGGAAACTTAAATGTATATTACTAAGTGACAGAGCATATCTGAAAAGGCTACATACACTATGATTCCAACTACATGATTTTCCAGGAAAAGTAGAACTATGGAGACAGTGAAAGAATCAGTGGTTGCCAAGGATTATAGGGGAGAGAGGGGTGAATAGGTGGAGCACAAAGGACTTGTGAAATTACTCTATAATGCCATAATTTATGGTGGATATATGTCTTTACACATTTGTCAAAACTCACAGAATGTAAAACAAGAATGAGCCCTATGGAAACTAAGGACTCTGGGTGATAATAATGTGTCAATGTAGGTTCATCATCAGTGTAGGTAATATGCAGGTACCTTTCTGATATGGGAACTTGATATTGGGGGAGGCTGTACATAGGAGCAGGAGGTAAGTGGGAGAGCTCCATAATTTCCACTCAGTTGTACTGGGAACCTAAAACTGTTATAAAAATTAAAGTCTATTAAGAAAACAAACAAACAAACAAAAACACTGGACAGAGTCCTGTTAAGGTCTGTCTCCCAGAGGCCCATCCTGCCTGTCCCAAAAGAGGCAACCTTTAAACCTAAGTAAAGAAGTCAGGCTCCCTCTGGCTGGATCCCCCCACAAACAACAGCACCAAAAAGTCTTTCCTGGCTTCTTTGATGGTCACAAACACCCTGCATGTGAGCATCTCATATGTCACAGAACATCTGCTGAAATGCAAAGGCCCCAGGGACAGAGGCTCATATTCATTATCCCACTCTGTGAATGAGTTAAAGCCTCTTTTGAGAGCAGGAAACAGGGACAGAGACACAAGACACCTTAACAGAGGCTTCAGACCCAGGACACAGGGCACCCAGCACAGTAAACCTTTGACTAACCAAGATTTATTCTCTAGGTTTTGGCCCACCACAATTGCCCAGTAAGGCACTGATCTCCATGTCTCAGATCTGCACATTTACACTGGCTTTCTGTGGAAATGCTTTATTCTTATGTGGGGATTATGGGCAGCATGCCAGCCGGTACAAGGCCAAGTTTGGGGAATACATAGCCTTTTTGTAATTTTAAAGCCACACTCCATAAGGGCTGTCTACTCTGATCATGTGTAGCTGGTTCCAAGTTCCCCCCACTCACTCCACCCATACTGTGAAGACAGAGGTTGCCATTAGGGATGAGAGGGATGGGAAAATTTATCAAAGTCCCTGGAGAGAAGAAGGGGTTAGGAGTTAAGGAAGAAAAAAGCAAATAAGAAAGGAAATGGATCTTTCCTGCTGTAAGTCCTATTGGAAGATATGTGAGAACCAAATTCAGAATTCCATGGAGCTCATTCCATGTGCATTAGGGTGTGAACAGTTGCCACCCCCAGACCTCAACCTGAGTTAGACTTGTTTTTTCTGGCTCAGAACCCCCAGCCCATTTTGCCAGCCACCCCCAAGTCTGAACTTGCAAAGAGTGGGCTCAAATTCTATCTTTGGAATTTATCCCTCTCTCTCACCACTAAAAATAAACCATCCCAGCTGTGCAATGTGGTTTGTGACAGACCCTCCCAGTGACTCCACTCCTACAACCAGTGAAAGTAGAGATGATCTATTGAGTGTGACATGGCTCCCCAGCCACTGCCGTTATAACTCTCTCCTGCCCATAACCCACTTCTCTCTATCCAAGCCTTCTTGGAAACACTTGATTTCAGGAAAAAGTCATGAGGGTCTTAAGTCATGTGCAGTATGAAATGGTAAAGATGGCCCTTTGGTGCCACCTAGAATTTGAGATTCAAAAATACGAATGACCAGAGAGGAATAAAAAGCCAGAATCAGTGAGAGACACCAGGATAGTCTTTTCTCTAGGAACAAGGAAAAAAGGCCATTATGACTTGGATGGAAACAAAGGAAAGCAATTAATTGTGACCTTGAATTATGCTCATGAGTTCTTCCAGTGGTCAACTGTACTAAGCAAGAACTACTTGAGTACATGTGATTCATTTCTGTAAATTTATTCTGACATGAGCAGAATAAAGAGCAGATCCAAGTTAAATATTTCATGTGAACAGTCCAAGAATAGGAAATGAGAAAAAAGAAAAGAAGAAAGGAAACCCTTTATCAGACAAATTGCAATGCATATTCAACCAACATTCATGGAGTGCCAATGATAAATCAGGCACTATGCTCCAGATATTTTTATGTCCACTAATAACCCCCGCCCCACTCTGCTATTCAAACTCATGTCATCTTGAGTACCACTTCCTCTGCAAGGAGACTACTGGTCCACTTATGCATGCAAAGTTTTCCTGAGTGGAGTTTCCTCCTAACATGCAAGACCCTACCATGCCTGACTCCAAAGGAATGAATTTCTCAAGGTGATACAGCCCTAGGTAGACTGGGTAGCAGAGATATCTGGGACAGCAGTCTTCCTGTAACTGTCTATAAGTCCTACATAGGAAGAGCAGGGTGGCCTGTTTCAACCCATCTCTCTGGGGGAGCTTATCTAAGTTCATATCTTCCATGATCTGATAGTGTCTACTATGGACAAGACAGCAATTGGGTTCTCAAGAGTCTGAACCATTATCTCTCTTGCTCCCAATCCTGACTCTAAGAGCAGCCCAAAGTGTGGTTTGGGAGGCTGTGAGCACCTCACAGGGTAAGGATGGACCTCATATTGTCTTTCTCCAAACCTCTTTTTTCCATGTCCAGACAGACCTCCCTGGGGGAATGACAACTCCCCACAACCTCTCCATATTGCAAAGACAATGAGATCTAGATTCTGGCCTTCCAGAGCCCCCTCCCAGCTCCGGGGGCCCTGGTCTTAATTGCTGGGACTTGATGAATGAGTTTGATTTTCTTCTTGTAAGATTTTCTAAAATTTTATATTATAAGCTTGGAACTTCACTCTATATTTAACCTCATTTGATCTTGGTGAGCTTTCAGTTTTAGGCGTTGCGTTGAGCTGTAGTTTCCATGGGAAAAAAGTCCCCTCACTTCTCCTTTGCCTGCCCAGGGACAAGAAAGCCAATTGTTGGGAAACATCATTCCCACCCCTGGCACCAGGTTACTTTCCAATCCTAAAAGTCTCCACTAGAATCAGCCCCTGCCCAGTCCTCATGGCAATGCTGGAGCAAGGCTCCTGTGAACTGATTAATGTTTCTTGGGCCAAACAGGTTCCTCAGCGACAGTTTTTACCCATTAACTCACTTGGGGTTTTAGACAAATCCTATGGGCAGGACAATTCTTTTGCAGCCTACCACCCACAGACTATACATCCTACCACTGAAATTCAGGTCCTATTTTTAGTGTGAGCTCAATACTGTAAAGTGCAATTGTTCATAAACCTATGTGGATCTCCCCAGGCCTGAGTGAGGCCAGTGAGCAGGAAATACAAAGGGAAGAAATAGTTTGGTTGGAAGGCATCAGCTGCAGACTCTTCCTCCTAAGCTTCCTTCTGGGTGGGCGGAGATGTGAACTGAGGCCTTTTGGAAATAATCCAGGGTAGATCCAGGTAATTGGTTAGGGCTTCAGAGACAAGTTGTATCTGGGTAGCAAGGAAAGGGCATGAGGGAACAGAATTCTTTAATTTTACACCTATCACGTGCTAGGAACTACAAATGCATTACTTATCTCTGAAAACAGCCCCATTTTATACACATGACAAAATAAGTCTCAAAGAGTCAAAAATTTCCCTGTGGGGTCAGGTGGTGGATCCAGGTTTAAAGACAGATCAGACCCAACCCAGGTACTTGTTCCAAGTGTTGTGCCTTATGGTGAATGAACTCATGGTGAAGCCTCAGCAAAGCTATTGGTATGCCCATCTTTGTCCCCAGGGCTCCAAACCTCCCTTTTCTTTATCTGAGACATTCTCTAGGAGTTGAGATCTCACAGCATAATGGTCATTGGTCCTGAACATGTGGGAGAGCATTTCAAACCCATGACAGATGAGAGAAGTTAGAGCCTCCATTATTTCTCTGCACATCTCTCTCCCGATCACTGCTCTGAGCAACTGGAGAGGCCCTAGTCCCTTCTGAGCCTAAACTACCCATTTCTAGGGCCTTCAGGGACATCTAGAACTAAACCAGCTTGTGCCTGAGTCAAGGCATTTGAGGATTTGCAATCATGTCTCCCATCCCTGTAAAATTTGGAATCCATAAAGGAGCAACTCTCTCCCTGCCCTAGACTAGGCTCCTTCATTCTCTCTTACTTTTTTCTGTCCCTAAATCCCCTCAATAGATTCACCATACCACCCATCCCTATTGCCTCTCTGGAACCTTCCTTCCATTGTAAGCAACATCCCCACCCCCCCGCCATGTTCTAAACCACCTGCAGGAATGCTCTCTGAGGAAGCCAGTCCCTTCCCAGTCCTCTTCAGTGGGAGATTCTCTTTCTCCCACACCCACACAGCACTGGGTCACTCTCCTGACCTCTTTTACTCCTCTATCACTGAGTGGAAACACCTCCTCTGATGCCTTCATCCCCCAAGTCTATCACTATCTGTTGCTTCTCTGGTTAATTTCATCTACCCACCTCCTGGCCCTGCCCTCATTCTCTGACCACTTGGCCTCCAGTCTGTGGTTTTTCCTCTCCATGCAGTTTCCTAAGATTGTTTTGGAAGATACTAATGTGTCGGAAAGTGGCCCATCCTCATACTTTGTGTTTACCTCTCAGTTCTTGCACTCTCTCACTTCTACTCTATCTCAGCCTTTCACTTCCAGAGCCAAGACTTGAATCTTTGCTCTAGTCCAACACCCCATTCAACTGGTACTAGTGGGCTGTCCTCCACTCCTGGATCTTACCACTCCTCTCTTTCCACCTCATAAAGGTCCCATCCCTTGACACCCCCTCCCCTATGTACCTAGTACATCTCTGCATCCTGGCCATTTTTCTTTTTTCTTTTCTTTCCCCAGAATGAACACTTTGTTGGATTGTTCTCTAACCAGAACCCTCAATTTCCTTGCACACTCATCCTCTGCTTCACCTTTCCTACAAAATACTCATCCAAGATCCAGATTCCAATCTACGTTATCTACTTTTCTATGATGCCAAGGGTTTCTGGAGAAAACCAGTCATTACAAATCCAGGTTCTCCAAACTTAGCTGGTCCCCGGGTGCCCTGAATTAAGCAATTCTGTTATTAATCCTTGGTAGTAGAGTTCATCTCCCACTGTCCTCAACTATTCTAACATTTTTTTCCTCACAAAACCCCTACTCAACTCTTTCCCCACTTCCCACTCTCAGCAAATGACCCTGTCTTCTACCTTATGGAGAAAAAATGTCATCAGACATGAACCTCAATTTTCTGACACACTTTTCTACCTCCACAGTCATCTACCTTCCCCCTGTACAAGGCCAGGCCCTCAATACACTCATTGCTCTTTCCCTTACACTTTCCATTTGTCTTTCTCTACTGGCAACTTCCTTTCAGACTCTAAACAAGCTGACATTTTAAAAATAATGTTTATTTCATATTGCCCTCTATCTGCTCTGTAATTCCCCTCCTTTCCCACTCATCTACACCTCCCAGAATACTTGTTACTGCTTTATCTATGAAATCAGAACCAAACCTGCTCCTACTATCCTTCCACAAAAGTCACACATTACCTCTATACCATGATCAACCCTAATGTTGCTAGATTTCTTTACATCTTTAGCACCCCTTCCTCCTTTAAAGCTCCATTCTCTTCCCTTCCATATCATTGCACCCTTCTGGTATCTTTCTGGCCCTTCCTCCTCTATGTTGGGGCCCCCTTTTCCTCTGCTTTCCCCTTGAAGATCAATCCAGACCCACTGCTCTCTGTCTCCTGCAATGACCTTATACTTTTCTAGTTTTAACTGCCACCCATATGCTGATAACTTCCAGATCCATCCCTCCAGTCCTGACCTTCATCAATTCACAGCAGATTCACAGTCCTAAACATTTCTACTTGTATGCCCCATGGGTACAGATTTTAAATGGCTCTCAGTCTTCCCCACCTCAAAATTGCTTCTTGTTCTAAATTCTCTATCTCAGTGGCTTCATGATACACCCAGTCAACAAATTAGAAACTTGAGGGTCATCCTTGAGCCCTTAATATTTCCAACTCTCTATATTTATTCTCTGACTCCAGTCTATCAGTTTGAGTTCCTCAAAGCCATTCAGCTGAACAATAGCATGAAGACATTTAAACATTGAAGGGATTTTCAAATACAGTACAGTTACCTCCTTAGTAAATTAAATGAGTCCCACATCCCCAACCAGAAAGAGTGTAAAATAATGCTTTTCAAGATGAAACTAATGAGGTTCTTTCTAAATGTAGAGAAAAGATTAAACCTACAGAGGTAACATTCAAAGTTTCATCCCTGATACAAAAAAATGTCACACAATTACCAAGAAGCTGATAAAACCAGTTTCATAGTTTTAGCTTTCCCATTTTTGGTCTATGGTTCACAACAAATCAATTTTTATGCATGGTGTGAGGTAGGAGTTAATGAGGTTTTTTTTCCATATACATATGTTGTTCCAGGACTATTTTTGAAATAGACTTTCCCATTCTCCATTAGATTGTTTTCATGCCTTTGTTGAAAATTAAATGACTATATAAGTGAGGTCTATTTCTGAGTTCTTTCTTCTGTTCCATATATCTCTTTGTTGATCCTTATGCCAGCATGACACACTCTTGATTACTGTAGCTTCATAGTTAGTCTCGAAGTCATGTAGTATAAGTTCTCCAATTTGTTCTTCTCTTCCAAGATTGCTTTAATATTCTAGGGCCTCTGCATCTCCACATACAACTTATCAATTTATCAGTTTCTGGAAGAATAAAAAAGACCCTACTGGGATTAGAAATGAATGATACAGGATTTCTGTGAATGTGTCAAAACTCCTGCTCCAAATTTTCAGCTGTGCATTTAGTGAAACTAATGCCACAAGTTACATTGGGGCAGCAGTGGTTCCAAGTCCACCAACCCCCAACCTGTTTACTTGATTTCTCATAGTATTTTGTCCAAAAACCACTCAGGATTGTCTAACACTTTGACCAAGAGTCAAAGACCAAAGGACTATAGCTGACAAAAGCCTCAGTCAGAATAGATGGAGAGATATACCATGTTCTTGCATTGGAAGAATCAACATTGTGAAAATGACTCTACTACCCAAAGCAATCTACAGATTCAATGCAATCCCTATCAAACTACCACTGGCATTTTTCACAGAACTAGAACAAAAAAATTTCACAATTTCTATGGAAACACAAAAGACCCCGAATTGCCAAAGCAATCTTGAGTACGAAAATTGGAGCTGGAGAAATCAGGCTCCCTGACTTCAGAATATACTACAAAGCTACAGTAATCAAGACAGTATGGTACTGGCACAAAAACGGAAAAATAGATCAATGGAACAGGATAGAAAGCCAGGAGATAAACCCACGCACATATGGTCACCTTATCTTTGATAAAGGAGGCAAGCATATACAGTGGAGAAAAGACAGCCTCTTCAATAAGTGGTGCTGGGAAAACTGGACAGGTACATGTAAAAGTATGAAATTAGAACACTCCCTAACACCATACACAAAAATAAACTCAAAATGGATTAAAGACCTAAATGTAAGGCCAGACACCATCAAACTCTTAGAGGAAAACATAGGCAGAACACTCTATGACATAAATCACAGCAAGTTCCTTTTTGACCCAGCTCCTAGAGAAATGGAAATTAAAAAAAACAAAAACAAATGGGACCTAATGAAACTTAAAAGCTTTTGCACAGCAAAGGAAACCATAAACAAGAGGAAAAGACAACCCTCAGAATGGGAGAAAATATTTGCTAATGAAGCAACTGACAAAGGATTAATCTCCAAAATTTACAAGCAGCTCATGCAGTTCAGTAACAAAACAAACAAACAACCCAATCCAAAAATGGGCAGAAGACCTAAATAGACATTTCTCCAAAGAAGATATACAGACTGCCAACAAACACATGAAAGAATGCTCAACATCATTAATCATTAGAGAAATGAAAATCAAAACTACAATGAGATATCATCTCACGCCGGTCAGAATGGCCATCATCAAAAAATCTAGAAACAATAAATGCTGGAGAGGGTGTGGAGAAAAGGGAACCCTCTTGCACTGTTGGTGGGAATGTAAATTGATACAGCCACTATGGAGAACAGTATGGAGGTTCCTTAAAAAATAAAAATAGAACTACCATACGACCCAGCAATCCCACTACTGGGCATATACCCTGAGAAAACCATAATTCAAAAAGAGTCATGTACCAAAATGTTCATTGCAGCTCTATTTACAATAGCCAGGACATGGAAGCAACCTAAGTGTCCATCATCAGATGAATGGATAAAGAAGATGTGGCACATATATACAATGGAATATTACTCAGCCATAAAAAGAAACGAAATGGAGTTATTTGTAGTGAGGTGGATGGAGTTAAGAGTCTGTCATACAGAGTGAAGTAATTCAGATAGAGAAAAACAAATACAGTATGCTAACACATATATATGGAATCTAAGGGGAAAAAAAAAAGGTCATGAAGAACCTAGTGGCAAGATGGGAATAAAGACACAGACCTACTAGAGAATGGACTTGAGGATATGGGGAGGGGGAAGGGTAAGCTGTGACAAAGTGAGAGAGTGGCATGGACATATATACACTACCAAATATAAAATAGATAGCTAGTGGGAAGCAACCACATAGCACAGGGAGATTAGGTCGGTGCTTTGTGACCAGGTAGAGGGGTGGGATAGGGAGGGTGGGAGGGAGCTGCAAGAGGGAAGAGATATGGAAACATATGTATATGTATAACTGATTCACTTTGTTATAAAACAGAAACTAACACACCATTGTAAAGCAATTATACTCCAATAAAGATGTTAAAAAAAAAAAAAGCCTCAGTCAGAGCCGCCTTCTCTACACACTGAATGGTTTCCTACAGGGGGAAAATGCCATTAGTTTTCAAAGGAAGAAAGTCTTATTTGTCACTATGGTACCCCATCTTCTTCAGGCATCCTGACTGACCTTTTTCTTGAAATAGCTATTCTTACAAAGTTCCCAGTCCTGAAAAACAGAGCCTGGCTGCTCTCTGATGTTCACTGGAGGAGGCCAACACAGGACAGAATAAGGAGTTATGTCTTAAGACTTTTCCCACAAAGGGACCTGTTTGGGAGAGAAAGGTATCTTGGACACTCTAAGGAGGCCATGAACTGCAGGGGTTAACCTCTTAGAATTTTGAGTGTGGGATGGGTGATAATGTGCATTGGTTCAAACTCATAATTCTTACCCTAATGGACTTTTCAGTCTACTTAAATAATTAAGAGAAAAACAAAGCAATCCAAATTGTTAAAAGGATACATTTTCCTTTCTGCAGAAAATCTCAGAGTCTTTAATAGATATATCTGCCTTGTGGCTCCCAAGAAGGAACATGGCATGTACAATTTCCCAAACTTATTTGACCATGAAACTGATCTATTAGAATGTTATTATTTGTATCATTCTCTTTCAGGAACCTCAACATCCCTGAGTGACAAATAGCCAACCTCTTTGGTAAATTCATAGGCTGAACAATTGTTTATAATCATGAAATAGTCTTTATTAATACTTCCTCTTGGAAGAATTCACAATATTACCTCCATTTGGTGTTACCCCAGAGGCCCACGATGACCCTTAAATGGTATGGATTTTGATAGTATTGTCCTACAGGCCTGTGTCTCTTAACATAATATTTATTTGAAGACATACAACAAAAGTATACCAAAGACGTCCCAGATGTTTAGACATGTGCCTTATATCCCAGCTAGAACTAATCTAGGCTGGAGCAGAAACTGGATCATAAAGGATGAGAGAAGCCTTTCCAAAGGACCCATGCAGGTAGTGTCTTTCAGGGGTTGCTGGAGCATCTGTTGAGGAATCTAAGTTAGAGAGATTTCAAGGCTGAGTCCAGGAGAACAATTCCCATATCACATGATCTAGAGGCTGGAAGGAGAGTCCCTTTCTTAAATTTGTCTTGGGCCTTGAATGCCCTGCCATTAAATTTTGAAGACAGTATAATTGGGACTTCAGTTAGGCAAGAGGTGGAAAATATTTGTTTAACAAGGGTACTGATCCACTTAAAAATTTTATTGAGGCCTAAAAGGAATAAAAAGCAAACTTGTTGGATTAGAAACACCCTCAGAGGAAATTGAGCCCTCATCTGTCACCCCCAGCAGTCTTGCTATAACTGTCCACCACTCTGCCCCTTTGGCCCCGCCCTGGCCCCTTGGTACCAGAACATTTCCTATATGCAGTAACTCTAGTGGGGAACAAGCTGAACCCAAAGTCTCTAATTCAATTTGACAACCAGTCAGGATATTCAGGTTTTTATTTGGAAACTGCCCTGGTCCACAAAGGTGTCAAGATCTATTAGCTATCCATAGGGCCAGGATTCCCAGTCTGAGCTGTCTACCTTGGGAAATCTGAATAACAGGAAAGAAGCTTGGGTTATATGCTGGGCACTTGTATTGGAACCATGCATTCTAAATTCCCTCAGCCAATCTGATTTTCTTCTGAACAGAATCATTTTTCGGTGTCTGAGCAGCTAGTCCAAATACTGAGAACTCCTTTTACTGAGGGCACCCCTCCCCCACAAAGAGCCCTCTCTGATTATCCCAGCACTACAGTGTTCCCTTCTCAAAAGCCCTGCAAAATTTGCTAGGCCCAGTTGTGTCTTAAGGCTTGAACTTTTCATCCTTAGTATGGACAGGAGGGGAGGAGAATCAATTCACTCTAGAGTAGTAGTGACATATATATGGCACCATTACCCCCATTTCCCACATCTTTATCTGTGACAGACAATATTAATCAACCATTGTTCTTTTCTGCTGAGCCCAGATATGGCCTCAAAAATCCTCTGCACAGAAATTGATAGGAGCTAGAGTCTAAGATAAAGCACATTTTCCATCCCTGTCCTAAAGATTACAGTGTTCCATTAGAATGTACTATGAAAGAGATGCAGGTTATGGTGGTTCTGATGAGGGAGAGATTTATTCATTTACTTAATTCATCGGATATTTATAGAGCATTTACTTTATGCCAGGCACTGTGCTCAGAAGAGGAAGGTAGAAAGTGTCATAGAAGTACAGAAGAGGGACAATCAAATCAGACTGGGGTTGGGGGGCCAGAGGAATCTTCCTAGGGGAGGTAAATTTTTTTAAATTAATTTATTTGTTTTTATTTATTATTGGCTGTGTTGGGTCTTCATTGCTGTGCGTGGGGGCTACTCTTCATTGCGGTGCACAGGCTTCTCATTGCAGTGGCTTCTCTTGGTACAGAGCATGGGCTCTAGGCATGCAGGCTTCAGTAGTTGAGGCACGTGAGCTCAGTAGTTGTGGCTCGTGAGCTCTAGAGCACAGGCTCAGTAGTTGTGGCACACGGGCTTAGTTGCTCCACGGCATGTGGGATCTTCCTGGACCAGGGCTCGAACCCGTGTCCCCTGCATTGGCAGGCAGATTCTTAACTACTATGCCACCAGGGAAGTCCCTAGGGGAGGTAAATTTTTAAGGAAGAAAAGAAATTAGATAAATTTGGAACCAGGGTTGTGGAAAGCGTAACAGACAATAAGAACAATTTATGCAAAGACACAGATATACAACAGATATCCAGGAGTTTTGATGATTAAGGTAAAGGATATCAGATAGAAACAATAGGAAATGAGTTATGTGTATTTTTCAGAACACTAAAGTCACAAAATATAGTAGAGGGAGTGTTTAAGAAGAATTCATGCTACTGTGTATGTGGAAGTGCCTTGCAGAGAGGGTGATGCTCTAAAACAGCATTAAAACAGTGTGGTTTGTCGAACAATAGCATCAGCATCACCTGGGAACTTGTTAGAAATGCAGATTCTCAGGCCCCACCCCAGACCCACTGAATCAGAAACTCTGAGGAGGAAGCCTAGAGATCTGGGGTTTACCATGCCCTCTGGGGATTCTGATGTACCCTAAACATCCAGAAGCACTGCTCCAAAATAATAGTTGATGTTATTACCATCATTGAACCCACCCACTTCCATGTCCCTTCACCATACCAAACTGGAACAGCATTTCCCCCACTGCACTCAAATTCACCTACTCTTGATTTACCTGACTCCATCAACACCAGTGCTGCCCAGGATTTCAGACTACATTTCAGTATGACTTTGATTCCCTACTCCTCCACACTACCCAACACATCCCATCTGCCCTTATGCCCTGGGAGCATGTTAGTCTGACTAATAACCTGAATCCACTAGACACAGATTAAAGTTCAAGAGACGAAGTGACAGTGGGCATAATAAAAAAGGTCATGTCAATCTAGTCTGCCAGACAGACCCACTTTTCCTCAACTTCCCTCTGGGCCAGGATGGAGAGCCCAGGCTTTAAGCCAGCCTACCTGGTCTCACATCCTGGCTTTTCCTCTTTCTTTCTGTGTCACTTTGGGTGAATTATCTAAGATCTCTGTGCCTCAGTCCCCTCAACTGTAAACTAGAGATAATAAGGTATTTATCTCATTGAGTTATTATGGAGATGAATGAGTTCATACAGGTAAAGTACTTTGAACAGTGTCTAGCTCAATAAGTAGTAGTAGTAGTAGTGGTAGTATCACCATTACATTATTCACCTATTGCAACAGTTTCCTGTCCTCCAGTCAGTCTTCACTGCTCTTGGTCTTGCAGCCTGGCCCACTGGAAGTTGTTTAAATGGCAACTTCATGTTGAACAGGTCATTCCCCTCATCAAAAGACTTCTGTGGCTCCCCTAGGCCATCATTATCTTTGATTTTAAATGCCCACCCCCTTTTTTAAAGAAATGGAATCCTTTGCTTCTAATGGGCTCTTACAGATAATAGTAGAACTGTTTTGATTGAAGTCAGGGAATAGGAAGGCCTTTCCAGCTTCTCCCTTGTCCTTCGTTGCACCTCAAGAGACATCCCTGTGGAACTCTGGGATATGAAGGGCCCAGCATATCCTCTGACCTGTGAAATCCAAACAGCAATCAAGTTGCCCATTTGCTACAAGATTATCTCCTCTCCAGAAAGGTAAAACACAATGTGAAATTGCACCTTGTGAATTTACTTGAGCTGCTCACCTGATCTACCCATGATGGACCAGGATGGCTTTGGCTTGAACTTCCCACCTAACTGTCTGGTTTCACTCTGCTATATGTCCTCCCAGCCAGCCTAACCCCGAGGGGCCACTACTTCCTCTTGGCCCTGGCCTCTCTTGTGCTTGTCAGACACCCTCCTGAAGGCAAGGAACAAGAGACCCTGGGGATCCCTGAGAACAGGGAAGCCCAGGACGAGCTATGTCTAACTTAGAATGTTCTGGCCAGTTGCCCAGGCTTTGTTCCAATTTCTGATATTCTTTAGAATCTTCTCATTACATCACTAAGAGAAGTACAATTAAGCTGTAATCTCTCCCTCTCTTTTTAGTAACTTTTATTTTGTTTTCTGATTATGAAAGCAATATATGGCTAATATATTGGAATAAATATGTAATATACAGAAAATTATATTTTAAAAAAAGCAAATAAAAATAAACTATAATGCCTCCACACAGAAACAGGCATTGTTAATACTTTGGTAGGTTTCCTTTGACTATTTTTGTATGAATACATTCATATTCATTCACACTATTTGGATCATAATCATATAACCAAAGGCTATACATCATTGAAAAGTCTTCAAAAACAGAATTTTAAATAACAGAATAATATTCTTTCTATTGGATATATATTTATTCAATAAACAATAACTAACATTTATTGAACACTTATTATGTGTCAGGTCTTGTGTTTGGTATTGTTATATACAGTAATGAACAGACAGGTGTTGTCCCCATGTAGCTAACAGTCTTCAGTGGGAGGTACATTTTTAACAAATGAACATGAAAATTAAAATTAAAAATTACATTAGACTTAATAAGGGGAGAGAATAGTATGCTATGAGAAAGCTTAGTACAGAGGAAAAACATAATCAGGATTTGTATTACAGGTAAAGTCTCTTTGGGGAAGTGATATTTTATTTGAGACCCAAAGGATAAATAAAAGTTAACAAAGTAAAGACTGGGGGAAGAATAATTCAGATTGTGTTAGGTTTTGCTGCATTAATGCGGCACAACAATTGTAACCAAAATCTCAGTAGCTTACAATAACACTTACTTTTCTCACTCCAAGTCTTGGATTTGGCTGGGGTCTGAGTCATCTCAACTGGACTCAACTGGGCTTGGCTCCAGGTTATGGATTGTTTTCGGGGCTCCTCCAAGTGTCTCATTCAGAGCCAAGAAGCTATGGGGACATGCTCTTCTGGTGGATGATAGAGGTAGAGGAGGTCAAGGCAAACTTCTCAGAACATTCAGAGTCTCTGGTAGCATCAAGTCTGTTAACATTTATCAGCCAAAGCTCAAGGGCCCCAAAATATGTCCTCCCTTCTGTATGGAAAGGCTCTGCCAAGGGCATGGGTGGACACTTTCTTACAGGGACAGAATGAAGAATTGAGGACAATGATACAATTTACCTGTAGACAAAAGGAAATGCATAGAGACTTCAAGTCAGGAAAGAACTAGAAACACCTAGAGAGAGGAAAGGAGTCATGAATAATGACATTAGAGAGGCAGTGAGATGCTGTGTAGGCTGTTTAAAAAGAAATTTGGTTTTCAGTCTTGTTGCATTAAAAAGTCAAACTGAGATGTTCTAAACAAGAGAGTGATGAGGCAGGTGATGTAGATAGGCTCATGGAGTACTTATTCCCCTGCCTTTCTCTACTGAAATACTCAATTTCTAAGCCTCCCTTGTAGCTAGGGATAGTCATGTGATACAGTTCTGGCTGATGAGATATAAACTTATATCTGATGAGAAGAGTTTCTGGGAAATATTTGGATTTCCTAATAAAAAGGAAGGTAGGTTTTGGCAGGTGGTTTGGTCCTTTGCCCTTCTCTAATTTCCGTCCTGGAACACAAATGTTATGCCTGGAGGCACAGCAGTTATATCGTGACCATGAGGACGAAAAGGTAAATATAAGAATGGTAGAGCAGAAATGTCTACATTTCTGTGTCTGGGTCCTTCACAGCGTTATTCAACTTCTGCATCTGCTCTAGACTGCCTGTGTTGGGAATTATCATGTGAGGAAAATAAGCCTCTTTTTTAAAAAAATGCCATCATAAGTTAGATTTTCTTTTAATTGCCTTGAATGCATTCTACACTGATACAAATGATATGATCCAATTTATGCCTTAAAATGATCTGAGTATTGTTTTGTAAGAAATAATTTTATGAGGATAGGGAAAAGGAAAAACAAGGAACTCAGTTAGGGAAATTTTATTACAATTCAGGAAGGAGATGAAGGTATCTTGGCTTCAATGGTGATAGAGATTAATGGATAGATTTAAGAACTATTTTTAGGAAGAATTGACTTGGTGATGGATTAGCTGCATGTTGGGTAGAAAAGAAATTGTAGGCAGAATGATGAGCCCTAATCCCTAGGACTGTAAATATGATAAACAGTCACAAGCCTGTGACTATGTTACTTTACATGGTCAAAGGGATTTTGCAGATGTAAATGGTGTTTGTATTAGTTTTCTAGGGCTGTGTGACAAAGTACCACAAACTGGTTGGCATAAAACAATAGAAAAGCTGAAATCAAGGTATCAGCAAGGCCATGCTTTCCCTCCTAGCTTCTGGTTGTTACCAGCATTCCTTGGCATTCCTTGGCTTGCAGCTCTATAACTCCAATTTCTGTCTCTGTCATCACATGGCCATCTTTCCTCTGTGCATGTCTTCACATGGCATTCTCCTCTCTGTGGTTCTTTGTCTCTGGGTCTCTTTTTATTAGGACACCTGTCATATTGGATTAAGAGCTCACTCTACTCCTCATCTGACCTCATCTTGATTACATCTGCATAGATCATATTTCCAAATAAGGTCACATTTTCAGGTACCAGCGGTGAAGACTTCAATATACCATTGGAGGAGACACAAATCAACTCACAACAGGGTTACTGGTGGAGAAAATATAGGGAGATTATCCTGGATTATCCAGGTGGATAAAATAGGGAGATTATCCTGGATTATCCCATAAGCAGAGAACATTCTCCTGCTGGAGTCAGAGAGATGAAGCACGAGGGGAAGACAGAGAAATTCCAATTATGAGAAGAGTTCCACATCCTGTTGCTTGTTCAGAGGTGTAGGGAGCCATGTGCAAGGAACAAAGAGAGGTTCCTAGAGCTATGAATGGTTCCTGGCTGCAACAAGTGAGGAAATAAGTACCTTAGTCCAACAATTACAAGGAACTAGATTCTTCCAACAACTTGAATGGGCTTGGAAGTATATACTTCCGCAAAGCCTCCAAAGAGGAATGCAACACTTTGATTTAGGTCCTGTGAGATCTGGAGCAGAGGAACCAGCTGAGCCCCACTGTGCCAACTTATGACCAAGGGAAACTGTGAGATGATAAATGGCTGTTGTTTTAAGCCACTAAATTTGTGGTAATTTGTTAGGCAACAATAGAAAATAACTACAAGGAGAATATAAAGAATAACTCTGCAGTTTTTGTTTTAAGCACCTGGGTAAGTGGAGTTGTATCTACTTTGGTGGGAAAAACCAAACAAGAAGCAGGTGAGGTGGAACAGAGCACTGAGGACATCAACACTTTGAGAGTCGTAGGAGAAAGCTCTGTTTTGGTGACACATGCGTAGCTGGATTCATGAGCCTGGGGTTTAGAAAAGGTCAGGGTAGAGTTATAAATGTGTAAGCCACAGCCCAGAGACAGTATTTCCAGCCATGGAACTGCTGTGATCACCCAGAGGAAGGGAAGACAGAGAGCCTAGGACTGAGCCAGGGAAACTTTCCATCCAAGTCAGGACAGGGTGGTGGTGGTGGTGGTGGTGGTGGTGGTGAGGGGCTGGTGAGGATGGGAAGGAAGGAGAAAGAGGGAAAGGGAGACACTGGAAGAAGTAGCCTCACAGAAAGGAGAGGTCAACAAGGTGCATGATGCTGAGAAGTCTAGTAAACTGAAGACTCAAAAATATCCAGTTTCTTTTGAGATAAACATATACCTACCATATGATCCAGCAACTCCATTTCTTTTTTTTTTTTTTAAGCATCTTTATTGGAGTATAATTGCTTTACAATGGTGTGTTAGTTTCTGCTTTATAACAAAGTGAGTCAGTTATACATATACATATGTTCCCATATCTCTTCCCTCTTTCATCTCCCTCCCTCCCACCCTCCCTATCCCACCCCTCTAGGTGGTCACAAAGCACCGAGCTGATCTCCCTGTGCTATGTGGCTGCTGCAACTCCATTTCTTGATTTCTATCCAGAGAAATGAAAATATATGTTTACACAAAAGCCTGTATGCAAATGTTTATAGCAGCTTTATTTGTAATCACCCAAACTTGGAAACAATCCAAATGTCCTTCAACAGGTGAGTGAATAAACAAACTGTGATCCATCAGTAAATGGAATACTACTCAGTCATAAAAAGGAACAGGCTATTGATACACACAACAATTTGGATAAAAAGATTGCATGTTGGGCCAATATCACTGATGAGCAGGTGTAAAAATCCTCAACAAAATACTAGCAAAACGAATCCAACAATACACTAAAAGGATCATATACCATGATCAAATGGGATATCTCCTACAGATGCAATTATTTTTCAATATCTGCAAATCAGTCAATGTGATACACCACATTAACAAGTTGAAGAATAAAAACCATATGTTCATCGAATAGATGCAGAAAAAGCTTTTGGTAAAATTCAACATCCATTTATGATAAAAACTCTCCAGAAAGCAGGTAAAAAGTTAACATAGCTCAACATAGTAAGGGCCATATATGACAAACCCACAGCTAACATCCTACTCAATGGTGAAAAGTTGAAAGCATTTCTTCTAAGATCAGGAACAAGACAAGGATGCCCACTCTCACCACTTTTATTCAACATAGTTTTAGAAGTCCTAGCAATAGCAATCAGAGAAGAAAAAAATAAATAAAAGAAATCCAAATGGGAAAGGAAGAAGTAAAACTGTCACTATTTGCAGATGACACGATACTATGCATAGAAAATCCTAAAGATGTCACAAGAAAACTACTAGAGCTCATCAGTGATTTCAGTAAATTTGCAGGATAGAAAATTAATATACAAAAATCTGTTGTATTTCTATACACTAAAAATGTAGTATCATAAAGAGAAATTAAGGAAACAATTCCATTTACTATCACATCAAAAAGAATAAAATACCTAGAAATAAACCTACATAAGGAGGCAAAAGACCTGTACTCCAAAAACAATTAGACACTGATGAAAAAAATTGAAATGATACAAATAGACGGAAAGATATACCATGTTCTTGGATTGGAAGAATCAATATTGTTAAAATGACCATAGTACCTAAGGCAACCTACAGATTCATTGCAATCCCTATCAAAATGCCAATGGTATTTTTCACAGAACTAGAACAAATAATTTTAAAATTTATACAGCAACACAAAAGACTCCCAATAACCAAAACAATCTTCAGAAAGAAGACCAGAGCTGGAGGAATCATGCTTTCTGACCTTAGACTATACTACAAACCTATAGTAATCAAAACAGCATGGTACCAGTACAGAAGCAGACACATAGATCAATGGAAGAGAATAGAGAGCCCAGAAATAAACCCACACACTTGTGGTCAATTAATCTATGAAAAAGGAGGCAAAAATACACAATGGAGAAAAGACAGTCTCTTCAATAAGTGGTGCTGGGCAAACTGAACAGCTACATGTGAAAGAATGAAATTAGAACATTCTCTAACACCATATACAAAAGTAAACTCGAAGTGAACTAAAGACCTAAATGTAAGACTGGATAATCTAAAACTCCTAGAGGCAAACATAGGCAGAGCACACTTTGATATAAATTACAATATTTTTTATGGATCCATCTCCAAAAGTAAAGGAAATAAAAGCAAAAATAAACAAATAGGACCTAATTAAAAGCTTTTGCACTACAAAGGAAACTATCAACAAAACAAAAAGATAACCTACTGAATGGGAGAAAATATTTGGAAATGATATGACTGATAAGGGACTAATATCCAACATATATAAACAGCTCATACAAATCAACATAAAGAAAAAAACAATTTAAAAATGGGCAGAATAAATGAATAGACATGTTTCCAAAGAGGAAATGCAGATGGCCAACAGGCACATGAAAAGATGCTCAACATTGTTAATCGTCAGGGAAATTCAAATCAAAACCACAATGAGATACCACTTCACACCTGTCAGAATGGCTATCATTAAAAAGAACACAAATAACAAACATTGGTGAGGATGTGGATAAAAGGGAACACTTGTACACTGTTGGTGGGAATGTAAATTGGTGCAGCCACTGTGGAAAACATTATGGAGTTTTGTAAAGAAACTAAAAATAGAACTACTACATGACCCAGTAATTCCACTCTTGGGTATATATCCAAAAAAACCCCACAAAACCCCAAAACACTAATTCAAAAACATACATGCACCCCAATGTTCACAGCAGCATTATTTACAAT
Organism: Balaenoptera borealis; assembly: GCF_965194805.1. Taxonomy (NCBI): domain Eukaryota; kingdom Metazoa; phylum Chordata; class Mammalia; order Artiodactyla; family Balaenopteridae; genus Balaenoptera; species Balaenoptera borealis. The sequence goes on along the minus strand of NC_138872.1, from coordinate 31,703,215 downwards.
TGCCAAGATATAGGAGCAACCTAAGTGTCTATCAACAGATGAATGGCTAAAGATGTGGTGTATATATACAATGGAATACTATTCAGCCATAAAAAAGAACAAAATTTTGCCATTTGCAACAACATGGATGGACTTGGAAGACATTATGCTAAGTGAAACAAGTCAGACAGAGAAAGACAAATACTGTGTATTACTTGTATGTGGAATCTAAAAAATTCAGCAAACTAGTGAACATAACAAAAAAAGAAGCAGTCTCACAGATAAGGAGAACAAACTAGTGGTTACCAGTGGGGATGGGTAGGGAGGGTCAATATAGGGGTGGAGGAGTGGGAGGCACAAACTATTGGGTGTAAGACAAGCTCAAGGGTATATTGTACAACATGGGGAATATAGCCAATATTTTGTAATAACTGTAAATGGAAAGTAACCTTTAAAAACTGTACAAATTTTTTAAAATGTTTTTTAAAAAAGACTGAATGCTGTATGGATCAATTTATGTGACATTCTCAAGAAGATAAAATTACAGGTACAGATAACAGATCAGTTCTTGCCAGGTTCTGAGAGTGGGAATGATTACAAAGGGGTATCATGAAGGAATTTTGAGATTGCAGTAAAACCATTTTATATCTTGACTAGTGTGGTGAAAACAAAGCCATCCATGACAGGTGACTCCATGCATCTGTCCAACAGAACTATACACTTAAAAGGATGAGTTAATTTAACCTTAATTGTAAAAATGAAGAGAAATATAAATTTAAAATGCCCAGTGAATCCAGCCATATGGAAGTCAATGATGACTTTCAGAAGAGCAGTTTGCGGGGGATGACAGGCCTGGAAACCAGCCTGAAGAGGCACATGGGTGAGTGGGGGGTGAAGAAGCAGAGACACAGAGTGCAGACACCCAGATATGAAAGGGAGGTGGAGGAAGGGCAGGAGCTGAAGAAGAAGATGGAGAAGAGGTATTTCTTAACCTCAGGAACCAAAGGTTGAATTGACCATAGTCCTTGGTTCATAGTCCACTTTCATCATCAGTTTGTGCAAGGCTGATATCTTGTCATTTCCCTTTAATTCCTGACCCACACAGGCTCCCAAGCTAATGTTTTTGATCATGTACTAGAATATGTACATATGCATCTTTGTAAAATATGAAATGTTACTCTACTAGTACTTGTGATTTCATTTACATAAATGGCATTATGCAGTTGGCCTCATTCTGTTTCTTCTTTCACTCAACACTTCTCTAAAAAGATCTCTTCTCTGGACTCAGATATAGAGAACAAACTAGTGGTTACCAGTGGGGAGGGGGAGGGGGCAATATAAGGAGGGAGGAGTGGGAGGCACACATTATTGGGTGTAAGATAGGCTCAAGGACGTATTGTACAACTTGGGGAATATAGCCAATATTTTGTAGTAACTGTAAATGGAAAGTAACCTTAAAAATTGTATAAAAATATTTTTTAATTTAAATAAAGTGATCCCAATTTCAGCAGTATTGTTATTTTTTTTAAGAGTCTAGGTAAAGACTACTGTGATTAAAAAAAAATAGAAGTTATAAAAATTATCACCTCCAAGTAAATATTAAGGTTTGATATAATACCATAGAATAATTATTTTTTTCTATAATTTTATAGGCAGAACCCACATTTTCTTCCAATATTATTAAGCTGAATAATGAGTGTTTTAATCAAAATCAGTATGTATAAACTATAACTTTAAAATATCATATAGACTCTCAAGTGCTTTTAATCACCACTTTCCACCTAAATGATAGCTAGATATTCAGGATCCTAAAATACAGAGTAATATTTGTTGTAAATATTATCAAACACCAAAGCTAGCCTAGATGTATTAGATTCAAATACAGAGTGAGAGACTATATACAGAGAAAGAGCTATATGAGGACTGAAAAAATACAGAAGTGAACGTTTAACTTATTACAAATGGTTTTAAAAGAGGACTGTAGTAGGTTAAATAATGGCCACCAAAAGATATCAGGTCCTAATCTCTGGAACGTGTATATGTCATCTCTGGAACAGATGACCCCAAACTGCAAGAAAGACAGAAAAATATATAGAATGTTGAATAAGTCTATAACAACCTGGAAAATGAGACTAACATCACTTGATTAAAAATGTTGACTAGAGAGTTAATGAGTCATATCTATGAAGGAAAAAGAGATTGGAAGCAACATCAACCAAAAACACAGGCAGAGAGAAAAACTACAGAAGTAGAAGTTTTAGGAAACTCCAAGCTAAGAATTAATAGACACAGGAATGAGCAAGGGTTCTCAAGCATTTGCCAGTGTGATTATTTTGGGGAAAAGGATACATTTGCTTCCTAGGGCTGCCATAAACTCCACAAAATGGATGGTTTAAACAACAGAAATTTTTTGCCTTACAGTTCTGGAGGCTAGAAGAACAAGATCTAGAGCTCAACAAGGTTGGTTCCCTCTGAGACCTGTGAGGAAGAATCTGTTCTGTGCCTCTCCCCTAGCTTCTGATGACTTTCCAACAATATTTGGTGTTTTTGACTTGTGGAATGATCATCCTGATCTCCGCCTTCATCTTCACATGGCACTCTCCCTGGGTGCATGTCTATGCCCAAATTTCCCCTTTTTATAAGAATGTCAGACATATTGGATAGGGGCCCACTCTAATGACCTCATCTTAACTAATTGTATCTGAAATTAACCTATTTCCAAATAAGGTCACATTCAGAGTTACTGGAGGTTAGGGCTTCAACATATGAATTCTGGGTGGACACAATTTAACACATAACAGGGAGTCACTCAGTTGTTGGACCCTCCTTTTCCCCTATCTGTGCTAAGTAGCAGGAACAAGGTCCCTACTTTTGCACCAAAGCAGGAAATTACACACTAAAGCCAGAGGAAGCACAAAGTCCCCAGTGGCTACCTCTCTTCAGTGAAATGGGAAATTCTCATTCCCATGAAACAAACTTTTACCAGCTCCCACCCAGAAGTGAGTCCTATCTTCCCTTTTTCCACAATCATGAGTGAAAAACTATTAATCATAGGAGTAATTTTAGAAAATCAAAACCAATCACTTAATTATAACAATAATAATGGATTAAGACAAGCAGGGTTTATTCCAGGCTTGTAAGGATGTTTCAACAATTGAAAATCTATTAATATAATTACATAACATATTAGGGTGGGACATAGAATCTATAAATATCTCAAAGGATGCATGTGATCTATTGCATTCTTCTTCCCAGTTTTGTATGCATCCCTGTATCCACACTTCTTGGTATGTGACTTTGAGTTCCTTCCTCCAGAGGCAATGTGCACCTCTCCCATCTTCATTGTTGTTGGGCTCAACCATGTGACTTGCTTTAGCTAATGGGAATTGGACAGATGTAGGAGTGTTCCAAGCCTATGGGGTATCACTTGTTTCTGCTTCTCCCCTGTTACACTACTGCCATCGCCATAGAAGAATATACTCTGTCTAGACTGCTGGCCCTAGAAGAATAAGAGATATTTGGAACAGTCCTGGATTCAGCCTTAAGCTTAGTCAAGCCACAATGAAGCTGGATTGTGTGTGAATGAAAAATATATTTGTTTTATTAAGCCATTGAATCTAGTGGTGGTTGTTATGCAATATTATTATGACAATAACTGACTGATGCAATACAGAAAAGGCCCTTGGGAAAATTCAACACTGGTCTCTGATCTAAAACTTACCCTGCACACGTCACACAACTACCTGCAAGCTATGGTCAGCTAATAGTACAAAAAAGCTCCCTTAATCTAAAAAAATAAGATAAAATAAAAATTCTACAAGTAACTTAAAACAAGCATTATACTGAATGGTAAAACATTAGAAGTACTCATATAAAAGTCAGGAACAAGACAAATTTGCCAGTCTTCAAGTATATTTTGCAGTAATAGGTCCTAGACAATAAATAAAACAAGAAAAAAACAAAAGGTGTATTGGAAGGAAGAGAAAAATGTTCTTGTTTACAACAATACAATTGTTCATCAAAAAAATACAAATCAATCAAAAACCTTTTAGAACAAACATAAGAGTTCAGCAAATGACAAGACGCAAGTTCTACATGAGAAATAACCAAATAGAAAATTAGAAAGTTTAATGGTAAAAAAAAGACCCCATTTATGATAGTAACCAAAAAAAAAAAAAAATAGCAGTGATTACCTAGGAACAAATCTAAGAAGAAATGTGCAATACTTTTGAAGAAAAAGAACATATTGAGGCATAAAGGGACCTACAGAAACAGAGAGGCACACATGGACCCAACATGAAGCTGAGGAGCAAATACCTGCCAAGTCGATGCCAATGGATTTCACAGGACCCAGAGATGCACAGAGAATCAATATTTATGGCAGTTCTTCCACACACTGATCTCTACATTCAGTTCACTCTCAGCCAAAGCCCCAAAATGATACTTATTTTTTAGAGAACCTAACAAGCTGATACTAAAATATATGTAAAAGAAAAAAATGTGTGTAAAATGACAAAGTAATGAATATATAGGGGAGAGGAATAAAGCAGTAATACATATCCCAAAACATATTTTTAAATTATTTTAATTACAGGTATACCACACCTTATTGCACTTTTCTTTATCACACTTCACAGATGTTGTGCTTTTTTACATATTGAAGTTTTGCGGTAACCCTGCATACAACAAATCCATTGATGTCATTTTTCCAACAGCACTTGTTCACTTCATGTCTCTGTATCACATTTTGGTAATTCTTGAAATATTTCAAACTTTTTCATTATTATTATATTATTATGGTGATCTGTGATCAGTGATCTTTGATGTTACTACTACAACTTGCTAAGGCTCAGAGGATGACTAGCATTTTTTAGCAATAAAGTATTTTTAAATTAATATATGTACATTCTTTTGGACATAATGCTGTTGCACACTCTTAATAGACTACAGCATTGTGTAAACATAACTTTTACATGTACTGGGAAACCTAAAAATTTGTATGACTCACTTTATTGTGGTGATCTGGAAATAATACTATCTCTGAAGTATGTCTGTATAATGTTATAGTAAAAAATGAAGGCAAAATAAGAATGTCCAGATAAAAATGAGTTTAGAGCATGCACTACCAATAGACACTCATTAAAAGAACTTTTCAAGGACACACTTCCAATAGAAGGAAATGATCCCTGGAGGAAGGTCTGCAATGCAAGAGGAATGAAAGCACAAGGAGAATGAAAAAAAAATATGTGGGCAAATCTAAATAGAAATTGATGTAAAAAAGCAATAATCATATTAACTCCTGAGTTGTGTGTCAAATAAGAATACAGAATTAAATTTCTGGATAAGTAGGGAGACAAATGTCAGAGTTAAAGTGCTCAAAGATAACTGTATTGCTCAGAAGGAGTGTAAAGTTCAGGATTAATTGGAGATTTTGTTGCGTTAATATGCATGTTAAAATTTCTATAAGAATGATAAAAGAATAGAGCATATAACTTCAAAACTGAGGGGAAAATAAAATAAAGGGAAGCAAAAACCCCTACCAACCCAAAAGTTGACAAGAATGAGAAAAAAATAGAAAAATTGGAATAAATAAAATGGCCCAAATAAAATGGTAGAAAAATGCAATTATACAAATAAAATTATAAATGAATATAAAGTAAAAACATCTTATGTAAAAACAAAGCTGGATTGAGCAGAAGCAACAAGAACTACAATAATGCAGCCTGTGGAACAAAAACCACATTCACAGAAAGATAGACAAGATGAAAAGGCAGAGGGCTATGTACCAGATGAAAGAACAAGATAAAACCCCAGAAAAACAATTAAATGAAGTGGAGATAGGCAACCTTCCAGAAAAAAAATTCACAATAATGATAGTGAAGATGATCCAGGACCTCAGAAAAAGAATGGAGGCAAAGATCTAGAAGATGCAAGAAATGTTTAACAAAGATCTAAAAAAATTAAAGAACAAAACAAACAGAGATGAACAATACAATAACTGAAATGAAAATGCACTAGAAGGAACCAATAGCAGAATAACCAAGGCAGAAGAACGGATAAGTGACCTGGAGACAGAATGGTGGAATTCACTGCTGCAAAACAGAATAAAGAAAAAAGAAGGAAAAGAAATGAAGACAGCCTAAGAGACCTCTGGGACAACATTAAATGCAACAACATTCACATTATATAGGTCCCAGCAAGAGAAGAGAGAGATAAAGGACCTGAAAAAATATTTGAAGAGATTATAGTCGAAAACTTCCCTAACATGGGAAAGGGAATAGCCACCCAAGTCCAGGAAGCCAGGAGAGTCCCAGATACGCCCAAGGAGAAACACACCGAGACACATAGTAATCAAATTGGCAAAAATTAAAGACAAAGAAAAATTATTGAAAACAACAAGGGAAAAATGACAACATACAAGGGAACTCCCATAAGGTTAACAGCTGATTTCTCAGCAGAAACTCTACAAGTCAGAAGGGAGTGGTATGATATACTTAAAGTATGAAAGGGAAGAACCTACAACCAATATTATTCTACCCAGCAAGGATCTCATTCAGATTCGATGGAGAAATCAAAAGCTTTACAGACAAGAAACAGCTAAGAGAATTCAGCACCACCAAACCAGCGATACAACAAATGCTAAAGGAACTTCTCTAAGTGGGAAACACAAGAGAAGAAAAGGACCTTTAAAAACAAACACAAAACAATTAAGAAAATGGTAATAGGAACATCCATATTGATAATTACCTTAAACGTGTATGGATTAAATGCTCCAACCAAAAGACACAGGCTCACTGAATGGATACAAAAACAAGACCCATATATATGCTGTCTACAAGAGACCAATTTCAGACCTAGGGACAAATACGACTGAAAGTGAGGGGATGGAAAAAGATATTCCATGCAAAAGAAGTCAAAAGAAAGCTGGAGTAGCAATACTCATATCAGATAAAATAGACTTTAAAATAAAGAATGTTACAAGAGACAAGGAAGGACAGTACATAATGATCAAAGGATCAATTCAAGAAGAAGATATAACAATTATAAATATATATGCACCCAACATAGGAGCACCTCAATACGTAAGGCAACTGCTAACACCTATAAAAGAGGAAATCGACAGTAACACAGTAATAATGGGGGACTTTAACACTTGACTTACACCAATGGACAGATGATCCAAACAGAAAATTAATAAGGAAACACAAGCTTTAAATGACACGACAGACCAGATAGATTTATTTGATATTCATAGGACATTCCATCCAAAAACAGCAGATTACACTTTCTTCTCAAGTGCACATGGAACATTCTCCATGATAGATCACATCTTGGGTCACAAATAAAGCCTCAGTAAATTTAAGAAAATTGAAATCATATCAAGCATCTTTTCTGACCACAACACTATGAGATTAGAAATCAATCACAGGGAAAAAAATGTAAAAAACACAAACACATGGAGGCTAAACAATACGTTACTAAATAACCAAGAGATCACTGAAGAAATCAAAGTGGAAATCAAAAAATATCTAGAGACAAATGACAATGAAAAAACGATGATCCAAAACCTATGGGATGTGGCAAAAGCAGTTCTAGGAGGGAAGTTTATAGCTATACAAGCCTACCTCAAGAAACAAGAAAAATCTCAAATAAACAATCTAACCTTACACCTAAAGGAACTAGAGAAAGAAGAGCAAACAAAACCCAAAGTTAGCAGAAGGAAAGAAATCATAAAACTCAGAGCAGAAATAAATGAAATAGAAACAAAGAAAACAATAGCAAAGATCAATAAAACTAAAAGCTGGTTCTTTGAGAAGACAAGCAAAATTGATAAACCATTAGCCAGACTCACCAAGAAAAAGAGGGAGAGAACTCAAATCAATAACATTAGAAAAAAGAGAAGTTACAACAGACACTGCAAAAATACAAAGCATCCTAAGAGACTACTACAAGCAATGCTATGCCAATAAAATAGACGGGCTGGAAGGAATGGACAAACTCTTGGAAAGGTATAACCTTCCAAGACTGAACCAGGAAGAAATAGAAAATATGAACAGACCAATCACAGGTAATGAAATTGAAACTGTGATTTAAGATCTTCAAACAAACAAAAGTCCAGGACCAGATGGCTTCACAGGTGAATTCTATCAAACATTTAGAGAAGAGCTAACACCCACCCTTCTCAAACTCTTCCAAAAAATTGCAGAGGAAGAAACCATCACCCTGATACCAAAACCAGACAAAGATACTACAAAAAAAGAAAATTACAGATCAATATCACTGATGAATATAGATGCAAAAATCCTCAACAAAATACTAACAAACAGAATCCAACAACACATTAAAAGTATCATACACCATGATCAAGTGGGATTTATCCCAGGGATGGAATGATTCTTCAATATATGCAAATCAATCAATGTAATACACCATATTAACAAATTGAAGAAGAAAAACCATATGATCACCTCAATAGATGCAGGAAAAGCTTCTGACAAAATTCAACACCCATTTATGATAAAAATTCTCCAGAAAATGAACCTAGAGGGAACCTGCCTCAACATAATAAAGGTCATATACAAAAAACCCAAAGCAAATATCATTCTCAATGGTGAAAAACTGAAAGCGTTTCCTCTAAGATCAGTATCAAGACAAGGATGTCCACTCTGACCACTATTATTCAACATAGTTTTGGAAGTCCTAGCCATGGCAATCAGAGAAGAAAAAGAAATAAAAGGAATACAAATTGGAAAAGAAGTAAAACTGTCACTGTTTACAGATGACATGATACTATACATAAAGAATCCTGAAAATGCCACCAGAAAACTACTAGAGCTAATCAATGAATTTGGTAAAGTTGCAGGGTACAAAATTAATGCATAGAAATCTCTTGCCTTTCTATACACTAATGATGAAAAATCTGAAAGAGAAATTAAGGAAACACTCCCATTTACCATTGCAACAAAAAGAAAAAAATACCTAGGAATAAACATAACTAAGGAGACAAAAGACCTGTATGCAGAAAACTATAAGACACTGATGAAACAAATTAAAGATGATACCAACAGATGGAGAGATATACCATGTTCTTGGCTTGGAAGAATCAATGTTGTGAAAATGACTATACTACCCAAAGAAATCTACAGATTCAATGCAATCCCTATCAAGTTACCAATTGCATTTTTTATGGAACTAGAACAAAAAATCTTAAAATTTGTATGGAGACACAAAAGACCCCAAATAGCCAGAGCATTCTTGAGGAAAAAAAACAGAGCTGGAGGAATCAGACTCCCTGACTTCAGACTATACTACAAACCTACAGTAATCAAGACAATATGGTCCTGGCACAAAAACAGAAACATAGATCAATGGAACAAGATAGAAAGCCCAGAGATAAACCCACGCACCTATGGTCAACTAATCTATGACAAAGGAGGCAAGGATATACAATGGAGAAAAGACAGTCTCTTCAATAAGTGGTGCTGGGAAAACTGGACAGCTACATGTAAAAGAATGAAATTAGAACACTCCCGAACACCATACAGAAAAATAAACTCAAAATGGATTAGAGATCTAAATGTAAGACTGGACACTATAAAACTCTTAGAGGAAAACATAGGAAGAACACTCTTGGACATAAATCACAGCAAGATCTTTTTTGATCCACCTCCTAGAGTAATGGAAATAAAACCAAAAATAAACAAATGGGACCTAATGAAACTTAAAAGTTTTTGCACAGCAAAGGAAACCATAAACAAGATGAAAAGACAACCCTCAGAATGGGAGAAAATATTTGCAAATGAATCAACGGACAAAGGATTAATCTCCAAAATATATAAACAGCTCATGCAGCTCAATATTTAAAAAACACACAGCCCAATCCAAAAATGGGCAGAGGACCTAAATAGACATTTCTCCAAAGAAGACATACAGATGGCCAAGAGGCACATGAAAAGCTGCTCACCATCACTAACTATTAGAGAAATGCAAATCAAAACTACAATGAGGTATCACCTCACACCAGTTAGAATGGGCATCATCAGAAAATCTACAAACAACAAATGCTGGAGAGGGTGTGGGCAAAAGGGAACCCTCTTGCACTGTTGGTGGGAATGTAAATTGATACAGCCACTATGGAGAACAGTATGGAGGTTTCTTTAAAAACTAGAAATAGAATTACCATATGACCCAGCAATCCTGCTACTCTGCATATACCCAGAGAAAACCATAATTCAAAAAGACACATGCACCCCAATGTTCATTGCACCACTGTTTACAATAGCCAGGTCATGGAAGCAACCTAAATGCCCATCGACAGACAAATGGATAAAGAAGATGTGGTATATATATACAATGGAATATTACTCAGCCATAAAAAGGAACGAAATTGGATCATTTGTAGAGATGTGAATGGATCTGGAGACTGTCATACAGAGTGAAGTACGTCAGAAAGAGAAAAACAAATATCGTATATTAACGCATATATGTGGAATGTAGAAAAATGGTACAGATGAACCAGTTTGCAGGGCAGATATTGAGACACAGATGTAGAGAACCGTATGGACACCAAGGGAGGAAAGCGGTGGGGGGTGGAGGTGGGGGTGTCATGAATTGGGAGATTGGGATTGACATGTATACACTGATGTGTATAAAATGGATGACTAATAAGAACCTGCTGTATAAAGAAATAAATAAAATGTGATAATCATAAAAAAAACCAAAACTGGATTGTTTTCCAATCCAACATATTAGTTACACCCAATATATAAGGCACAGAAATATTGTAATGTAAAGTATAGAAAAAGATACCCCAGCCAAATAGCAACTAAAGTGTTAGTGTTCCTAGCCCTGTAGTTTTAATAAAATACTAAATACAATACAGTTCCAGGCAAATAATTTTACTGGAAATAGACGGGCTTAGTTTGTACTGATGCAAGGTTCATTTCACCAGGAATTTGAGTTCATATGCCTCTATAACATAGCTTCATAATGGATATGCTTGTGGTGCCCATGTCGCATCCTCTCTCCCACCTTTGATCTCTGCTTCAGGGGTACTGGACAGCTCTGTTCAAGTTCAGACTCACATTGTCAGCATCCTACCTCAAGCCCACCCCCACCCATGGGGCCACCACTTGGGGCCTTCATCAGAGCCTCAGAAGTCTGTGGGCAAATGTAGTCCAGATGTTTGGGGAAGTCAAGTTCCCCAGGAATAATCCCTGCAGAAGCTGAAGGATAAATGCTCCCATCTTCTGTCTTTTGGATGGATGGTCTGGGAGATTTCTGCATGTTTATTGGTGAAATGGAGCCTCATTTCTCACAAGAGCACCCTTAACAGAATTTTATATGGCTTTTCCTCCTTCCTTACAACCTCCCATTTCCCCAAGTCCTGCTTCCTGGGATTGATTGTCTCCAAAATAAGCCACCTGCACCCAAGCATGTTCAGGTTCTGCTTTCAGGGAACCCAGCCCGGCAAAGCCAGCTTGGATGAGTGCTTTAGGAAATGTGCCTGAGGAGGTGGGACACAGCCCAGAGAAGTTTGGATGGGGTCTGGGAAGAGTAATTAAGCCTCAATGCTCTCAATCAGAGCATGCACTGGAGCTTAGGCCCTGGGGAAGAGGCCTCAGGCAGCTGGGGAAACAGTTCAAGTCAGAGGATGTTTGGGGAAAAGGAGAGGAGAGGATGGGCCCCCAGAAAAGGAGAAGGGCCCCAAAGACCATCTCTGGCGTCCTCCTTTCCTGTCAACCCTGGTACTCCTGAGGCCCAGGCATTCAGCAGAAATTCCCATCTGCTCTCTTTCTGGTTCCTACCCCACCTCGCATTCCAGCAAAAGCTCAGTCTGGTGCAGAAATGCAACCCTTGCTTCTGGGCACAGGTATCACAAAATCAGAGGCCTCCTCTTTTTAGTGAGTTTTTTTTTTTTTAATTGAAGTATAGTTCATTTACAACATTGTGTTAGTTTCAGGTGGATAGCAAAGTGATACATATTTATATGTATATATCTATATTCTTTCTTTTTATTCTTTTCCATCATAAGTTATTACAAGATAAACACAAAGATTTATTGTATAGCACAGGAAACTATATTCACATCATGTTTTGGTTTTGTTAACAAAGATAATTGGAGTTTTTCACATCCAACATAAACTAAGAGTAAGTTCTCCCATGTGGAAAACCCAGCCTCCAGGCTCTGCAGTTCTCATGCAGCCTCCAAGTGAGAAACGTCTTGGGCAGAGAGGCCTGGGTTCCAGACACAGCTGGAGACAGCCTCCTGGCTTGATGACCTCAGGATAGTCACCAACACTCTCATGTCACAATTTCTTAGCTGTGTAGCGGGAATAAGACCATTCAGGTCCCTCCCTACCCGACAAGCACATGGTCTTGGAGTGTGAAAGCAAAGTGCTCTGTGGGGAACCTCAAGTTATATACTGGACGGATGCCTTTTTCAATCCAAAACAACATTGATTGATGCCCACCAGATGTTAGGTTGTGTGCTAGGCATTGTATAAAATTCAAAATGCCAAAGCCAACTAACAAAGAGCCTGTCAACTCTCCCCTTTTTACCTGAATTACCTGTATTCTCACCCAACCCCTGTCTTTCCATCCTTTCCCCAAACTCTTCCATCCTGATGAAATGGATCTGGACTCTGTGGGGCCCTCCTGGGTACAAATCCTTTTAGTGTCCCCCACTTCTTGTTTGTAGGAAATACGCTTCATTCAGCTTCCTTGACCTTCCCTGAGTTCCAAAGGGCAGATTCAAACAGTTGCTAATCAGGGAAGGGTGGAGAAACAAAGGAGAAGCAGTCCAAAAACTAGTGCAGCAATAAAGCAAGGTCCCGGTTCCTCCTAAAGGAATATACATAACAATACCTTTGAGCTCTTCTGCAGGAACTAAGACCCCCACCCATGTGGAGGATGGTAACTTCAGGCTGAGCACAAGATTCCTGGAACACTATCCTGTTACCTCATCATCAACCAATGAGAAGAAAGTCTGCACACAGTGGAAGATAATGTAGACCCTGACCCCCTCCTCAAATAATTCTTCCTTTAAAAACTTTCATGGTAGAACAAATCTTGGGATTTAGCTTTTAGACATGAGTCCACCTTCTCCCCAGGTTGCCAGCCTCCTGAATAAAGCAATCTTTCCTTTCAAACCAACACTTGCCGCTCGAGTTTTGGCTTTTGAGTGGCAAGCAGTCGAACCCGAGTTCAGTAACACTGACTCCATCCTGCTTCTCCCCCAGGATCTCATCCTGCCTTTCTTCCTATCAGTGTCTCGCTCAGTACTGGCTCTTACCTCTTATCCTTCAGTACTCTCATATTTTTCTCATTCTGAAGAAAAGTTCATCTTTACCTTTTCTTTGTCAATGTCTCCCCAGCATTGTCAACTGAACTGTGCTTTCAGCTCTTAACTCTATCCAAACAAGGAGATGGCAAACTTTTCCTGTAAAGGGTGAGATAGTAAATATTTTATGCTTTTCAGGCCATGTGGTCTCTGTTACAGTTACTTAACTCTAGCACTGTAGTCCAGGGGCAGCCATAGATAATACATAAACACGTAGGCATGTCTGTGTTCCAATAAAACTTTATTTACAAAGACAGGCTAGATTTAGCCCACAGGGTATAGTTTGTGGGCTCCTGACCTAGGCAGTGCTTCTTAAATGTTAATGTGTGCATGAATAACCTGGGAATCTTGTTAAAATGCAGTCTCTGATTCAGTAGATCTAAGCTAGGGCTCAGCAGTCTGCATTTCTAACAAGCTCTCAGGCGATGCTGATGTGGCTGGTCTCAGGAGTGATACTCTTAATGACTTCTGTGACAGGTACAGCTGACTCAACCACCATTTTCTGCCTCCCAACAGAGAGGCTGTAAAAGCCCCCAAAAAGCACTTTCTCATCTACCCCTGTTACCAGGGTGGCCATATGGGTCAGTTCTGGCAAATATGATGAAAGCAAAATTCTGGAGGTCTTTCAAGAAGCTCAGGAATTGCACCTTTCTCTCCCTCCTGAGTTCTCAACAATTTGAGAAATAAGACAAAGGAGTGGCATTTGAAGGCCTGAAATATCACCCTTATTACTTAAAAAGGCTAAGTTATTGGAGAACACAGTTTATTGTGAAATGGACCTGTTAACTAAATTACAGAAGTTTGACTAACTCTTCCCAGGTTGACTAGAATAGGTTTCCCTATCTGAGTAGAGAGGTGAGGCTAAGACTTATGGCTCAAAGGAGCAGAGGAGAACTGGTAGCTGCAGGCAGGCTCTCTCCCTAGAGGAAAACTAGAGGTGCTTAGCTGAGCAAGCCTAGTTTATTCTTCCCAAATTTAGCAACCAGCCACATCATTCCACCTCCTCTGGGATAAGATAAATATAAGGGTAGAGAGGAGCTGGAAGTGTTTCAAAAAGAAGGAAACCATTTCAAGTGGGACAACCACATCACTCCCCCTCCAATGATCTCTACTTTTTTGTTCTCTTAACATATTTGGTTTAACTATTAAACCTTCAGTCAAAGGTGATGTGCAGTGTGATAGGGAAGTCCCACACCCACCTGCCTGAGACTGTAACAACCAGTTTTTTGCCTTTGGTATTTTTCTGGGAACACCAATGGGCAATTCCCACTTTTCCCACACCAAGCATCTGAAATGTGCCATAAGACTACATTAAGTAAATCCCAAGTTTATTTTGAACACAGGGCCAAAATTCATCCCCTATCCTACTTATTGCTCAAATTATATTCAGCCATGTTGTACACATAACTAATCAGAATTTGTGAATGTGTTCATTCAACAAATATTTTATGAGCATCTGCTTTGTTCCAGGCAGTGTTCCAAGTGCTAAAGATGCAACAGTGTACAAAGATAAACATTCCTGCCGTGATGTAGCTCATAGTCCAATGAGGGGGATGGACAAGAAACAATCATTATAATTAATAAGTGATATTACATGTTTGAAATGGTAAGCATCATGGAAAAAAAGAAAAAAATAGAGCAGGGAAGAAGGATCAGGAGTGCTGAGGGGGAAGGTGGAATATTACAGTGTAAAAGGTTGTCAAAATAGGTCTCTTCAGGAAGATTGCATTGAGAAATTACTTGAAGTGGGGGGTTAGCAAAGCAGATCATTAGAGGAGTGTTAGTGAGGGGCAGATTGCCTGAAGTGGAGTGAACAAAAAGAAGGGGAGATCAGAGATGTAATGAAGGGTCAGATCAAGAGGGGTCCTTGCAGAGGAATGGCTTGATCTAATTTGTACTTTTATTTTTTTAATTTTTTTTTACATTTTTTTAAAAATTGAGGTAACATAGGTTTATAACACTATATAAGTTTCATGTGTACAACATTATATTTAGACTTCTATATGCATTACAGTGTGCTCACCACCAAAAGTTTACTTTCTATCCATCACCATACAGCTGATGCCCTTTACCCATTTCTCCTCCCCCGCCCACTCTGGAGCCACCACTCTGTTCTCTGTATCTATGTGTTTACTTTTATTTAGTTTTGTTTGTTCATTTATTTGAGTTTTTTGTTTGTTTGTTTGTTTGGTTGGTTGGTTTTCTTTTTTACATTCCACATACGAGTGAAGCCATATGGTATTTGTATTTCTCTGTCTGATTTATTTCACTGAGCAAGGACCCTCCAGGTCCATCCATCTTGTCACAAATGGCAAGATTTCATCTTTTTAATGGCTGAGTAGTATTCTATTGTGTGTGTGTATACATGTGTGTATCACTTCTTTA
This sequence comes from Balaenoptera borealis, assembly GCF_965194805.1. Taxonomy (NCBI): domain Eukaryota; kingdom Metazoa; phylum Chordata; class Mammalia; order Artiodactyla; family Balaenopteridae; genus Balaenoptera; species Balaenoptera borealis. The sequence goes on along the minus strand of NC_138872.1, from coordinate 31,687,509 downwards.
TCCATTCATCAATTGATTGTTTCCATATCTTGGCTATTGTAAATAAAGCTACAATGAGCATAGGGGTGCATATATCTTTTCAAATTAGTGTTTTAATATTCATCAGATAAATACCCAGAAGTGGAATAGCTGGATCATATGTTAGTTCTATTCTTAATATTTTGAGGAATCTCTATACTGTTGTCCATAGTGGCTGCACCAATTTACATTCCCACCAACAGTGTATGAGGATTCCCTTTTCTCCACATTCTCTCCAACCCTTGTAATTTCTTGCCTTTTTTAAATTGAAGTATAGTTGACTTACCACATTGTGTTAGTTTCTGGTGTACAGCAAAGTCATATATATATATTCTTTTTCATATACTTTTCCTCTATGGTTTATTACGGGATATTGAATATAGTTCCCTGTGCTATACGGGAGGACCTGGTTGTTTATCTATTTTATATACAGTAGTTTGTATCTTTGAATCCCAAAATCTTAATTTATCCCTCCCCCATCCCCTTTCCCCTTTGGTAAACATAAGTTTGTTTTCTATGTCTGTGAGTTTGTTTCTGTATTGTAAATAAGTTCATTTGTATCACATTTTAGATTCCACATGTAAGTGATATCATATGGTATTTTTCTTTCTCTTTCTGACTTACTTCACTTAGTATGATAATCTCTAGGTCCATCCATGTTGCTGAAAATGCATTATTTCATTTTTTTCATGGATAATACTCTATATATATACACCACATCTTCTTTACCCATTCATCTGTCGATAGGCTGCTTCCATGTCTTGGCTATTGTAAATAGTGCTGCTATAGACATTAGGGTGTATGTATATGTTCAAATTAGAGTTTTCTCTAGATATATGCCCAGAAGTGGGATTTCTGGAGCATATGGTAGCTCTATTTTCAGTTTTTTAAGTAACCTCCATACTGTTTTCCATAGTGGCTACACCAATTAACATTCTCACCAACAGTGTAGGAGGCTTCCCTTTCCTCCACACCCTCTCCAGAATTTGTTATTTGTAGACTTTTTAATGACAGCTATTCTGACTGGTGTGAGGTGATACCTCATTGTAGTTTTGATTTGTGCTTCTCTAATACTTAGTGATGCTGAGTATCTTTTCATGTGCCTATTGGCCATATGTATGTCTTCTTTGGAGAAGTGTCCATTTAGGCTTTCTGCCCATTTTTTGATAGGGTTGTTTATTTTTTTATTATTAAGTTGTATGGGTTGTGTGTATATTTTGAAAATTAAGCCCTTGTTGGTCACATCATTTGTAAAAGTTTTCTCCCAGTCCATAGGTTGCTTTTTCATTTTGTTTATACTTTCTTTTGCTGTGCAAAAGCTCATAAGTTTGATTAGGCCCCATTTGTTTAGTTTTGCTTTTATTTCTATTGCCTTGGGTGACTGACCAAAGAAAACATTGGTACAATTTATGTCAGAGAATGTTTTGCCTATGTTCTCTTCTAGGATTTTTATGGCGTCATGTCTTATATTTAAGTTTTTAAGCCATTTTGAGTTTATTTTTTGTGCACGGTGTGTGGGAGTGTTTCTTGCCTTTTTGACAATAGCCATTCTAACATGCATGAGGTGATATCTCATTGTGGATTTTATTTGCATTTTCCTAATAATTAGTGATGTTGAACATCTTTTCATGTGTCTGTTTGTCATCTGTGTATCTTCTTTGGGGAAATGTCTATTCAGCTCCTCTGATAATTTATGCTTTTAAAGGATCGCCATGGTTACTGTGTCAAGAACAGAAAGCAGGAAAGAAAGAGTAGAAACAACTCAAAGGAGGAGGCTCTGACAGGTGAAAGGAGGTGGTGGCTTGGACCAGAATGATAGTAGTGGAGGAGGTGAGAAGAGATTGAATCCTGGATAAATCTTCAAGGTAGAACCAAAAGAATTTCTTGGCAGTTTGGGTATGAGAAAGAAAAGAGTCAAGTATTCCATGATCATGCTTGCATTGAGATTGATAATATTAAGATACTTGATCTTAGGGACTTCAGGAATGGCAGAGTAAAGAGCTTAGCAGACCCTCTCCACAGAAAAACAACAATTTAAGTGGCAAGAATTATTTTTTAAAAACATTTCGCAGTCTCTGGAATTGTCTTTAGGGCATACAGTAAGTGGAGAAAGATTCACTGAAGAAAATTGACAAAATCTCAGTAAGAACAGCAAGAGCCATGACCTGCTCCCTCTTTCCTCATCTCTTTGTATGGAAACTCTACTCCAGGTGAATGTAGTCAAAACATAGGGGTGTCCTTTTCCTTCAGTTCCTAAAGTTTCATGCTGGGTAGGGCAAGTCTCCAGTGTTTCTCATGTTCCTCTAGCCCTCATGTTCCTCCAGCCCCATATTCTAGGTGAGTGTGGATGAAAGGGCTGAGATGCCCTTCCCCCCACCCAGACCCTATTTGTATAGTGGAAGCTTTACTCTAGGTGTGGCAGGCTGAAAATACTGAGGCTTTAATTACCCCTGTCCCTGGTCATTCATCAGGTAGAGGTTCCATGCTGATAGGGGAAATCTAAGAAGACAAGAGGCTACCACCCCTCCTGATACTACTTACATAGAAATAGTATCATTCCAAAAGAAATAGGCCACTCTCCCTACTCCAGGTCCTGTGCAGTGGTGCAAAATTTCTTTCCAGAGGAAGAGACAGGCCATAAGAATGAAAAGCTCCATAGTATGGCCCAAGAGGACTATTTGGAAGATAATAGGGAAAAATCCATGCTTAAGAGTGTTGTTGAAAACAAGGAGACCTTTGTGAAGGCTAATTGAGAGGGTGCTGGTAGCTCCACAATACTGGTAGCAACAAGTGAAGTGGCAGAGTGACTAGAAGTCTAACAGAAAGTTTAACAGAGTAAAACAGCCAAGAAGAACACTTCTGGGGTCACAGTTGGCCCTGGAGGTCAGGAAGGCTGTGCACATGTCATAGTCTACATGCACTGGAGAGCAATCAAAGGTAGACATGGATCAAACTTGTAAGCATTTCCCAAGCCACACACAGATTAATTAACAAAGGGCAGAAGACTCACAGGCACAGTGTGTTTAAGCACAACCTCTTATGAAACAGTGGCTACACAATAAGCTACTCTGACTCAAAGGAAATTCTAAGAAGCCAGGATTAAAAATAAAACCACACACATCCCTAGAAGGCTTGACAAATGTATTCAAGCTAAGGTTGTGTTCTTTCAGGAGTGATAAATAAAGAACTTCCAAGCAGCTAGCCCCTGGCTGAATATGGGATCAAAACATAAATTCCCTGGACAGCGATAGCAACCTCCAACCTACACACATATACAAAAAATATATATACATAGAGAGAGAGAGAGAGAAAGAGAGAGAAAGAAAAATCTAACTGGCTGAAAGGGCCTAAGCACAAGCTTTGACTGATAAGTAGTTTATGTGGATTCAAGGATAACCCTTTGGTAGCCATAAAAAAAAATCTGAGCAGGGACATCAAAGGCTGCACACTGCAAGAGAAATCAACCACAAAATTAGCCCAGCCAAGTCACTAAACAAATAAATGAACTATCAAAGCAAACAACAATAATGTCAACCCCAGAGGAGGAAAGGAGTCAGTATCCAGAGTTGCTATATAATCTAAAATATCTACTTTAAAAAAAAATTATGAGACATACAAAGGAAAGTGTGGCCTATACATAAGGAAGAAAGCAACTGCAAATAGAAATTACCTTTGAACAGGCCCAGATGATGGACAAAGCAGACAAAGACTCCAAAGTAACTATTATAAATATGTTGAAAGAACTGAAAGGAGCCATGCCTAAAGAACTAGAGGAACATATGAAGAAAAAATGCCTCATCAAATAGAGAACATGAATAAAAAATAGAAATTATAAAATAGAACCAAGTGGAAATTGTGAGGGTAAAAATTACAATAACCAAAACGAAAAATTCACTAAAAGGCTTCAACCATAGATTTGAGCTGGTAAAATAAAGAATCAGAAAAACAGAAGATAGATCAGTAGATACTATGTAATCTGAAGAACAGAGAGGGAAAAAAAGATTGAAGAAAAATTAACAGAGCTTCAGAGAAATGTAGAATACCAATAAGTGCATCCACATACATGTAATGGGAGTACCAGAAGAGGAAGCAAAAAGTGGGGTGGGCAGAAAAAACATTCAAAGTGGCTGAATACTGACCAAATTTGATGAAATATATTAATCTACACATCCAAGAATCTCAACAAACTCCTGTAGGACAAACCTAAACAGATCTATACCCAGATATATCACAGTCAAATTGTTGAAATCCAAATATAAAGAAAAAATTTTTTAAACAGTAAGAAAAAATGACTCATCACATAAAAAAGGATGCCAATAAGATTAACAGCTGACTTCTCATCAGAAAGAGTGGAGGCCAGAAGTTAGTGAGATAATGTATTCAACGTGCTGAAAGTTAAAACCTTCAACCAAAAATCTTATAGCCAGCAAAACTATCTTTCAAAAATGGTGGCAAAAGAAAGACATGACCAGATAAACAAAAGCAGAGAATTCATTGATAGCAGACCTACCTTATAAGAAATACTAAAGGAAGTTCTTCAGGATGAAGCTTATAATTCTAGACAGTAATTTAAGGCCATAGCAAAAAAACATGTGCCAGTAAAGGTAATTGTATAGATAATTATAAAAGACAGTATAATAGCATATTTATTCTCCTATCTTTCTTTTAAAGAGTGATTGCATAAAGCAATATGTATATAGTTGTATTAAGGAATGTGTAAAATGTAGAAATGTGATATATTTGACAATAACAGCAAAAAGAAGGCAGGTAGAAACAAGATGCATTAGGGTGAAAAAATTAATTAAACCAGATGGTAACTGGAATCCATAGGACTAAATTAGGAAAACCAGAAATGGAAAATAAGAAGGTTAATACAACAAACATAAATACATTTGTTTTCCTTTCTTGTCTTGGTTTCTATAAAAGACATACAATTATATAAATTAATAATTATAGCAATGTATTTCTAGATGTAATTTGTACAACAATAAAAGAGGAATAAAAGGGGAGAGGGTATGGAGCTATACAGGACAACATTTTTTGAATTCATTGGAATTATGCTAATGAAATCTGAAGTAAACTTAATAAGTAAGCTGTATATTGTAAGCCCTGAAGCAACTGCTGTCTCCCCATCTCCCCTACACCCAAACCCCTAGTAATTACATTCTACTTTCTATTCTTAAGAGTTCAACTTTTTTTTTTCTTTTAGATTTCACATAAAAGTGAGATCATACAGTGTTTGTCTTTCTCTGTCAGGCTAATTTCACACTGGGAAAAGAACAGTCCTTTTAACAAACGGTCCTGAAACTATTGGAATCCACATGCAAAATAATGTATTTGGACCCTTACCTCACACCATACACAAAAATTAACATGAAATGGATCATAGACCTAAATGTAAGAGCTAAAATTGTAAAAATCTTAGAAAAAATCATAGGTGTAAATTTTTGTGACCTTGGAAATTATTCCTTAGGTATGACACCAAAAGCATAAGCAATGAAAGAAAAAATACATAAATTGGACTACATCAAAAAAAAAACAACAACACAACTTTTGTGCTGCAAATGAATGCTGCCACCAACAAAGTGAAATGATAATCCACAATATGGGGGGTGGAATTATCAAATCATATATCTGATAAGGGACTTATATCCAGAATATATAAAGAGTACTTCAATAATAAAAGATAACGCAATTTTTAAATTGGCAAACAATTTGAAGAGATATTTCTCCAAAGAAGATATATAAATAGCCAATAAACACATAAAAAGACACGACATCATTACTCATTAGAGAAATGCAAATAAAAACTACAATGAAATGCCACTTCATGCCCCCTAGAATAGCTATAATAAAAAGAGCAGGCAATAAAAAGTGTTGGCAAAGATGTGAAGAATTTGGAACACTTACACACTGTTGGTGGGAATTTTAAATGGTGCAGCCACTCTGGAAACATTTTTTTCCTCAAAATGTTAAACATAGAATTATCATATCCCCCAGCAATTCCACTCCAGGTATATACTCAAGAGAAATGAAAACATTTACATCCTCACAAAAACTTGTACATGAATGTTTATAGCAGCATTATTCATAATAGTCAAAAAGTGGAAACAACCTAAATGTCCATCAACTGATGTATGGAGAAGCAAAATATGTTTATTTTCAAACAATGTAACATTATTCAGCAATAAAAAGGAGTTAAGTATGATACATGCTACAACATTGTTAAACCTGGAAAATATGTTAAATGAAAGAAGCCAGTCACAAAATACCACATATTGTATTATTCTGTTTATATGAAATGTCCAGAATAGGCAAATCTATAGAGACAGAAAGTAAATTAGTGGTTGCCTTGGACTGGGGGGCATGGAATGGAGGAATTGGGAGTGACTGCTAATGGGCATGGATTTTGTCTTAGAGGTAATGAATACAATCTAAATTTACATGGTGTTAAAATAGATAGCTAGTGGGAAGCAGCTGCATAGCACAGAGAGATCAGCTTGGTGTTTTGTGACCACCTAGAAGGGTGGGATAGGAAGGGTGGGAGGGAGATGCAAGAGGGAGGGTATATGGGGATATATGTATACATACAGCTGATTCACTTCGTTATACAGCAGAAACTAACACAACATTGTAAAGCAACTATACTACAATAAAGATGTTAAAAAAAATTTTTTTACATGGTGTTGACAGTTGCACAACCTTGTGAATAAACTAGAAAACACTTTAAGTGGGTGAAATTTATGGTGCATGTATTAAGTCTCAGCAAAGATGTATTTAAATGTTCATATTAAGATGTTCCAATAATTAAACACATAGCCGTTTCAGTAGTAAAATGCTAACATATAGTGTTGCCCCAAATTTGAAAATAAGCCCACTTTCTTCAAATATATTTTCTTCAAAAAATGCATCCAGCCCTGACCTCTTTCTGAATTCCAGTCCACATTTTCTACTGCATGTAGGACTCCCATCTGGATTTCATTGGCCTCTCATGCTCACAAATTTCCCCCAAATCTGGTCTACCTCTTAGGTGCTTCTCTCTAATGATAGCCCCACCATTTTTGCAATCTTCTACACTGAAAATCTCAGTGCCATCTCTGATTACTACCTCTCCCTTGTTCATAAGCCCAGGTGATTTCACTTCTGCCCAAGTTCACCCATTCTCTACCTTACATCCATGCCAGCTACTGCTGCCTTAGTTCAGACTCTTAGGTTTGCTCCTGAATTAGTGAGACCTCTACTTTCACCAACCAACCTGTGCCAAAGCCAGATTAACATTCCCAAGAAGAGCACTGGTCATGTCACACTAAAGCTCAACAGCTCTCAGTGGTTTCCTGTGCTTGTTGAACAAAGTCCAAATTCCTTCTTCTGGAAAATCAGAACTTGGGGATGTTTTATCCCCAAGCTATCTTTATCTGACTCTGATGATTCCCTTCACAAATACTTTACATTAAAAACCATCTACTCTTTCCTTTGAGTGTCACTAAACTTCCCCACTTCCTTGCCTTTGCCTTATACATCATTTCTTCTTGTCCAAGAATCTCCAAAATTCCTGGTCAGACTCCTCCATGAAGTTTTTCCCAAGCTGGAAGTGATTTCTCCTTCTTCTAAACTCTCTTCAAACTCTATCATACACCAGCATGCCACAGATTACTGTCTATCAGATATTATAACTCTCTAGGTGCATTATGTATTTTGTTGCTATCTCTAACCTTCTTCTTCACTTCATCTCTTCTCTTTCTTCAATATTGCATTCAGTCTTTGCTATGGGATTCTTAATTGCCTAATTTGTGCTTGACTTGTAATTCTCAGAGCCTCTAGCCCAGTGCCAGACACTTAATAGGTACTCAATAAATGCTCATGGAAACAAATGAGGGAGGAGAAACAGAAGGTGTGCTTCCTGGCTTTAAGGAACTTAGCTCATGTAGAAGCTGAACACAAATTTTTTGATGCTTGACAGGATGAGGAAAGTATGACAATAAACATGTCTCACAAAGGGGACATTTAACAACACTGAGAAGAACTAGAAGAGGTTACTGATTGGGGTAAGATTTTAATACATGGATATGAAATGAAGAGCATTTCAGGTTAAGGGAATAGCATCAACAAATAGCCAAGTTCACACATTTGTAAGAGGTGAACTGTGAAATATGATTGATGAGTAAGGTGCATGCTTGTATGAAAGAGGGAAGTGTTCTGTAGTTGGAGATAAGCCTTGAAAATTACATTGGAGACTGATCATAGAAAGTGTTGGATTGCAGGGTAGAGAATTTGGAAATTATTCTGCAGGCAATGAGTAGCCCTTAAGATATTTAGTTGAGCAATGAAAGAGCTCAGGGGTTAAAGGAGGCAGAAAGGTAACTTCCTATAAAGCAGCTTAGTGATCAGCTGCTGATTTGCCTTATTTGTAAATTCAGCTATGGGTGCCTGGAAAAATAGGGGATGATGGGATTACATTTTAAAGGGACATCAAAATATTCAGCTTCACTTTTTAAAAAAATTATAAAAACCTCTATTTTCTTAAAGTACATGCAAGTTAACCAAAGTCTCCAGGGTCTGTTTGGATCATATTTACTTTGGTACCTTGAAAGCTTGGCAGTTGTTTAGAAATTCAACTACAACTCACTTTTAAACAAAATCACCCTTGAGAAGGGTGGGTTTGAGCTATCTCAATATATTACCTTGACATTATGAGGCAGTTATGCTGCAGGTTCAGAGGGCTGATTAAATCTTAAAATGAGCACAGAACAGGTGCCAAAAAGCACACACTTTAATTGGTTCCTTCAATAGAAGAGACAAAGAGGGAAAAGCAACAACATAAATGGAGGCTATTTTATTGTTTAAAAGGAGACCTCCTCTGTGTCAGACAGGAAAATCTAGCATCAGATCCCATGTCTTTTCTTTAAGACTGTAGATATACAGAGAAAAAAAAGCACAAATTGACAGTCAGGGCTAGAAGGAAACTGAGGCTCCAAGCTACATGTAAACCATTTGGAAGGAAGAAAGGAATGTTAAATACTAACAAAGGATTCAGTCAGAATTTCAATTTGTTATAGAAATTAATCATTGTATATATAATTTTTCATCAAATTCAACAGGTTTAACCCATAAGGTAGAGATATTTTTGCTCATTGATAATAATCACATGCTTCTCCACATTTCACACCCTCCCTGTTAGTTAGGTAGAGGCTAGGTGACTAATTCTGGCCAAGGGGCTGAGAGCAGAAATGATGTATGTTACTTGTAAGCTGAGGCATTTAGGAGCTGGTGTCCTCCCTCCATGCTTTCTCTTCCCTTGTTACAATTGTCTTGGAGGCCCTAGGTTCTAAGTAAATCAGCTGAGAAATAGTGGACTATCTATCAACCTAGGTTCTGGAGTGAAAAATAGTTTAGTTATGTTAAGCCACTGAGATATTAGGGTTTATTTGTACCATATCATAGCCTAGTCTATTCTACTAATTCATCCTCAGTATCCACCATTTCTTTCATTGTGTTAAATCCCCTAATTTTGGGCTGGACACGTGGCTACCCAAAATGAAGACTATACTTCTCAACCTCCCTAATGGCTGAGAGAAGCAATATGTTTAAAATCCAGCCAAAGGACTGTAAGTGAAAGTACTGTCTCTTCCTTAAAAGCAGCTGTAATATACCTTTTGCTCTTCTTCTTTGTCCTCTTCTTTATCTTGCTACCTGGAATGTAGATGCTGCTATCTTGGACTAGAGGTCAAGGCCACAAGTACAGCAGCAACAGTAAAAGAAGCCAGAGTCCCTGATAGCATGGAGCGCCATACCAACTGTGGACAGCCTGCCCCCAAATTTATGTGACTGAGAAATAAATTTTTACCTTGTTTAAGCCATTGTTGTTTCCAGAATCTTCCATATATTCAGATGTGTGACCATGTCAACCAGACCTATATCCAGTGGATTATCTGGCTTTTTCACTTCTTCTGCAAGAGAGTGGCAAAAGGCCAGAATCAGCACCAGCACTGCTCAGTCAAGAGGATAGTTTAGATAGATCCCTCAGGTTGCTTAGGAAAGCTCGACAACTCTTCAAGGAAAAAGATCCAGAAGCAGAGGACATTTGAGGATGTATGTATGGTTAGCACAGAAGAGAGTCTCTGATTTACTTAGAAAGTCAGTCCTACCTAGGAGGAAGAGGCCATAACTATTAATAACAATTTAGAGTCTATTCCTTTTCCTCTTCTTGTCCTTGAGGTCAAATCCCAGAAGAAATAAAAACCTACGTCCTCTCCCTGATTTGATTTTATTTTTATATTTTTAGGTTTCCCACTTCTCAGAAGAAATTCTTCCCCCATTTTGATTGAAACTCATTGCTACTTATTTCCCAGGCTTGCATCCATTTCTTAGTTTTTGCCTTCATGGTAAATGGTCCCTTCTACATAGTAAAATCTCAGTGGGTATGATATTTCCTTATTCTTTGTGTCCATTTCATTCCCATAATCCATGGTTTGATACTGAGAATATTATTCTGCTATGGAATGAAATGACCCCTGTATCTAATGAACAACCTAGAAGGAAGGAAAACTCCACAGAGGCAGGGATTTTTATATGTGTATTTCTAGTACCTAGAAAAGAACCTTGCATATCATAGGAATTCTACAAATATTTGTTGAATTTAATATCTACTAGTCTTCTCTACTTAGCCTCACCACCATACTACTATTTACCTCTAAGTTATATCACCTTATGTGTGTTCAATGTACAGAAATATCCTGAGTGGCTAACTGCCAGAATCTAGAAAAAATAAATCTTGGACTTAAATAAACTATTAGGCATCTCTTTTTTTACAGTAAACTTCATATACAGAATTTTAAGCAGTAGATAAATTAAAATATGAGTTTATTTTAAATTATAAAGCCTTGAAAATATATTTCTAGGTGTATTAGTCAGCCCAATCTAGAATCAAGCTGCAATAAAAAACAATCTCCCAAATTCTGTAGCATATAACAATAAGCATTGATTCTCATACACATCTGCATGTTGACTTATCTAAGCCAGGCTCAGCTGGGCATGATTCCAAGCTACAGGCCAGGTCTAGATCTGCTCTATGTGTCTCCATATCTTCCTTGTCTAGTGGTTACCCAGGGAATGTTCTTCTCATGGCAAAGGCAGGAGCACAGATGACAACTCCAACTACAAAGGCACATTTCAAGCCTCTGCCTGTGTCCTGCCTGCTAACATCCCATTGGCCACAGCAAGTCACAATATCATGCTCAAAATCAAGGGGTCAGGAAGTAACTCTGGCTACCATAAAGCTTTAGCAAGGGGGTGAATGTATAAAACAGGTACTGCATAAGTGTATAAAAACAGATATTGAGAGTAAGGATTCACTCTATCACACTAGGTGTGAAAAATATTAAATGTAAATTTGGGCCATTTTCTGATATCAGTTCTTCCCTGATAAACATTGTAAACTGTCACAAGAAAGGAAAGTGGGGTATGAAATCCCCAGAACTTAACTCGGCTCCCTAAGTCTGGAAAACATGCCTTTGTTTCTGAATGAACAACACATGCTGGGTAAATGCGGTGGAGAATGCACCTTAGGTTCACACCCTCTCTCAAGCCTACAGTGTTCCAGAACTCAGTCCTAACTCCATCCTTGCTCAAAGACTTTAACTCTTCTCCTTGGGAAACTCTCCTAGTAGAACGGTTCTCCAGGTCAATAATAGTAGTAAATGGCAGGGAAAATTTTAAGTCAAGAAATTTTATTTACTACCTTCATCCTCTCTGGGATGATGGTTTCATGTCAGATTAAAAAGAAAGTGCATTGAATGCCAGAGCAGTTATGGAGGGTAGGGAATATCATAGACTCTCACCAGACCCCAATCTATAACATGAGTCATTTAACATCTGATCCAATTAGTGGTCCCCAGCCCCCAGCTACTCCCTACTGTGTACTCCCTACTATGGTCACTCAAGGGATCCTTACTAGTCTTCTTCTTCTTACTAGTCTTCCTTAACCTGGGGTCCTTAGACTGAATGTGTATAGAATTTAGGGGATCCTTGAGTTTGCGTGGGGAAAATGTTAACTAATGTTTAACTAAATATTTAGTTAACTAACATTTAGCACTTCCTTCAATTATGAATGTAAGCAACAAACCACAGTAGTACTAGCAATACCTGTGTCTTTGTCACCAATAGAAATCACATATTTTTTTTCTTATTAATTGATGCTTGTAGATATCTTTTGTAACATCTTTAGAGGTAATAATTTGTGTTTAACACTACTTTGAAAATGAAGTAGTTATTAGATCCACTGCTAGATCTGGTTCTTTAATGTGTCATACTATCAATATATCACAGATTTGTTTTTCTAATATTTTGATAACAGTTTTCATAATCTAAGTATTTTGTTTCGTGCATGTAAAAACATACTGAAAAAAGTCCATAGGCTTCACTAGACTGTTAATTGGCTCCACTGAACAAGTAAGGTTAAAAATTGCTCCCTAGAGTTTCCGTCCATGGGTAAATTTTTAGACTTTCAGGAAGCACATCGTAGGTTCACCATGTGCTTATATACAACAGCAGGTCATGTGCCCAAAAATATCTTGGACATATGGGATCAGTTCATTCCCTTTTATCCATATCTCAAACCCTTCCCCTTTTGATTCCTGTGACTATCTTCTGCAGACGCTCTCCCAATCCCATTCTGGTTTCTTCTTCTGTCTTATAGTTTCCAGAAAATCTGTAAAAATCTCTTCTTTATCATTCCTTTATCATATCTTAGTCTCCAACTATAAGGTAAGGTCAAGGTAAGTTTAACCTAGCAACGTCTCCTGATTTAATTTTTAAAGTTTCCTCCTGATCATGTAACCTCTCATAAGCCATTGCCAGGGAAGAAAAGTTCACCACCCCCCTCCCTTGTCTAGTAATTCTTACCTTAGAAACTATTGCCTGATACTAACATGACATTTTCCCTTCATTGAGGTTGGTTCTGCCTTTTTCTCTAGATCCATTTTAAGACATTTTCCATGCCTCCCCTCTCTCTTCCTCTCTACACCAAGTAGCCATTGACTCCTCAGCCATGGTAAAGATCTGCCTGGTTTCCAGACTTTGCCTCAGCCTTGTCCACTCTTCAGGCCACTCTCAGTGTGGGGGCCCCAGATGGGAGAGTGATGCATTGAGCATCTGCCAAAGTCAAGACTTTGCTCATTTCACTACAAATACGTCATGTCTCTCTGGGCAGTCAAAGATGAGTTAATTTTAAAAGTGCCTCACTGATGATCAGTAAGGATGAGCCAATCAACTAACCACTTACTGATTCACTTCACATTTAGGATCTTGTACAGAATGACCCTATCCAGCCATATTTTTCATCACTACCTGCTATGGTTTGAATGTTTGCATCCCTCTAAAATTCGTGTGTTAAAATCCTAATGCCAAGGTAACAGTATTAGAGGTGGGGCCTCTGGGAGGTGATTAGGTCCTGAGAATGGAGCCCTCATGAACAGGATTAGGGCTCTTATAAAAGAGGCCCCAAAAAGATGCCTCACCCCCTTCCACCATTGCAGAACTTGGCAGTCTGCAACCAATAAGAGGGCCATTACCATGTTGGCACCCTGATCTTAGACTTCCAGATTCAAGAACTGTAAGAAATAAATTTCTGTTGTTTATAAGCTTCCCAGTCTGTAGTATTTCATTATAGCAGGCCAAGCAGACTAAGATACTACCTGTACATGTAGTGGACACTGTGATGCAACACCAGATTCCCCAGTAGAACGTATTGTCCCAGCTGCTGAGAGTGCTTCTGGCTGATTGTCCTGAGCTGTCATCTCTCCCTGGAAACTATCCTTGGCTGGAGACAGCTACCTTGCCCAAGAGGACAGTCCACATCCAATGACTGGTCACTTGGAAAATGTAAAGGCTCAGAACGCTCCCTGAAACATGAGACAATTTTGAAAGGCCATCCCAGCTTCAAAACTCCATGGAGGGTCAGCTGAGGCCTTTGCTGAGACTGCTTTGCGGCCCAACTTCCCCCACTGCATGATCCTGCTTCCTTGCCTTCCACAGAGTTTGATCCCCAGATCTCCAGTAGATCCCATATGCTAAACTTCACCTTAGAGTCTGCTTCTGGGGACCTCAACCTGCAACACTCCCTGACCCCATTCCAGGGCCCTAAGCTCACCAACATTAAATATGCAACTCTCTGATCACCTGTTTACTGTCATCTCCAGTATGCTCTACAGGGCTTGGCACAGGGGAGGAATTTACTAAATTAAATTTAATCTGCAAATTTGACAGCCTGCCAGCAGTACCCTCATCCAAGTCTCTAATAAGAATCTTGAGAGTGGGCCAAGCTAAACAACTTGCTACCTAAAATGTCACCTAGTGATGTTCTCTGAGAGAAGTTAAGGGTCCTGGCAGTATCTCAGGCCATATAGCCAAGCATAAGAAGGTGAGTGCCAAGAGCCTTCTTCCCTGGGATCCCTGTAACCCCAGATTCCAGGCCTCAGCAAGACCCAGCTTAAATGAATAGACAAGTGGGTACCCAGCCCAAAACACTGTTCTTGTCCTAAACAGAGAGACGTCTCCCTGAGGCTGATTCTTAACCTTTAATCTTAGTTTACTTTATCATTAAATCTAGTTTTTAAGTATGTTGTTATTTTTGAGTCATATGAAGTTGCTATTGTTGTAGGTCCCATAAGGTCAAACATTGGCTATATCATATACTCAGCCTAAGAATATCTTAGCTTAATTTTTAATTATAAACATTTATCTTTTTATCTTTTTAATTTGTATTTTATATTGGAGTATAGTCGATTTACAATGTTGTGTTACTTTCAAGTGTACAGAAAGGTGATTTAGTTATACATATACATATATATATTCTTTTTCACATTCTTTTCCCATATAGGTTACACAGGGTATTGAGTAGAGTTCCCTGTGCTATACAGTGGTAGGTCCTTCTTGATTGCCTATTTTATATATAGTAGTGTGTATATGTTAAACACAACCTCCTAATTTATCCCTCCACCCACCTTCCACCTTTTCCCTTTGGTAACCATAAGTTTGTTTTCTAAGTCTGTGAGTCTGTTTCTGTTTTGTAAATAAGTTTGTTTGTATCATGTTTTTAGATTCTACATATAAGTGATTTCATATGGTATTTGTCTTTCTCTGTCTGACTTACTTCACTTAGTATGATAATCTCTAGATCCATCCATGTTGGACATTTAGGTTGCTTCCATGTCCTGGCTGTTGTAAATAGTGCTGCAATGAACACTGGGGTGCACATATCTTTTCAAAGTATGGTTTTCTCCAAATATATGCCCAGGAGTGGGATTGCTGGATCATATGGTAGCTCTATTTTTAGTTTTTAAAGGAAACTTCATACTGTTCTCCATAGTGGCTGTACCAATTTACATTCCCACCAAAAGTATAGGAGGATTCCCTTTTCTCCACACCCTCTCCAGCATTTATTTTTTGTAGATTTTTTGATGATGGCTATTCTGACTGGTGTGAAGTGACACCTCATTGTAGTTTTGATTTGAATTTCTCTAATAATTAGTGACATGGAAATCTTTTCATGTGTTTGTTGGCTATCCATATGTCTTCTTTGGAGAAATGTCTATTTAGGTCTTCCGCCCATTTTTTGATTGGATTGTTTTTTTGTTATTGAGCAGCATGAACTGTTTGTATATTTTGGAGATTAATGCATTGTTGGTTGCTTAATTTGCAAATATTTTCTCCCATTCTGTGTGTTGTCCTTTCGTTTTGTTTATGGTTTCCTTTGCTGTGCAAAAGCTTTTAATTTAATTAGGTCCTATTTATTTATTTTTGTTTTTATTTTCATTACTCTAAGAGGTGGATCAAAGATCTTGTGGCAATTAATGTCAGAGAGTTTTCTGCCTATGTTTTCCTTTAAGAGTTTTATAGTGTCTGGCCTTACATTTAGGTCTTTAATCCACTTTGAGTTTATTTTTGTATATGGTGTTATGGAGTGTTCTAATTTCATTCTTTTATGTGTAGAGTTTTCCTAGCACCACTTATTGAAGAGACTGTCTTTTCTCCATTGTATATTCTTGCCTCCTTGGTCATAGATTAGGTGACCATAGGTGCATGGGTTTATCTCTAGAACTTCCATGCTGTTCCATTGATCTATATTTCTGTTTTTGTGCCAGTACAATACTGTTTTGATTACTGTGGCTTTGTAGTATTGTCTGAAGTCAGGGAGCCTGATTTCTCCAGGTCAGTTTTTCTTTCTCAAGATTGCTTTGGTTATTTGGAGTCTTTTGTGTTTCCTTAAAAATTGTAAAGTTTTTTGTTCTGATTCTGTGAAAAAAGCTATTGGTAACTTGATAGGGGTTGCATTGAATCTGTAGATAACTTTGGGTGGTATAGTCATTTTGACAATATTGATTCTTCCAATAAAAGAACATGGTATATCTCTCCATCTGTTTTCATCATCTTTGATTTCTTTCATCAGTATCTTATAGTTATCTGAGTACAGGTCTTTTGCATCCTTAGGTAGATTTATTCCTAGGTATTTTATTCTTTTGGTGAGATGGTAAATGTGATTGTTTCCTTAATTTCTCTTCCTGATCTTTCCTTATTAGTGTATAGAAATGCAAGAGATTTCTGTGCATTAATTTTGTATTCTGCTACTTTACAGAATTCATTGATGAGCTCTAGTAGTGTCGGGTAGCATCTTTAGGATTTTTAATGCATAGATTCATGTCATCTGCAAACAGTGACAGTTCTACTTCTTCTTTTCCAATTTGGATTCCTTTTTATTTCATTTTCTTCTCTGATTGCCATGACTAGGACTTCCAAAACTATGTTGAATAAAAGTGGCAAGAGTGGACATGCTTATCTTGTTCCTGATCTTGCAGGAAATGTTTTCACCTTTTCACCATTGAGTATGATGTTAGCTGTGGGTTTGTCATATATATGGCCTTTATTATGTTGAGGTAGGTTCCCTCTATGCCCACTTTCTGGAGAGTTTTTATCATAAATGGGTGTTGAATTTTGTCAAAAGATTTTTCTGAATCTATTGAGATGGTCATATGGTTTTTAATCTTCAATTTGTTAATGTGGTGTATCACACTGATTGATTTTCAGATATTGAAAAATTCTTGCATCCCTGGGATAAATCCTACTTGATCATGGTGTATGATTCTTTTAATGTATTGTGGGATTCAGTTTGCTAGTATTTTGTTGGGTATTTTGGCATCTATGTTTATCCATGTTATTGGCCTGTAATTTTTGTGTGTGTGTGTGGTATCTTTGTCTGGTTTTCGTATCAGGGTGATGGTGGCCTCATAGAGTGAGTTTGGAAGTGTTCTTTCCTCTGCAATTTTTTAGAATAGTTTCAAAAGGATAGGTGTTAACTCTTCTCTAAATGTTTGATAGAATTCTCCGTTGAAGCACTCTGGAACTGGACTATTTTTGTGGGGTTTTTTAAATCACAACTTCAATTTCATTACTTGTTATTGTTCTGTTCATATTTTCTCTTTCTTCCTGGTTCAGTTTTGGGAGATTGTACCTTTCTAAGAATTTGTCCATTTCTTCTGGGTTGTCCATTTTATTGGCATATAGTTGCTTGTAGTAGTCTCTTATGATCCTTTGCATCTTTGTGGTGTCAATTGTAACATCTCCTTTTTCATTTCTAATTTTATTGATTTGATCCCTCTCCCTTTTTTGTTGATGAGTTCCGGCTAAAGGTTTATCAATTTTGTTTATCTCTTCAAAGAACTAGCTTTTTGTTTTATTGATCTTTTCTATTGTTTTTTAAGTCTCTATTTCATTTATTTCTCTCTGATCTTTATGATTTCTTTCCTTCTGCTAACTTTGGATTTTGTTTGTTCTTCTTTCTCTAGTTGCTTTAGGCATAAGGTTAGGTTGTTTACTGGGGATTTTTCTTGTTTCCTGAAGTAAGATTGTATTGCTATAAACTTCCCTCTTAGAGCTGCTTTTGCTGCATCCCATAGGTTTTGGATCATTGTGTTTTCCTTTTCATTTTTCTCTAGGTATTCTTTGGTTTCCTGTTTAATTTTTTCAGTGACCCATTGGTTGTTTAGTACCACATGTTTTTGTTTTCTACAATTTTTTCTTGTAGTTGATTTCTAATCTCAGAACTTTGTGGTTGGAAAAGATGCTTGACATGATGTCAATATTCTTTAATTTATTGAGCCTTGTTTTATAGCCCAGCATGTGATCTATCCTGGAGACTGTTCCATATGCATTTGAAAAGAATGTGTATTCTGCCTTTTTCAGATGGAATGCTCTATACATTTCAATTAGGTCCATCTGGATTAATGTGTCATTTAAGGCCTGCATTTACTTATTGATTTTCTGTCTAGATGTTCTGTCCATTGATGTAAGTGGGGTGTTAAAGTTCCCCACTATTATTGTGTTACTATTGATTTCTCCTTTATGGCTATTCTCCTTATATATTGGGGTATTCCTCTGTTGGGTGTATATATATTTACAATTGTTATATCTTCTTCTTGGATTGATCTCTTGATCATTATGTAGTGTCCTTCTTTGTCTCTTGTACCAGTCTTTATTTTAAAGTCTATTTTCTCAGAGTATTGCTACTCCAGCTTTCTTTTGATTTCCATTTGCATGGAATACCTTTTTTCATCCCCTCACTTGCTGTATGTGTCCCTACACATGAAATGGGTCTGTATGTATCCCTAGATCTGAAGTGGGTCTTTTGTAGACTAAATATATATGGGTCTTGTTCTGCCATTCAGGCAGTCTATGTGTTTTGGTTGGAGCATTTAATCCATTTACATTTAAGGTAATTACCGATATGTATGTTCTTATTGCCATTTTGTTGATTGTTTTGGGTTTGTTTTTGTAGGTCATTTTTCTTCCCTTCCTCTTTTGTTCTCTTCTCTTGCGATTTGATTACTAACTTTACTGTTGTGTTTGGATTTTATTTCTCTTTTGTGTGTATATCTATTGTAGATTTTTGGTTTGCAGTTACCATGAGGTTTTGACATAGCAATCTATATATATATACAAGATTGTATAGACAGATATAGATATAGAGATGTCTATATCTATAATTGTTTTAAGTTGCTGGTCTCAATTTCAAATGCATTTCTGATATTCTGCATTTGTACTCTCCTCTTCTCATGATTGCTGGTTTTGATAATCTTTTGTGTGGATGATTTCCTACCTTTACTGTATGTTTGCCTTTAACAGTGTGCTTTCCCATTCATAATTTTCTTGTTCCTAGTTGTGGCCTTTTCTTTTCCGCCTAGAGAAGTACCATTTGTTATAAAGCTGGTTTGGTGGTGCTGAATTCTCTTAGCTTTTGCTTGTCTGTAAAGCTTTTGATTTCTCCACTGAATCTGAATAGGAGCTTTGCTGGGTAGATTATTCTTGGTTGTAAGTTTTTCCCTTTCTTCACTTGAAATATATCAGGCCACTCCTTCCTGACCTGCAGTTTCTGCTGAAAAATCAGCTGATAACTGTATGAGGGTTCCCTTGTATGTTATTTGTTGCTTTTTCCTTGTTGCTTTTAATATTTTCTCTTTGTCTTTAATTTTTGTCAATTTGATTAATATGTATCTTGGTGTTTCCCTCCTTGGGTTTATCCTGTATGAGACTCTGTGCTTCCTGGACTTGGGTGACTGTTTCCTTTCCCATGTTTGGGAAGTTTTCAGCTATTATCTCTTCAAATATTTTCTCAGGCCTTTCTCTCTCTCTTCTCCTTCCAGGACTGCTATAATCTGAATATTGGTGCATTTAATGTTGTCCCAGAGGTCTCTTAAACTGTCCTCATTTCTTTTCATTCTTTTTTCTTTATTCTGTTCTGTGGCAGTGATTTCCACCATTCTGTCTTCCAGCTCACTTATCCGTTCTTCTGCCTCATTTAGTCTGCTATTGATTCCTCCTAGTGTATTTTTCATTGCAGTTATTGTATTGTTCAGCTCTGTTTGTTTTTTCTTTAAATGTTCTAGCTCTTTTTAAATTTCTTGTATCTTCTTGGTCTGTGCTTTCATTCTTTTTCCAGGATCATCTTTACTATCATTACTCTGAATTCTTTTTCAGGTAGATTTCCTATCTCCACTTCACTTAGTTGTTCTTTTGGAGTTTTATCTTGTTCCTTCGTCTGGAACATATTCCTCTGCCATCTCATTTTGTCTAACTTTCTGTGTTTGTGGTCCCATAGGCTGCAGGGTAGTTCCTCTTGCTTCTGTTGTACGCCCCCTGGTGGATGAGGCTGGTCTAAGAGGCTTGTGCAGTCTTCCTAGTGGAAGTGACTGGTGCCTACCCACTGATGGGTGGAGCTGGGTTTTTTCCCTCTGGTGGGCAGGGCCATGTCAAGGGGTGTGTTTAGAGGCAGCTGTGGGCTCAGGAAGACT
This sequence comes from Balaenoptera borealis, assembly GCF_965194805.1. Classification (NCBI taxonomy): domain Eukaryota; kingdom Metazoa; phylum Chordata; class Mammalia; order Artiodactyla; family Balaenopteridae; genus Balaenoptera; species Balaenoptera borealis. The sequence continues at coordinate 31,667,152 of NC_138872.1, read as the reverse complement.
TTTGGAAGCCTGTCTGCTGATGGGTGGGACTGTGTTCCTGCCCTGTCTGTTGTTTGGCTTGAAGTGTCCCAGCACTGGAGCCTAAGGGCTGTTGGTTGGGGCCGGGCCTTGGCATCAAAATGGAGGCATCCAGGATAGCTCACACCAATGAGTACTCCCCAGTTCCTCTGTCACCACATGTCCTTATCCCTGCAGTGAGCCACAGTCAACCCTGTCTCCCAGGAGACCCTCCAAGATCAGCAGATAGGTCTGGCCCAGGTTCCTATGAAGTCACTGCTATTTCCCCTGGTTCCTGGCACACCTGACTCTTTGCTTGCACCATCCAGGAGTGGCGTTTCTCTTTCCCCCAGTCCTGTGGAGTTCCTGTGATCAAGTCCCACTGGCCTTCAAATCCAAATGCTCTGGGGGCTCCTCCTTTTGATGCCAGACCCCCAGCTAGGGACCATGACATGGGGCTCAGAACTCTCACTCCTGTGGGAGAACCTCTACAATATAATTATTTTCAAGTTTGTGGGTCGCCCACCTGGCAAGAATTGGATTTGATGGTATCTCGAATGTGCCCCTCCTACTGTCTCATTGTGTCTTCTTTTTTGTCTTTGGAAGTACAATATCTTTTTTGATAGGTTCCAGTCCTTTTTGGTCAATGGGGTTGTTCAGCAGTTAATTGTGATTTTGGTGTTTTTGTGAGAGAGGTGAGCTCAAGTTCTTCTACTTCACCATCTTGTCAGGAAACACTGTTCCATCTATTACTTGTTTAATTTAAAAAAAATTTTTTTTGGAATTTTTGAATTTTATTTTATTTATTTTCTTATACAGCAGGTTCTTATTGTTTTTCCATTTTATACATATTAGTGTATATATGTCAAACCCTATCTCCCAATTCATCCCACCACCACCATCTCCCACCACAGCTTTCCCCTCTTGGTGTCCATATGTTTGTTCTCTATATCTGTGTCTCAATTTCTGCCCTGCAAACGAGTTCATCTGTACCATTTTTCTAGGTTCCACATATATGCGTTAATATGCAATATTTGTTTTTCTCTTTCTGACTTACTTCACTCTGTATGACAGTCTCTAGATCCATCCACGTCTCTACAAATGACCAAATTTCCTTCCTTTCTGTGGCTGAATGATATTGCATTGTATATATGTACCACATCTTCTTTATCCATTCATCTGTTGATGAGCATTTAGGTTGCTTCCATAACCTGGCTATTGTAAATAGTGCTGCAGTGAACATTGGGGTGCATGTGTCTTTTGACTTATGGTTTTCTCAGGGTATATGCCCAGAAGTGGGATTGCTGGGTCATATGGTAATTCTACTTTTAGTTTTTTAAGGAACCTCCATATGTTCTCCATAGTGGCTGTGTCAATTTACATTCCCACCAACAGTGCAAGAGGGTTCCCTTTTGTCCACACCCTCTCCAGCATTTGTTGTTTGTAGATTTTCTGATGATGCCCATTCTAATTGGTGTCAGGAGATACCTCATTGTAGTTTTGATTTGCATTTCTCTAATAATTAGTGATGTTGAGCAGCTTTCATCTGCTTCTTGGCCATCTGTATGTCTTCTTGGGAGAAATGTCTATTTAGGTCCTCTGCCCATTTTTGGATTGGGTTGTTTGTTTTTTAAATATTGAGCTGCATGTGCTGTTTATATATTTTGGAGATTAATCCTTTGTCCATTGATTCGTCTGCAAATATTTTCTCCCATTCTGAGGGTTGTCTTTTCATCTTGTTTATGGTCTCCTTTGCTGTGCAAAAGCTTTGAAGTTTCATTAGGTCCCATTTGTTTATTTTTGGTTTTATTTCCATTACTCTAGGAGGTGGATCAAAAAAGATCTTGCTGTGATTTTTGTCAAAGAGTGTTCTTCCTATGTTTTCCTCTGAGAGTTTTATAGTGTCCGGTCTTTCATTTAGGTCTCTAATCCATTTTGAGTTTATTTTGGTGCATGGTGTTTGGGAGTGTTCTAATTTTATTCTTTTACATGTAGCTGTCCAGTTTTCCCAGCACCACTTATTGAAGAGACTGTCTTTTCTCCATTGTATATCCTTGCCTCCTTTGTCATAGATTAGTTGACCACAGGTACGTGGGTTTATCTCTAGAATTTCCATGCTGTTCCATTGACCTATATTTCTGTTTTTGTGCCAGGACCATATTGTCTTGATTACTGTAGGTTTGTAGTATAGTCTGAAGTCAGGGAGTCTGATTCTTCCAGCTCCGTTTTTTTCCCTCAAAACTGCTTTGGCTATTCGGGGTCTTTTATGTCTCCATACAAATTTTAAGATTTTTTGTTCCAGTTCTGTTTAAAATGCCATTGGTAACTTGATAGGGATTGCATTGAATCTGTAGATTGCTTTGTGTAGTATAGTCATTTTCACAATATTGATTCTTCCAATCCAAGAACATGGTATATCTCTCCATCTATTTGTATCACCTTTAATTTCTTTCATCAGTGTCTTATAGTTTTCTGCATTCAGGTCTTTTGTCTCCCTAGGTAGGTTTATTCCTAGGTATTTTATTCTTTTTGTGGCAATGGTAAATAGGAGTGTTTCCTTCATTTCTTTTTCAGATTTTTCATCATTAGTGTATAGGAATGCAAGAGATTTCTGTGCATTAATTTTGTATCCTGAAACTTTACCAAAGTCATTGATTAGCTCTAGTAGTTTTCTGGTGGCATCTTTAGGATTCTCTATGTATAGTATCATGTCATCTTCAAACAGTAACAGTTTTACTTCCTCTTTTCCAATTTGTATTCCTTTTATTTCTTTTTCTTCTTTGATTGCTGTGGCTAGGACTTCCAAAACTATGTTGAATAATAGTGGTGATAGTGGATATTCTTCTCTTGTTCCTGATCTTAGTGGAAATGCTTTCAGTTTTTCACCATTGAGAATGATGTTTGCTGTGGGTTTGTCATATATGGCCTTTATTATGTTGAGGTAGGTTCCCTCTATGCCAACTTTCTGGAGAGTTTTTATTGTAAATGGGTGCTGAATTTTGTCAAAAGCTTTTTCTGCATCTATTGAGATGATCATATGGTTTTTATTCTTCAATTTGTTAATATGGTGTATCACATTGATTGATTTGCTTATATTGAAGAATCCTTGAATCCCTGGGATAAACCCCACTTGATCATGGTGTATGATCCTTTTAATGTGTTGTTGGATTCTGTTTGTTAGTAGTTTGTTGAGGATTTTTGCATCTATATTCATCAGTGATATTGGCCTGTAATTTTCTTTTTTTGTAGTATCTTTGTCTGCTTTTGGTACCAGGGTGATGGTGGTCTCATAGAATGAGTTTGGGAGTGTTCTTTCATCTGCAATTTCTTGGAAGAGTTTGAGAAGGATGGGTGTTAGCTCTTCTCTAAATGTATGATAGAATTCACCTGTGAAGCCATCTGGTCCTGGACTTTTGTTTGCTGGAAGATTTTTAATTACAGTTTCAATTTCATTACTTGTGATTGGTCTGTTCATATTTTCTACTTCTTCCTGGTTCAGTCTTGGAAAGTTATACTTTTCTAAGAATTTTTCCGTTTCTTAGAGGTTGTCCATTTTATTGGCATAGAGTAGCTTGTAGTAGTCTCAGGATGCTTTGTATTTCTGCAGTGTCTGTTGTAACTTCTCCTTTTTCATTTCTAATTTTATTGAGTCCTCTCTCTCGTTTTCTTGATGAGTCTGGCTAATGGTTTATCAATTTTCTTTATCTTCACAAAGAACCAGGTTTTAGTTTTATTTATCTTTGCTCTTGTATTCTTTGTTTCTATTTCTTTTATTTCTGATCTGAACTTTATGATTTCTTTCCTTCTGCTAACTTCGGGTTTTGTTTGCTCTTCTTTCTCTAGTTCCTTTAGGTGTAAGGTTAGATTGTTTATTTGATATTTTTGTTTCTTGAGGTAGGCTTGTATTGCTATAAACTTCCCTCTTTGAACTGCTTTGCTGCATCCCATAGGTTTTGGGTCATTGTGCTTTCATTGTCATTTGTTTCTAGGTATTTTTTGATTTCCTCTTTGATTTCTTCAGTGATCTCTTGGTTATGTAGTAATGTATTGTTTAGCCTCCATGTGTTTGTGTTTTTTACGTTTTTTTCCCTGTAATTGATTTCTACTCTCATAGCATTGTTGTCAGAAAAAATGCTTGATATGATTTCAATTTTCTTAAATTTACTGAGGCTTTATTTGTGACCCAAGATGTGATCTATCCTGGAGAATGTTCTGTGTGCACTTGAGAAGTAAGTGTAATCTGCTGTTTTTGGATGGAATGTCCTATGAATAGCAATTAAATCTATCTGGCCTATTGTGTCATTTAAGCTTGTGTTTCCTTATTAATTTTCTGTTTGGATGATCTGCCCACTGGTGTAAGCCAGGTGTTAAAGTCCCCCACTATTATTGTGTTTCTGTCGAGTTCCTCTTTTACAGCTGTTAGCAGTTGCCTTATGTATTGAGGTGCTCCTATGTTGGGTGCATATATATTTATAATTCTTATATCTTCTTCTTGGATTGATCCCTTGATCATTATGTAGTGTCCTTCCTTGTCTCTGTAACATTCTTTATTTTAAAGTCTATTTTGTCTGATATGAGTATTGCTACTCCAGCTTTCTTTTGTTTTCTATTTGCATGGAATATCTTTTTCCATCCCCTCACTTTCAGTCTGTAGTGTCTCTAGGTCTGAAATGGGTCTCTTACAGACAGCATATATATGGGTCTTCTTTTTGTATCCATTCAGCAAGCCTGTGTCTTTTGCTTGGAGCATTTAATCCATTCACATTTAAGGTAATTATTGATATGTATGTTCCTATTACCATTTTCTGAATTGTTTTTGGTTTGTTTTTGTAGGTCCTTTTCTTCTCTGTGTTTCCCACTTAGAGAAGTTCCTTTAGCATTTGTTGTATAGCTGGTTTGGTGGTGCTGAAGTCTCTTAACTTTTGCTTGTCTGTAAAGCTTTTGATTTCTCCATCAAATCTGAATGAGATTCTTGCCGGGTAGAGTAATCTTCGTTGTAGGTACTTCCCTTTCATCATTTTAAATATGTCATGCCACTCCCTTCTGGCTTGTAGAATTTCTGCTGAGAAATCAGCTGTTAACCTTATGGGAGTTCCCTTGTGTGTTATTTGTCTTTTCTCCCTTGTTGCTTTCAATAATTTTTCTTTTCTTTAATTTTTGCCAATTTGATTACTATGTGTCTTGGCATGTTTCTCCTTGGGTTTATCCTGTATGGGACTCTCTGCGCTTCCTGGACTTGAGTGGGTATTTCCTTTCCCATGTTAGGGAAGTTTTTGACTATAATCTCTTTAAATATTTTCTCAGGTCCTTTCTCTCTCTCTTCTCCTTCTGGGACTCCTATAATGTGAATGTTGTTGCATTTAATGTTGTCCCAGAGGTCTCTTCGGCTGTCTTCATTTCTTTTCATTCTTTTGTCTTTATTCTGTTCTCCAGCAGTGAATTCCAGCATTCTGTCATCGAATTCACTTATCTGTTCTTCTGCTTCAGTTATTCTGCTATTGATTCCTTCTACTGTAGTTTTCATTTCAGTTATTGTATTGTTCATCTCTGTTTGTTTGTTCTTTAATTCTTCTAGATCTTTGTTAAACATTTCTTGCATCTTCTTGATCTTTGTCTCCATTCTTTTTCCGAGGTCCTGGATCATCTTCACTATCATTATTCTGAATTTTTTTTCTGGAAGGTTGCCTATCTCCACTTCATTTAGTTTTTTTTCTGGGGTTTTATCTTGTTCTTTCATCTGGTACATAGCCCTCTGCCTTTTCATCTTGTCTATCTTTCTGTGAATGTGGTTTTTGTTCCACAGGCTGTAGTATTATAGCTCTTTTTGCTTCTGCTGTCTGCCCCCTGGTGGTTGAGGTTATCTACGAGTCTTGTGTAAGTTTCCTGATGGGAGGGACTTGTGGTGGATAGAGCTGGCTGTTGCTCTGGTGGGCAGAGCTCAGTAAAACTTTAATGTGTTTGTCTGCTGATGCATGGGGTTGGGTTCCCTCCTTGTTGGTTGTTTGAGGCGACCCAACACTGGAGCTTACCCGGCTCTTTGGTGGACTAATGGAGGACTCTGGGAGGGCTCACACCAAGGAGTACTTCCCAGAACTTCTGCTGTCAGTGTCCTTGTCTTCACAGTGAGACACAGCCACCCTCCGCCTCTGCAGGAGACCCTCCAACACTAGCAGGTAGGTCTGGTTCATTCTCCTATGGGGTCACTGCTCCTTCCCCTGGGTCCTCATGCCCGCACTACTTTGTGTGTGCCCTCCAAGAGTGGAGTCTCTGTTTCCCCCAGTCCTGTCGAAGTCCTGCAATCAAATCCCGCTAGACTTCAACGTCTGATTCTCTAGGAATTCCTCCTCCTGTTGCCGGACCCCCAGGTTGGGAAGCCTGACGTGGGGCTCAGAACCTTCACGCCAGTGGGTGGACTTCTGTGGTATAAGTGTTCTCCAGTTTGTGAGTCACCCACCCAGCAGTTATGGGATTTGATTTTATTGTGATTGCGCCCCTCCTACCATCTCATTGTGGCTTCTCCTTTGTCTTTGGATGTGGGGTATAATTTTTGGTGAATTCCAGTGTCTTCCTGTCAATGATTGTTCAGCAGTTAGTTGTGATTCCGGTGCTCTCACAAGAAGGAGTCTAAAAAATTTTTTTAAACTCTCTCATTTACTTTCCTCTGAACAGTTCAATTTACTGGCTATTCAAGCAGTGGTTCAATGGTAGCACTGAGGCTTAAGAAGATATTGCCTTCTTCTTCTCTCAATATCTTCCCAGAAATGATATATGAGGGGCACACACACTGCCACGGTGATCACATACCTTTCCTGGTGACCACAGCTGTCACTGCCAAGCAACTGACTAACATTTATTCTTATTATACTTAATTTATCCTAAAATTTCCTTTTTTTAAATATTAAGAGTGCCATTTTTAACCACTTTTCTTATCCTTTTTTTTTTTACTTTAGCTCATTTTGCCATTTTATTGATTAACATATCCTTTGAAGCTGGCTTTAAAGAACGTGGCTATTTACTGTCACTACCACAATCAAAGAACCAGGTTCTCACATGGTTCCTCCCAGAACCCTTGAGGACTGATAGGAATGTGACAATTGTTCTCACATTTAAGAAGGGATTGTGCACTTAGAGGAAAACATAGGCAGAACACTCTTTGACATAAATCACAGCAAGATCTTTTTTGACCCACCTCCTAGAGTAATGAAAATAAAAACAAAAAATAAACTAATGGGGACTAATTAAACTTGAAAGCTTTTGCATAGCAAAGGAAACCATAAAGAAAACAAAAAGACAACCCACAGAATGGTAGAAAATATTTACAAATGAAGCAACCAACAAGTGATTAATCTCCAAAATATACAAACAGCTCATGCAGCTCAATATCAAAAAAACAAACAACCTAATCAAAAAATGGGTGGAAGACCTAAATAGACATTTCTCCAAAGAAGACATACAGATGACCAACAAACACATGAAAAGATGTTCAACAACACTAACTATTAGAGAAACGCAGATCAAAACTACAATGAGGTATCACCTCACACTGGTCAGAATGGCCATCATCAAAAAATCTACAAACAGTAAATCCTGGAGAGGATGTGGAGAAAAGGGAACCCTCCTGCACTCTTGGTGGGAATGTAGATTGATACAGCCACTATGGAGACCAGTATGGAGGTTCCTCAAAACACTAAAAATAGAACTACCATGTGACCCAGCAATCCCACTCCTGGGTGTTTACCCAGAGAAAGCCAGAATTCAAAAAGATACATACAACCCAATATTCATTGCAGCACTATTTACAAATAGCCAGGACATGGAAGCAGCCTAAATGTCCATCAGCAGAGGAATGGATACAGAAGTGGTGATACTTATATACAATGGAATATTACTCAGCCATAAAAAGGAATGAAATAGTGCCATTTCCAGAGATGTGGATAGAACTAGAGACTGTCATACAGAGTGAAGTAAGTTAGAAAGGGAAAAACAAATATCATATAATATTGCTTATATGTGAAATCTAGAAAAATGGTACAGATGAACTTATTTTCAAAGCAGAAATAGAGACACAGATGTAGAGAACAAACTTATGGATACCCAGGGGAAAGGGGGGCGTGGGATGAATTGGGAGATTGGGATTGACATATATACACTACTATGTATAAAATATGTAACTAATGAGTACCTACTGTATAACACAGGGAACTCTACAATGTTTGTACCTTCTCTAAGCTTTCTCATTCAACCAAACTGATCACTCCTTTGTGGCAAGATTTGGTAGGAAGCAAGAATTCTTTTTCCTCCTCTCCTGTTCAGTGGGATTCAGGATAAGGCTGACCTTCATACCCAGCATGCTTCCTTTTAGACTGTTCATGTGTTAACAAAAATACATCAGCAGCATGCACACCATCCTGGTGCCAGAAAGGGTGTTTATAAAAATTGTTCAGATGCTTATTTCTCTCTTCCAGAAATTGCCTTCTCTCTGATCCAGGTTACAGATCTGTGCCAGAACCCTGGGTCTTGAAAAAACTGTGAAGAATATTTATCAATATCACCCAGTTTTCCACTTCAACCACCCACTCTCCAAATCCTCAACAATTATTTTACTCTAGATTGTTGGGGTTTATTCAATTCATAGATATTTTCTTTCTTTTTTTGCATCTCTTACTTGTGGTAAAAATACACATAACATAAATCTTACCATTTTTAAGTGCACATTGTGTTTAGTAGCATTAATAATCCAGGTTCTGATTCAGAATCAAATTGGAGTTGTTGCTCACTTCTAACAACTGCCTGCTATTTTTCATCCCTCTAATATCCAATCTTACTTTTGCTTATAGGGCAGTGACCAGAATTACTCTTTCTAATGAAAAGTTTGTCTTCTCATCTAGCTTAGGCTCCCTGTTATCTTGGTGTGTCCAACCAGGTGAGGCAGACTACCAGGCCTCTGGGAAATCTGTGCATTTCAGAGAAGTGCTCATTTGTGTTTGGTTCTCTCTCTCTCTTCCTCCCTCTCCCTCCCTCTCATATGGAACTGAACCTGAGTGCTCTGTTTGGGCTCATGTGATTTCTGATTCCATCGCAATAGGTCTCTGAAGGATATAGTATTGCTTAAACAGAGAAGGAAGGAAAAGTATCCCTAGTGAGAACAGCATGTAGCAGAACACAGAGGCCACTAACCATAGAGTTAGTGCTCAGGGCATATCATTTGGAATGGGACATAAAAGAGATCTGAAACATAAATCTGAAGAGGGAAATTTCGGTTAAAATGAAGGTGCCAGAATAAGAGAAGTAAGTGTTGTCCTAAAAAAGGAGGAAGCCATGGAATGAATAAGAGCAGTCTAAATCAGCCTGGGTAGGGAAGAGCCTGTTCATAATGAAGACTAGATGTCTGAGTTTCAGACTTCTTGGGTCTAGACTCTGTGGTTACAGAAAGAGAGGAGGGACCTAGGGAGCTGGTGGATGAAACTCAACAAAGGGCCAACCCAAAGGAGGTATTTGGTGACCAGGAGTGGGAAAGGAGGAAAGTCTCTAAGGGGAGCAAGTTCCAGACACAGAGAGACTGAGAGAATGGGGGAGCAAGACACAGAAAGAGACAGCCAGCTGAAGAACTAGGTTGGATGGTGGAGCAGAGATTTGTCAGCACTTGCTCATTTCTCCTCCACACTCACCTCTCCACACAGAAGCCTGATCCTTATGAACACCTGCTTCTCATTGACTATGGGCTTTTCTGACTATGGGAGTCCACTCAGCCCACACAGAGGACAAGCATGAAGTGCCTGAAAGTTCATTACCTCAGCAGCAGTACTATGTCTGTGATGGACAAGAGTGGTGGGTAAATACCCCAGCTACCTTACCACTAAGGTGGGAAAACTCTGAGGTACATGCCCTACACTGTGTCTCAGAGTCCTCCACTGAGACTGAGCCCCAGTTTCCCACATGGGAACTGACTTCATGGCACATTCTTCATTGGCTGTCTTCCTTTCCCTTTCTAGTGAAGTTTCCTTCACCTCCCAAATAAATTATTCACACCTTGATCCTTGTCTCTGGCCTCTCTCTGGGGCAGCGCAGCCCAAAGGAAGGTTTGGTTTAGAACATAGTCATCCTGCACCCCTAATCCTCTCCCCAACAAGCTTCCAGATCCTCCCTGCTTACCCCTCAGTGTGTGACCAGAGCCACTGGAGGTCCACTCCAGGTGTTCAACATTGGGCCCTGAGGTCTCCTCTTTCTCTCCAGTCCCTTACTTCCTGGTCTGGTTAGCCTGCCTGGGGAAGAGATTGGCACAGGAAGCTCCCACAGAGGTAGGCACCTTGACACAAGCGCCACCCCCACGACCACAGCCATGGAAGAATTCAAAGCTAGGAAAAGGCCCAGGAGATCTGGAGCCCCCTTTCACCCTGCTCCAGAGTAGACAACATAGATTTGGACATTGAGGGGCCCTCACTGAGGTGAGCAGATGGAGTTCTCTTATTAATTTGTCATGATGCCAAGACCGTTTAATTTCTCTTCTTCAGAATGGAGTCTTTGAGGACTTTGATGGTGATTTGTCTACCACTGCTGCAGGGCTCCCCACTTCCCAACTCTAAGGCAGAGAGGAAAGAATTTATTATTTTAATCAGGGAGGAAAACAAGAGCGACGTTGATGCCACTCCATGACAGCGCTGTGGCCCCTTACTCTAGAGCCGGCATCATGGAGATGAATGGCCAGGGTTGTTTTCTCATTAACTTAATTTTTGCTGAGGATAAAAACTCATGGGCTACTAGGGTGCTCTCCAACTCAGCCATCATGGGGAATTGGTACTGATACAAGGGGCTTATATGAAATTAGTACCATGGTGAAAGGTCAACCCAGATGTAAATAAGAGATACCAGACCAGTGAATGGGACACTGTTACCAAACCCAATCTCAGTCCCTCCCAGGCTGAACTGGGCCTTAAAGTTGAGGCTGATACTCCAAGCAGCCACCCTAATTGTTGTGGGGGCTGTGGGCCCTTGGAGGAGGCTCGACCATTCACTCATCCCAGACCCTGAACTGCCCATTCCTCAGCTTCTGTCAGAGATGATGTCAGGATGTCCTCCTGCCTGCTATCATGTGACCACTTGGCTGGCATTCTGCCTTTCAGTCCCTTCCCTGCCACTCTCTAGGGACCACAGGCATGTTCTTGGTTCTCCTCCAAGCCCTACAGGGCCCATGGGAGGCTAGAGCAGGGGTAGGCAGGGAAATCTCAGGGTTTCTCAGCATAACCAAGCCTCACCACTATTTCTATTCCATTAAGACCTCTTCCTGGTGGTGCAAGCCACTCTCCAAGGAAGGCTTCGACTCCTCTACAGGTGGATAGCAGGGCTCTCCCCTCTGGTCTAGAATTTCCAAACCTGTCTCATCGGCCACACCAATCCCCCACTCCCTGGATTTTGACCTAGAGGGAGGTCAGGGAGCAGGTCTTCAGTTCCCATCCCCCTACCCATAGCTCCTTTCCTGGATCCCAGAAAGGGTTCCTGTCCCCTCCACCCCCACCATTTGACATATAACCTGTGCCTCCCTACACCATGACTTCAAGTGGTACACTATGGACCCTTCTCAGTGTATAATGGAAGATTTGGGGAAATTAGAAAGCCCTTTTATATCTCAACATAGCCTAGCTCTGGCAGGCACAAATCCTTGCCTCCACAATTCCCGTTCCAAAAGGGCTTTTTTGAGAGCTCATATTGAGTATCAAAAGCTGAAGCCTGACTCCTTTGTCTTCCTCTGGGTTCCACCTTCACTTGTGAATTATAATGAGTAGAGGCTCAAGAAAGCAAGAAATATTAGCAACAAGAATTGCATTCATGTGTATAAGGGTCAACATCAGATCTGGGCCGACGTAGGCTTGTCTGGGAATGACCTCAGCCTCTCTCTTCCCACTTCCTTGTTTCCTTGGAACTACAGAAAAAATATGAAACATTGCAAGTTGGATTGCAAGCCCTGGGCCTACCTGACTCACACAGTATAAAAAGCTGATGGGAAGCAAAAGCTGTGGTCTCTGTGTCACGGTGACCTGCAAGCACCTTGGCTCCCCACTTCAGCAGCCGTAGATACCCCACATGGTTGAAAAGACCAAAGAAGCTGTGTGGTTGGCCCTCTCAGTAAGGAGATATTGGGTACCCTGTATCTAATTTCCTCTGCCTTTCTATAAAGCTAAGTGTCAGTGTTCTCCAAAGAAATAGAATCAACAGGATGTTTGTATAGGTATGGAGAGAGTTTTATTTTAAGGAACTGGTTTATGTGATTACAACGGAATGGGGAGTCCAAAATCTGATGGGGGAGGACGACAGGCTGGAGACTAAGGGAAGAGTTGCAGTTAGAGTCCAAAGGCAGTCTGCTGGCAGAATTTCTTCTTGCTCAGTGGAGGTCAGTCTTTGTTCTATCAGGGCCTTCAAGAAATTGGACTAGGCCCACCCACAGTATAGAAGGCAATGTGATGTACTCAAAGTCCACTGATTTAAATGTTAATCTCATCAAAAATACCTTCACAAAACCATTCAGAATGTTTGACCAAATATCTGGGCACCATGGCCCAGCCAAGTCAATATATAAAATTAACAGCCATACTAAGTAACCATAGTAAACATAAGATGGTTGCATCTTGTGAGTTTGATTGCCATCTTGAATCATAACCATAATCATATCCCATAGCCACTCCTGTCTGAGCTCAATCACAGTTGGTTCTCTAAGTGCTGAGCTGCTGCAAGGATCTGTGGGAGGCACAGTAGCCAAAGAGGAGGTCATTTCTTCCCCATCTGACCACTGGCATCTACTACCCTGCCTGCAGCTATTCAGGGAGGCTTTACCTACTCTTTTGTTGCAGGGAAGCTCCCTGGAGAATGTCCCCATGGCTCTTGTTTTCCTTGCAGACCACACACAGCCAAGCCTAAGGGTGGGCACCCAGCATCTTGCTGACTGCCCAGGAGACACTCCTGGCCAATGTGGTCCTATGAAGGGCCCTGAAAGAGGTACAACTGCTACTTGCTGAGAAGACAGCAAATCTACCATTGTGGTCTTAAAAATGAACATTCCCTTTTACAATACTTAGCACTTTACAGTTTGCAAAGCACTTTCACATCTGTCATCAATTCGATCCTTCCCAAAGAATGTGAGAAAAGTCTTGGTTCTGGTCTTCATTGTTGCCTCAGGCAGCCAAAGATGGAGTTTTCCAGATCTCCCTTGCTGGCTCGTCCAGGGGCTGCCCTAATGCACTGCACTTTCTCAAGCTAGCAAGAACATGTAGAGACCATGGTGAGGCTCAGAGGCTGCAACTTTGGAGGTCTCCTGTAGTTCCTAGTCCCCATTCTCAAAGATGTCACAGGTTACCAGCCTGGCCTTGAGGGTAGAGAAGCAAGCCATGCCCTGGTACTCACTCAGCCATCATTGTCTCTGAAAGGCCAAGATGTCTGACATGACTTACAGCTTAAGAAATGAACTTAGCTCATGTTATTACCAAGAAAGCCAGCAAATAGACCCTGGAAGTTATGGCAGCAGTTCAGACTCTCAGCCGGCAAGTCAGCATCTGGGGACCTTTGGGTTTCCATCTGTTAAGCCCCATCAGAGCCAAGTGGACAATGGGGTAGTACAGACACAACTATGAATGTACATGTTGTGTGTGTGTGTGTGTGCACGCACGCACGCTCCAGAAGGCCAACTTCAAGCATACCTAAGCTTGAAAACACAGCCGGAATTACCAATAGAGAAAGTAGTGGCCCAAGCCTTTGGCAATTCCCTTGGGTCATGTCATGGTGAACCCTGTGGTCCTTGCCCTAGGAGAGCATCTGCCACATGGAGGAAGAAGACACCTCCCAAATAAGTCAGATCCTGGGATGCTGTGGGTACTGTTTTAGTTTAGAACCAGAGTCAGGGTGATGGAAGAACTTACACAGGCAAAATTATGTGTGTGGCCCAGGCCTGTTCCAGAGGTAGAGCGATGTGGGAGAAGTTGTCAGGCCTTCCAGGAGCCTCAGACTACTGCTGCATCAGTCTCTGAGATAGAAAATGGACAGTGATCAGGAAGGAGTACCAAAGGGTCTTAACCAAGTGCTACATGAGAGGGTGAACAAGGCTCCCAGAGAGCTGGGGTAGCATGACTGGCTAGAAGTGCCGGCTGTCCATGGACTCAGCCACAAAGAGTAGATTGCCAGGGCATGGAGAGCTGCTGTCAGTGAGCAGCAACAGCTGCAGGAGTCTAGGTTCTCAGTCTCCACTGCTCTGCTCTCCGTCAGTCACAATCTGGCAGGAAACACCATAAACCCAAAGGCAGTTCTGCCTCTAACATTTGTGCAGTAGTGAGATAAGAGTACGAGGGAGGTTCCAAACTTGCAGCCCACCTCCTTCTAACAACACCCATGGCTCTACCCTATACCATGCAGGGTCCCACATGCACACGTGTGGATGGATGAGCCTTCAAGTCCAAGCTCTGTCCATGACCCATTCTTTGGGGATACTCATCAATGGCATGGACTAACCTTGGGGGACAGATCCAGAGAAGATGCCCACATAGAGCCCAGAAGCAGGATAAGGCCATTTAAACAGGGGACTCTAGGTCCTGCTCACCCTGAGTTTGGCCTCGGGATGGAGGAGGTGACAGGTGTCATGAAGTCCTGGTGGGAAAGTCTCCTTGGCACAGTGCAGGGGAGGGATGAGAAGGTCCTCTAAAGCAGGACTGCTCACAATGTGGTCCACAAAGCAGTGCCAGCCCAAGAGCTGTTTCTCATGGGCTCATGACAACGTTAGCACAGAAACTGAGTAAGCATTTAGGAACTCAATAGCAATTTGACCACCTAATTTTATGCCTTTTGAGTCTAATAATAATAATAATAAAATATTTGGGCTTTGTTTTGCATTTTTTTTTGTTTTGTTTTGCTTTTTACTTTTCAGTTTTCTAGTAATTTTATTGTATTTTACAAAAACATTGGTCCACAACAGATTGGAAAATTTTTAATCTGGTCTTTCAGCGCAGATAGTTTGAGAAGCTCTGCTCTGAAGCACAGGATAAGGTCAGACGTACCAACTGCCTAAGTGTGAGGGCAGCACTTCCCAGGGACATGTCTGGGGAAGATGCAGCCTAATCGCCTCTCTGGATATTCAGAGGCTTGCCCTGATCAGCCAGTCCTCCAGAGTGACGGCAGTAGAGTACACGTCTTAGGCCCTCCAGAAAGGACCACCTGGGACAAAGGGCTCTCACAGAAGTGATTAGGAGAACTGCCGAGGATAGCATCTACACTTTACACAGAGTCCTCTATACTTGAGTCTCTGCTGAGCCACTTGCCTGCTGGGCAACCTTGACAAAGGCAACTTCCTTCTCTGAACCCCAGTTTCCTCATCTGCGAAATGGTATAAGGATTAAACAGGTTAAAAGCATGTGAAGCACTCAGCCCAGCATTTTGAGACCTTAAGAGGCTGTGAACACAGAAACAGGGTGACTCTGCTGTGTTCACACCTCAGATAGCAGGATAGACACCAGATGGGGGAGTAGATATCAACAGGCCAGACCCCAACCCACATGCCCAGCAAACTTGATCTCTAGTGGTCCTCAGCTCTGCCAGCCTCCTGGAACCCTACAGCCACAGGGCCTACTTAGCAATTCTGCAGGGAGCAATCTCACCCAGTTGGGCCTCAGTCACTGCTCAGGATCCTGTGAGTCACCAGAAAGGTAGGGAGGATTAGCAGGAACCCAGGATCCTGCTAGGAATATGGACATTTAATCTTTCCCATATGGTGTGCTTAGGAGCAAAAAATACTACAAATATTACTTAGCCCCCATAAGACCGCATACCTGGAAATGAAGAGAAGGTGGGAGGTTGAATTGGCAAGAGCAGTAAACTTGGAGATTAGAATATCTGACGTCCAGTTTCTGACTATATTGTACACAAGCTGTGTGACTTCAGGCTAATACTATGTAGGATTTATCTTGGGTCAGGTCTCCCAGAAGCAGAACCTGAGACAGGGATTCAGATGTACATGGGTTATTGGGTGGGGGTAGGAGCCCTCAGCTGAAAGGGAATGAAGGATGCAGGGCAGAGGAAACAGCTGAGCAAGGGTGTGTTTTCATCTGGAATCTGGCCTCGTCTTGATCCCATGTGGAACTTGGGAGCATGAATAACACCACAAATTTTTCCCTCCCAGAGGCAAGGAGGCTGAGCTGTTATACCCCAAATCAGTAAGTCATTAACTAAATAATGCCCACAGGTGTGGCCATACTCTCCCAGGCTTCTTCTACAAGGCAGCTCCCATCAGCCAATGTCAGTCTCCCAGAGAAGGGCCAATAGCCAATGCCTGCAGCTACTGGTCCTGTGGCCTGGGCACCTATAGCATCCCCTACAGGGTTGTCGTAGGAATTAGTGAGATGATACAAATAAGCACAGCAGTGCCTACATATATGTGGCATTCAATAAATGCTGGTCGTATTGTCACAAGATCAGAATTATAATATTGGCTGTGTGATATTGTTAATACTGGCTGTGCAATATTGTTACATATACTATAATATTGGTATATGTACTATATAATATATGTTATATATACTATATATAATATATATATATAGTGTGTGTATATGTATATATATATACATATATATATGTATGTATGTATGTATATATATATATATATATATATATATATATATATATATATATGTTGCTAATATTTCCAGTATCTTTACCAAGTAATTTTATCACCCCATCCCCCTTGGCCTAAAGCACCCTATAAAAGAGGAGGGGTCTCACTGTTGTTCTCTAAGGTTCCTTCCAACTCTCACGTTCACATTCAGAATTCAAGTTTTATGTGTTTCCGGATTGAAGACCCTGTTTTAAGACCTCCTAACCTCCCAGATTTGGTATGTCAAGAAATGCAATGAAAACTTTTGGATAGTATGGGAGAACTCACGGAATGCCTTCCACCCCAAACTACCTGCCCCCAAAACATATGTCCTCACAGGGCACCTGTGTTATCTAGTTTTCCATCAGCCCAAAGAGTTTCACTCTTTTTGTAAGGCCTAACCCCTCCATGTTTATTTATATTCCAAATGCCCTTGAGAGGGGTAGTATATTCAGTAATGATGGTTCAGTGATTTTTAAAAAGTGGGGATCAATAAGCTCCTCTACAATGGAATTATGGAAGCTAGTGAGGGAGAATCAAACTGAGGTGGGAGTACTGTTGAAAGTGAGGTCCAGAATGAGAGCCTTTGTCAGAAGACGAATCTTGGAACATTCTCAGCATTATTCCCACCACTTACACCCAGACCACAACAGTGCTGCTCTGCTGGATTCAGGCATTACCCTGGCGCCTACTTTTTTCCTTCCCATTCTTTACTCCACACCAAAATTTACCTCACCAGTGTCCCAGAACCAATCAACGTTCTTTGCTGTCTGCCAGGGACTGAAGGTGAACAAAGCAGATGGGTTGAGCCAAGATATTGTATGATCAGCAGCATAAGGACACTGGGCACTGAACTGGGGGTCACACGAGGACTCTATTCTCTCCCCTCACATGAACTGGTGGGCCACTACACTACTTGTAACTGTGGTAGATTGCAAAAATGAACAGAAGTTTTTCCCCTCCCTGTACCTACAATTTTACAAAGTGAATTTGCTGCTACTTCCATCAAGAAGTGAGGTCTTTTTCTACCCCTCAGATCTGAGATTAGCTATGTGACTTGCTTTGACTAATGGGACAAAGGTGATGCAAGCAAGCAGTGACTTGAAAAGAGTTTGTGCAGTGGGATTTTATCTCTTTCTGCTCTCAGGAAGCCTACAACTACCACCCTGCAAACGAGCCTGGGACAGCCTTCCAGGAGATAAGACACTATGTAGTTCAGTTACACCATCACATCAGCCAACAGCCAGCAATCACCAATCATGTGAGTGAGCCATCAAACTTCAGCTGACTGCAGACTCATGAGTGATATGAGCAGAAGAACTGCCCAGCTGAACCCAGCCATAATTATCAACTCATAAAAATAATGAACTAAGTAAATGGTGTTGTTTTAACCCACTAAATTTAGGGGTGATTTGTTATGTGGCAATAGCTAACTGATGTAATAACAAATTTGCACTGTTGGTTGGACAGTGCAGAGAAGCATGGAGGCTGAGTATTTAGCCTGGATTCTCTATTCCTCTCTTAGTCACAACACAGTCATGGATGAGTCACTCCCCTCAACATACACGAAGCCTCAGTTTCCTCATCTATAAAATGGCAGGGTGACCAGTCCTCTTAGAGTTGTGTTGCCTGTTCCAATGAGACCCCAAAGTATTGTTCATCCTCAATGTCCCAGATTTCCTGTACTTATAGCAAAACCCTCTTCCCTCCCTCACCCCCACTAAACGCCATGAGACTCTAAGAGAATGTGTAACTTCCATCACAGCCTAAGTACCCACCTGTTATGGCCAATCTAGGGAAAGTCAGAGGAATTTAATACCTGGTGGGTGTGAGTGTGAGAATGGTTTATGGAAATTTATGAAAATCAAAGCACAAGCTTCTCCCCTGGGAAAGTAACAGGGAAATATTCAGCTCTACATGAAAGAGAAGTTTTTGAATCAGGAAGAGAATAACCAAGTCCCTGCATCAATAAACTGTGGCCTTGTCTCTGAGTATCTGGATCATCCTGACTCTCTCTGCTCTGCTGACCACTCTTGGCAAGACTGGACTTTGGGGCAGAGCCTTTGGGCCCAAGGTGGCTGAGGAGACCAGAGAACGGTGCCCTAGGTGTCCTGCCATGTGCTGAGAGCCAGGGGTGGAGAGGACAAGGCGCCAGGGGGTAGGATGATGCAGGCTGCCCACTAGCTTTTTTTTAACATCTTTATTGGAGTATAATTGCTTTACAATGGTGTGTTTGTTTCTGCTTTATAACAAAGTGAATCAGTTATACATATACATATATCCCCATATCTCTTCCCTCTTGCGTCTCCCTCCATCCCACCCTCCATATCCCACCTCTCTAGGTGGTCACAAAGCACTGAGCTGATCTCCCTGTGCTATGCGGCTGCTTCCCACTAGCTATCGGTTTTACATTTGGTAATGTATATATGTCCATGCCACTCTCTCACTTTGTCACAGCTTACCCTTTCCCCTCCCCGTGTCCTCAAGTCCATTCTCTAGTAGGTCTGCGTCTTTATTCCCGTCTTGCCCCTAGGTTCTTCATGACCTTTTTTTTTTTTTTTTTTTTTTAGATTCCATATATATGTGTTAGCATACGGTATTTGTTTTTCTATTTCTGACTTACTTCACTCTGTATGACAGACTCTAGGTCCATCCACCTCACTACAAATAACTCAGTTTCGTTTCTTTTTATGGCATTGTATATATGTGCCACATCTTCTTTATCCATTCGTCTGTTGATGGACACTTAGGTTGCTTCCATGTCCTGGCTATTGTAAATAGAGCTGCAATGAACATTGTGGTACATGACTCTTTTTGAAATATGGTTTTCTCAGGGTATATGCCCAGTAGTGGGATTGCTGGGTCGTATGGTAGTTCTAGTTTTAGTTTTTTAAGGAACCTCCATACTGTTCTCCATAGTGGCTGTAGCAATAATTTCTCTGGAGATATTTTTAAACTGCTTTGGGCTGAGTGCTGAAGGAGGCCCAGGCTGTGGGCCACTAACATCTTTCTGTGTTCCCTGGGACTCCCACACCACACATCAATGGCTCTGTGAGGACAGAAGAGACCACATGCTCTGAGCTAGTATTCAGGAGGCTTTTAGGCCTGGCCAAATGCAAATGAGGCTCCTTGAAGTGAATTTTACGTTGACAAAGAAATCAAGTATTCATCCCCTTTCGTGGGCCAAAAACAAGAGCATCATATTTGACACTGGAGACTCTACTAAAACTAATCTGCTTTTTGGAGACTACTTGAGGGTTGGTCTAGAGCAAGGGTCTCAGCTGGCAGTAGAATGGAAGAACAGCACTTGTAAAGGCACTGAGGTCCACCTGTGGCCCATCTTCAGGGACAAGTTTAGTGGGCTCTGGCAAGGACCGTCTGTCTATAAATCCCATGCCAATCTACCCTCTACAGGGCCTATAGCCTTTCCTGAGACTTGCCATCCTACTGACAGGGAGGAATCCTTCTCTCTTATTTGAATTCCCCCAGAAGCAAAATCTTAAGACAAGGATTCTAGAGCAAGTAGCTTATAGGAAATTGATTCTGGTAAGTACAGTAGAGGGGTAGGGAAGTGAGATAGAAAAGGGAAGAGAAAGCAGTCAATATTGCTTATTATTATTTATATTAAAATATAAATATTATATATACTTATATATATAATATATAAAAAATTTTAAGTGGTCCAATCCCACTCTATCCCACCTGTTAAAGGAAGAGATTCATTCTAGAGAATGAGACAGGGAAGGGTAAGGGCAGTGAAGGCAGAAATGTCACTTTTGTTAAGGAGAAAGAGCACTAGACTAAGAGGCAATAGTCCTGGATTCCAGCCCTGGCACTCCGATTGGCTTATGTGATTCTCTTTCTGGGCCTCAGTATCCTCATCTGTGAAATGAACCCATGTGGGTGAGAACCAAATTGATCTTTCAATATTTTGTAAGCATACTATATCAACCAGGGATCAGTAGTAGAAAATGGAAACTACTTGATCTATAGTAAGCAAATATGGATTTAATGTAAGAAACTCAGCATTTAGAAAACTTTTGAGAGGGCTGAAAGAACCATGGCACACAATATAGCACATCAGAACTAGCTCAGCAGGGTAGCTGTTTCCTATGCCACACACAGAGGAACACATCCCCTCATTGTTACCAGAGGTCACAAGCCCCCTGTGAAACTGCTTGTTCTAGAGTAAGGCCACATTCTCTAGACCTCCACCAACAAAACATGTATGCCTTGAGACCTGCTTCTCAACAGCCATGAAATTAGTGAGCAGCCACTAGAACCCCCTGCGGGAAAACCCAGTGTCTCAATGGCTAAAGCCTGCTCACCAACAGAACCAGTGGAAGCAGCAGAAAGTTGGCCTTTGTGTCAATTCTGTGCAGAACCCTAGCTTCAGGTGAGTCTGGCAAATGTGGATTTTGCTTTTCTAGACCCTCCGTATAAAAAGGGCACTAGAAGGAAGTTGGCATAGGTGATGAGTCCAGTGCACAGTGTTCATACCAGGTGCTGTGTGCCTGATACCAGAGATTCAAAGAGATCCTGGACACAGCCCTGCCCTCAAGGAGCTTAGTCTAACTGTGTAGCCTAGAAGTGCAATACACAAGTGCTGTTACCAGTTAAAAGTCAGTACTGAATGATGGAGGGGAAGATAGGCAGGAAAGAGCCCCAAGCAGGGACATAGACAATTGCCCCGAGGATGGCAAGAAATTCAGAGAGAAAAAGTAGTTTGGATCACTCTTGAAAAGTCAATTAGGGAGAGAGGCAATCTCAGGGGAAGTAACAGCTGGAACAGGGCACAGATGGATGAGAAGTAATTTGAGAAACAGAGCTGTGTGATATACAGGGCCAAGGCAGAGGGTGACAGGGTTGGGAGGGAAGGGGACTGGCGGAGATGGGAGAAGTAGATCAAGTAGCATTCTTGCAAGACCTTAGAAGGGCTGTGGGACACCAGTGAAAGATTTTAAGCAGGAAAGAAATATAGACATGGTCAGACTGGTGTCAGGAGCCCTGCAGAAAAAGCTAGAATTCTAAAAGGCCAGGAGATTCCAGAGAGAGAGACTGCGAAGAGGGACAAGAATGAGGAGCAAGCAGAACCATAGGGAACTGAGGCCATGCAGGACACTTACGGTGAAAAGATGGCATTCTCCAAGTACAGCTGCTCTTAGTGGCTCATGTAGCTAGGTTGGGGTGAGAGGCCACAGGTCAAAAGTCAGTTTCATTGAGCAAGAATACTCCCAAAGACTTTTCCCCTTTTGTTCCATAAGAACTCCTGCCTCACCCAAAATGGGTGAGGAAAGTTCTAGAGATGATGAACAAATAGGTGAAGAGAGAGAAGGGAAGGGGAACAAGGAGAAGGAAAGAGAAGGCAAAACTCTGTGACTAGGTGTGTTCCCAAACCACATCAACTTGCATTAGGACACAGTCTCAGCTCAGAGCCCAGTCTTATTTGAGAGCTGACCTTGGTCCTGCCAACTGTGAGTGGTTTTCTGCGATCCCCTTGGACTTGCACAGAGACACTTGTCAGTAATTTTCACTCCCAATCTTTGGGAAGATTGTTTCCAACCATGAAGAAACAGAAACATGCCTTCCTATTCCTCCACTAACACCTTACCCCTGTCCCCACTAGCCAGGAGCCTTTGTCCTTAACCAAACACTTTTCCAAGCCCACAGGAGAAAGGGTGGGTTATCTGGAAGCAGCATCTGACTTGAAGATTTGGATGCATGTAATCTGCTGGAGGAAGGATCTCAGAAGAATGGGAGTGAGAGAAGCAAACAGAGCTAAGCAAGGATGTGGTCTCATCTGAAGTCTAGGGGAGCTCTGAGCATAAATGTTATCACAGAGTGGACCCACCTTTAAATAAGAGGGCAAATCTTTGGTACCTCTATGTCAGTCACTGACTGAAGACTCCTCTTCAACAGCAGGGGATATATAACCTCTGTATACCAACAGGAAGATTTCCCTCAGCCTCACAAAATAGAAGACATTTGTCAGACATTCTGTATCATTTTCTATGCTATTCAGTAAATATTCTGGTTCTTCTCTCTTTCTGGCACAAAATAGAATTACACTTCTATGCCCCCTTGTGGTTGAGGTGGAGCCATATGATCAGCTCTTGCCAATGAGGTATAAGTGTAAGTGACACATACCACGAGGGCTGGTTATGTAATAAATTTGCATGGCCCAGGGCAAAATGAAAATATGAGGTCCCTTATTTTAAAATGTTAATAATTTCTACAGATTTAATGCAATTCCTATCAAATTACCCATGACATTTTAGAACAAATAATCCTAAAATTTATATGGAACCATAAAAGACCCAGAATTGCCAAAGCAATCCTGAGGAAAAAGGACAAAACAGGAGGCATAACCCTCCCAGACTTCAGGCAATACTACAAAGCTACAATAATCAAAACAGCATGGTATTGGGACAAAAATGGACACATGGATCAATGGAACAGAATAGAGAGGTCAGAAGTAAACCCACACACCTATGGTCAATTAATCTTCAACAAAGGAGGAAAAGACAATTTCTTCAGCAAGTGGAGTTGAGAAAGTTGGACAGCCACATGCAAATCAATGAAGTTAGAACACACCCTCACACCATACACAAAAATAAACTCAAAATGGCTTAAAGACTTAAATATAACACATGACATCATAAAACTCCTAGAAGAGAACATAGGCAAAACATTCTCTGACATAAATCATACCAATGTTTTCTTAGGTCAGTCTCCCCAGGCAATAGAAATAAAAGCAAAAATAAACAAATGGGACCTAATCAAACTTATGAGTTTTTGCACAGTAAAGGGAACCATAAACAAAATGAAAAGGCAACTTATGGAATAGGAGAAAATCTTTGCAAATGATGTGACCAACAAGGGCTTAATTTCCAAAATATACAAACAGCTCATACAACTCAATAACAAAAAAACAAACAACCCAATTGAAATATAGGCAGAAGACCTAAATAGACATTTCTCCAAAGAAGACATATAGATGGCCAACAGGCACATGAGCAAAGCTCATCCTTGCTAATTATTAGAGAAATACAAATCAAAACTACAATGAGTTATCACCTCACACCAGTCAGAATGGCCATCATCAAAAAATCTATAAACAATAAATGCTGGAGAAGGTGTGGAGAAAAGGGAACCCTCCTACACTGTTGGTGGGAATGAAAATTGGTGCAACCACTATGGAAAACAGTATGGTGGTTCCTCAAAAAACTAAAAATGGAGTTGGCATATGATCCAGCAATCCCACTCCTGGGCATATATCTAAACAAAACTATAATTCAAAAGGATGCACCCCTATGTTCATAGCAGCACTATTTACAGTAGCCAAGACATGGAAACAACCTAAAAGTCCATTTACAGATGAATGGATAATGTGGTGTGTATATATATATATATATATATATATATATATATATATATATATATATATATACACATATAATGGAATATTATTCAGCCATAGAAAAAAATGAAATAATGCCATTTGCAACAACATGAATGGACCTAGAGATTATCATACTAAGTGAAGTAAGTCAGAAAGAGAAAGACGAATACCATATAATATCACTTATATGTGGAATCTAAAATATAACACAAAGGAACATATCTACAAAACAGAAATAGACTCACAGATATAGAGAACAGACTTGTGGTTGCCAAGGGGGAGGGGGTGTAGGAGGGGAGGATTGGTAGTTTAGGATTAGCATATGCAAACTATTATATAGGGGATGGATAAACGACAAGATCTTACTGTATAGCACAGGGAACTATATTCAATATCCTGTGATAAATCATAATGGAAACGAATATGAAAAAGAATATATATATATGTATAACTGAATCACTTTGCTGTATAGCAGAAATTAACACAACATTGTAAATGAACTATACTTCAATAAAATTTTTAAAAATTAAAAAATATTAATAATTTTAAGGTGGCAACAGCAGAGCATTAAACCAAACATGGAGCCCTTCCGAACTTGGGGCCCTGTGCAATTGCACAGGTTGCATGTCCATGAAGCAAGCTCTGCACATCACTTCTGGGTGGAAGCATTTAATTAACTATGTGACACACTCCAAAGACCTTTCTTTGCTTCAAACAAAAAGACCAGCGACATTTGAGATTGTGGCTGCTCCATCAACCTAAGTCCCTGAGAGCTACAGTGAACGGAGTACCCCCACCTCACCACTACCCATGGAGGCTATGTAGCGTAGCAATAAATAAGCTATGTTGTTAGGTTTCATGAAACATAAAATACCCCATTCTAACTGAGGCATACTCTAACCAAAGACAATAGGTTACTATTTGTCACAGGTTTACCCCAATGACATAGCCACTCATTTACCCTTTCTAGGACCAAAAAGATAACTGTCTGTCTTATCCTGTCAGTTTAATGAACAGCTAGCTCCTTCTCTGGATAAAAATCTGTACTCAGTATTGAAATTAAATAACTTTAGTGCTCAGCACAAGATAAGCCCTCAAAAAGTAATTCTAGATGTTCTAAATATTTTGAAGTTTTCCATCAAAAATCCCTGGACTCTTGTTGCACTCTACATTAGAAATCCCAACACAAAGAGTCCTAAACAAAATGAAATGTATTAACTCACAAAACTGGAAGTACAGAGGTAGGGTAATCTCTGGCTCCATTTCATGGAGAGTCCCTGGGCTCTGCCCTCCTCTGTGAGGGCTTTGTTCTCAGGCTGGCTCCTCAAGGTGGCAAAATGGCACCCAGCAGCAATGGGGGTAATGTGCTTCTTTGTTCAGAGTTTGGAGAACACAAGGAACATTTTATTTGACCATAAAGGCCTTTCTCTTCAGCCCCCTTGGACTAAACTAGATTATGTCTCCACTCCCAGAGCAATAACAATTGCTAGGGTAATGCCAAGTGCTGACAGCTTCATTCATCAACATTTATTGAGCATTTATTGAATGTGAGGCATTTTTCTGAGTTCTGTGATTGCAAGTGCTTGAATCTTGCTTCTGGAAACATTGAGAGAGGCAGAATGGGCTTTCCCTAAGTGACTTAGAGTAGTCAGAACCAACCCATCCCATTCCCATTCCCAGCTGGGACTGGGATGTACTTTCTTTATTTGCATGGATTGAGTAAAGGGGGTTAGCAGCACAATGTTGGGGTTCTGACAGGAAATGGAAGAGGCAGTAGACACTGGGCAACAAACAGTGCCTACTCTACTTTTTCTAAATAGATTTATTTTGTGAATCACAAAAAGACCTAAACTGATTTTTCCCCAAATTTGCTATCCAATTGCCATAGCTCTTTCTTAAATCAAAGCCAAACTCACCTCAACAGGTGGCTGCCCTTCACCATTCTGCAACCCTCACCTCCAACAGTCTAGCCCTTGAAACCCCTGCACTCCCTCCTCCCTCTTCTCTGCCTTGTTCCTAAACAACCTCCTCAGGTCTCCTACTTCCTTCAAGGTTTAACCATGACAGCAGTCTCAAGATTCAGGGCCCCTTGCCCTCTATTTCCAAAGGGGCCACATACTGATCTTAATAATTATTTCATTGCAAAACTAACGCTCATTCATTATAGGAAATTAGAAAAAACAGAACAGTTGCATGAATAAAAATAATCATCTACACCCAATAAATATTTTGGCCAATATCCTTCCAGTCTTCTTTCTATGTATTTTTACATAGTCGAGATCATGGTGCATATATAATTTTATATCTTGACTTCTCTTAATGTAATATTTATATGATATAGCATTTCCCATATTTTTATGAAATCTTAATAAATACTTTATAGCTTAATGATAATCTGTCCTCAGATAGCCTGTAGTACCCTTTCTGTTGGACATTTATTTCCAGTTTGTTGCTATTATGATAAAGATAAACATTTTTATGCAAGAGACTTTTTCATTATCAAATTATCTCCTTGAAATAGACTCCCAGATATGTAATCATTAGATATAAAATTTTTTTAGCTTTTCCTACATATTGTGAAAACATTGCAAAAGAGTTTACACTATTGACATTCCCACTTGGAACTTATGAAAAGGGCTGTTTTACAGCATGGATTAGTTTCCTACTGCTGCTATAACAAATTACCACAAACATGGGGGCTTAAAGCAACACAGATTTATTCTCTTATGGTTCTGGAATCTAGAAGTCCAAAATCAGTTTCAACGGGATAACATCAAGGTGTCAGCAGAGCTGGTTCCTTCTGGAAGCTCTAGGAAAAAATTAATTTCCTTGCCTTTTCTTGCTTTTGAGGCCACTTACACTCCTTGCTTGTGACCCCCTTCCTTGAAACACTCCAGTATCTTGTTTCCGTCATCATATCTCCTACTAATCTTCTGCAGACAAATCTCTCTCTGCTTCCCTCTTAAAAGGACACTTGTGATTAAATTTAAAGCCCACCAAACAGTCAGGATAATCTCAAAATCCTTAAGTTAATCATATCTGCACCATCCCTTTTGCCCAATAAGGTAATATTCAAAAGTTCTAGGAATTAGGGCATGGATATCTTTGAAGGCAATTTATTCAGGTGACCACACTACATTCTTACCAACATCAGGTATTCCCATTTTTCCTTTATTTTGGACTAATTTGACGCGTGGGACATTAAAATACCAATGACAAGTGAATTTGCATTCTATTATTTTAGCCATTTAAATTTCTTCTTTTATGACTTGTGGTCTCACCCCTGTGTCTCTTGAGATATTAATATTATGCTAACCAAATTTAAATGCGTTTTATATGCTAAGAACATCAACTTTGGGGACTTCCCTGGTGGTGCAGTGGTGAAGAATCCGCCTGCCAATGCAGGGGACACAGGTTCGAGTCCTGGTTCGGAAAGACCCCCACATGTCACGGAGCAACTAAGCCCGTGTGCCACAACTACAGAGCCTGTGCTCTAGATCCCACAAGCCACAACTACTGAGCCCATGTGCCACAACTACTGAAGCCCACGTGCCTACAGCTCGTGTTCTGCAACAAGAGAAGCCACTGCAATGAGAAGCTGGTGCACCACAACGAAGAGTAGCCCCCGCGTGCAGCAACGAAGACCCAATGCAGCCAAAAATAAATAAATTTATTTTTAAAAAAAAGAACATCAACTTTTAATTTGTTGTGTGTATTGCAAATATTTTTTCTCCTAGTTGATTGGTTGGTATTTTAATGTTTCTGTGTTTTCAGCAGCTAATTTTTCTTTTATATCTCTTTTGCAATTTATTTTTTAATATACATAGAATAAGATTTCTCTGTTAGGGGTAAAGTTCTATGAGTTTCAGCAAATGCATACAGTTAATAGAACTGTCCCGTCTTGATTGTGGTGATGTTTACACTTTTCCATAAATATTTTGATTTTTGTTTAATTATGGTAGTCCATCCTGGTCTACAGACAGAAAAATGTAATCTAATAAGATTTGTAACTTATGTGATTTCTTCTGACTCTTTTAACCTTATTATTCCTCATCTAGATATTATTTCGTGCTTTTATAGTCTTTTTATATTATACTGGGTTTTTTAATCCATTGAAATTTATTTGGGTGTACAGTAAGATGAGACTCTAAATTGATTTTTTTCCAAGTTGCTAAACTATTGTCCCTGCACCATTATTGAATAATCCATTTCTTCCACTCACAGGACTACTGGTTTGTGAGTCTTGCCTAGGGAGACATTTAAAGGTAAAATTTAAATGAATTTAAATTCATAACTAATTTTCTTGTCCTGAAATTTAAAAAAATCTTTGCTACAGAAAAGAATCTTTATTATTAAATTTTAACATATCCTGGATTCTCATGCCAAAAATAAATTAGAAGTATCTGGTTTATTGAAGTCATTTTTTTTTTCAGATCTATAGTGGAGCTAAGTGAAAAGTGACAAATTTAGCCAACCAACTAGTGCTTATCTGTGGGATTTCAAATAATTTCTGTGAAAAATTTTAATTGATTATGGATGGTGTTGTGTATGCATGCTTTTTTTTAGAATAGTAATGATAAGTATTTTTATTATTATACCTAAGACGGATTATTACCATGTGCTGGCTGCTGTTCTATTCACTTTATTTTTTTTTTCTTGGAGTATAATTGCTTTACAATGCTGTGTTAGTTTCTGCTGTACAATGAAGTGAATCAGCTATTTGTATACCTATATCCCCTCCCTCTTGGACCTCCCTCCCACCACCCCTATCCCACCCATCTAGGTCATCACAGCACTGAGCTGAGCCTCCTGTGCTTTTTAGCATGTTCCCACTAGCTATCTATATTACGCATGGTAGTGTATATATGTCCACCCTAATCTCCCAATTTGTCCCACCCACCGCTTCCACCACTGTATCCACATGTCCATTCTCCACGTCTGCGTCTCTATTCCTGCCCTGCAAATAGGTTCATCTGTACCATTTTTCTAGTTTACACGTATATGCGTTAATATACGATATTTGTTTTTCTTTTCCTGACTTACTTCACTCTGTAAGACAGACTCTAGGTCCATCCACATCTCTACAGATGACCCAATTTCGTTCCTTTTCATGGATGAGTAATATTCCATTGTATATATGTACCACATCTTCTTTATCCATTCATCTGTCAATGAGCATTTAGGTTGCTTCCATGTCCTGGCTATTGTAAATAGTGCTGCAATGAACATTGGGGTACATGTGTCCTTTTGAATTATGGTTTTCTCAGGGTATATGCCCAGTAGTGGGATTGCTGGGTCATGTGGTAGTTCTATTTTTCATTTTTTTAAGGAACCTCCATACTGTTCTCCACAATGGCTGTATCAATTTACATTCCCACCAACAGTGCAAAAGTGTTCCATTTTCTCCACACCCTCTCCATCATTTATTCTTTGTAGATTTTTTTGTTGATGGCCATTCTGACTGGTGTGAGGTGATACCTCATTGTAGTTTTGATTTGCATTTCTCTAATAATTAGTGATGTTGAGCATCTTTTCATGTGTTTGTTGCCCATTTGTATGTCTTCTTTAGAGAAATGTTTATTTAGGGCTTCCACCCATTTTTAAATTGGGTTGTTTGTTTTTGTGATATTGAGCTCCATGAGCTGTTTGTATATTTTGGGGGTTAATCCTTTGTCCGTTGCTTCATTTGCAAATATTTTCTCCCATTCTGAGGGTTATTTTTTTGGCTTGTTTATGGTTTCCTTGGCTAGGCAAAAGCTTTTAAGTTTAATTAGGTCCCATTTGTTTATTTTTGTTTTTATTCTCATTATTCCAGGAGGTGGGTCAAAAAAGATCTTACCGTGATTTTGGTCAAAGAGTTTTTCCTATGTTTTCCTCTAAGAGTTTTATAGTGTCTGGTCTCATATTTAGGTCTTTAATCCATTTTGAGTTTATTTTTGTGTAAGGTGTTAGGGAGTGTTCCAGTTTCATTCTTTTACTTGTAGCTGTCCAGTTTTCCCAAGACCACTTATTGAAGAGACTGTCTTTTCTCATTGTATGTTCTTGCCTCCTTTGTCATAAATGAGGTGACCAGAGGCATGTGGGTTTATCTCTGGGCTTTCTATCCTGTTCCATTGATCTATATTTCTGGTTTTCTGCCAGTACCATACTGTCTTGATTCCTGTAGCTTTGTGGTATAGTCTGAAGTCAGGGAGCCTGATTCCTCCAGCTCCATTTTTCTTTCTCAAGATTGCTTTGCTATTGGGGGTCTTTTGTGTTTCCATACACATCGTAAATTTTTTTGTTTTAATTCTGGGAAGAATGCCATTGGTAGTTTGATAGGGATTGCATTGAATCTGTAGATTACTTTGGGTAGTATAGTCATTTTCACAATATTGATTCTTCCAATCCAAGAACATCGTATATTTCTCCATCTGTTTCTGTCATCTTTGATTTCTTTCATTAGTGTTTTATAGTTTTCTGAGTACAAGTCTTTTGCCTCCTTAGGTAAGTTTATTCCTAGGTGTTTTACTATTTTTGTTGCGATGGTAAATGGGAGTGTTTCCTTAATTTCTCTGATTTTTTGTTGTTAGTGTATAGGAATGCAAGAGATTTCTGTGCATTAATTTTGTATACTGCAACCTTACCAAATTCATTGATTAGTTCTGGTAGTTTTCTGGTGGCATCTTTAGGATTTTCTGTGTAGAGTATCATGTCGTCTGTGAACAGTGACGGTTTTAATTCTTCTTTTCCAATTTGGATTCCTTTTATTCCTTTTTCTTCTCTGATTGCTGTGGCTAGGACTTCCAAAACTATGTTGAATAAGAGTGGCAAGAGTGGACATCCTTGCCTTGTTCCTGATCTTAGTGGAAATGCTTTCAGTTTTTCACCATTGAGAATGATATTTGCTGTGGGTTTGTCATATATGGCCTTTATTATGTTGAGATAGTTTCCCTCTATGCCTATTTTCTGGAGAGTTTTTATCATAAATGGGTGTTGAATTTTGTCAAAAGCTTTTCTTCATCTATTGAGATGGTCATACAGTTTTTATTCCTTAATTTGTTAATACGGTGCATCACATTGATTGATTTGCATATATTGAAAAATCCTTGCATTCCTGGGATAAATCCCACTTGATCATGGTGTATGATCCTTTTAATGTGTTGTTGGATCCTGTTTGCTAGTATTTTGTTGAAGATTTCTGCATCTATGTTCATCAGTGATATCAATCTGTAATTTTCCTTTTTGTGTGATATCTTTGTCTGGTTTTGGTATCATGGTGATGGTGGCCTTGCAGAATGAGCTTGGGAGTGTTCCTTCCTCTGCAATTTTTTGGAAGAGTTTGAGAAGCATGGGTGTTAGCTCTTCTCTAAATGTTTGATAGAATTCACATGTGAAGCCAGCTGGACCTGGACTTTTGTTTGTTGGAAGATTTTAAATCATGGTTTCAATTTCATTACTTGTGATTGGTCTGCTTATATTTTCTATTTCTTCCTGGTTTAGTCTTGGAAGGTTGTACCTTTCTAAGAATTTGTCCATTTCTTCCAGGTTGTGCATTCTAT
The DNA here is from genome assembly GCF_965194805.1 of Balaenoptera borealis. Lineage (NCBI taxonomy): Eukaryota > Metazoa > Chordata > Mammalia > Artiodactyla > Balaenopteridae > Balaenoptera > Balaenoptera borealis. The sequence continues at coordinate 31,635,588 of NC_138872.1, read as the reverse complement.
TGGCATATAGTTTTTTGTAGTAGTCTCTTATAATCCTTTGTATTTCTGTGGTGTCAGATGTAATTTCTCCTTTTTCACTTCTAATTTTATTGATTTGTGTCCTCTCCCTTTTTTTCTTCATGAGTCTGGCTAATGGTTTATCAATTTTGTTTATCTTCTCAAAGAACAAACTTTTAGTTTTATTGATCTTTGCTACTGCTTTCTTCATTTCTATTTTGTTTACTTCTGCTCTGATCTTTATGATTTCTTTCCTTCTACTGATTTCGGGTTTTCTTTGTTCTTCTTTGTCTAGTTGTTTTAGGTGTAAGGTTAGATGGTTTATTTGAGATTTTTCTTGTTTCTTGAGGTGAAATTGAATTGCTACAAACATCCCTCTTAGAACAGCTTTTGCTGTCTCACATAGGTTTTGTGTCATTGTGTTTTTGTTGTCATTTGTTTCTATGTATTTTTAAATTTCCTCTTTGATTTCTTCAGTGATCTCTTGGTTATTTAGTAGCACACTGTTTAGCCTCCATTTATTTGTGTTTTTTACAGTTTTTTTTCTTGTAATTGATTTCTAATCAGTGTTGTGGTCAGAAACGATGCTTGATACAATTTCAATTTCAAAAATTTTCTGAGGTTGATTTGTGACTCAAGTTGTAATCTATCCTGGAGAATAATCTCTTCAAATATTTTCTCAGGCCCTTTCTTTTTCGCTTCTTCTTCTTGGACCCCTATAATTCTGTGTGAACTTGAGAAGAAAGTGTATTCTGCCACTTTTGGGTGGAATGTTCCATAAATATCAATTAAATCTATCTGGCCTATTGTGTCATTTAAAGCTTGTGTTTCCTTATTTACTTTCTGTTTGGATGATATATTCATTGGTGTAAGTGGGGTGTTAAAGTCCCCTACTATTATTGTGTTACTGTTGATTTCCCCTTTCATGGTTGTTAGCATTTGCCTTATGTATTGAGGTGCTCCTACATTGGCTGCATAAACATTTAAATTGTTGTCTTCTTCTTGGATTGATCCCTTGATCATTATGTAGTGTCCTTCCTTATGTCTTGTAACAGTCTTTATTTTAAAGTCTATTTTATCTGATACGAGTATTGCTACTCCAGTTTTCTTTTGATTTCCATTTGCATGGAATATCTTTTTCCATCCCCTCACTTTCAGGCTGTGTGTGTCCTTAGGTCTGAAGTGGGTCTCTTTTAGACAGCATATATAAGGGTCTTGTTTTTGTATCCATTCAGCCAGTCTGTGTCTTTTGGTTGGGGCATTTAATCCATTTACATTCAAGGTTACTATCATTATGTATGTTCCTATTACCATTTTCTTAATTGTTTTGGGTTTTTTTTTGTTTTGTTTTGTTTTTTGTTTTTTTCCTGGTTCAAGTCACTGTAATCTGCTTATATAAACAATAACAGTACATAAGAAAAACAAACACTATATGATAGGAACAATGGATAATTAATTACCAGATCATGAGTCACTTTTTTCTATTGTTTTTCCCGCCTAGAGTAGTTCCTTTAGCATTTGTGGTAAGGCTGGTTTGGTGGTACTGAATTCTCTTAGCTTTGGCTTCTCTGTAAAACTTTTGATTTCTCTGTCAAATCTGAATGAGATCCTTGTTAGGTAGAGTAATCTTTCATCACTTCAAGTATATCCTGCCACTCTCTTCTGGCCGGCAGCGTTTCTGCTGAAAACTCAGCTGATAACCTTATGGGGATTCCTTCGTATGTTATTTTTTGCTTTTCCCTTGCTGCTTTTAATATTTTTTCTTTGAATTTAATTTTTGTTAGTTTGATTAATATGTGTCTTGGTGTGTTTCTCCTAGGGTTTATCATGTATGGGACTCTCTGTACTTCCTGGACTTTGGTGGCTATTTCCTTTCTCATGGTAGGGAAGTTTTCCACTATATTCTCTTCAAATATTTTCTCAGACCCTTTCTTTTTCTCTTCTTCTTCTGGGACCCCTATAATTCGAATGTTGGTGTGTTTAGTATTGTCCCAGAGGTCTGTGAGATTGTCTTCAATTCTTTTCATTCCTTTTTCTTTATTCTGCTCCTTGGCAATTATTTCCACCGTTCTGTCTTCCAGCTCACTTATTCGTTCTTCTGCCTCAGTTGTTCTGTTACTGATTCCTTCTACAGTACTTTTCATTTCATTTATTGTGTTGTTCATCTCTCTTTGTTTGTTCTTTAGTCTTTGTAGATCTTTGTTAAACATTTCTTGTATTTTCTCAGTCCATGCCTCCATTCTATTTCTGAGATTCTGGATCATCTTTACTATCATCACTTTGAATTCTTTTTCAGGTAGGTTGCCCATTTCCTCTTCATTTATTTGGTCATGTGGGTTTTTACTTTCCTCCTTCATCTGTAACATATTTTTTTGTCATCTCACTTTTTTTTTCTTTTTGGATGGGTGGTATTTTTTTCCTGTCTTACTGGTTGTTTGCCCTGAGGCTCCCAACACTGGAGTTTTTAGGCTGTTGTGTAGAGCTAGGTCTTGGTGGCGAGATGAGGACCTCTGGGACACCTCATTCCAATGAATATTCCCTGTGGTCTGAGGTTCTCTCTTAGTTCAGTGGTTCAGACTCAGAGCTCCCACATCAGAAGTTCAGGCCTGATCCCTGGTTCATGAACCAAGATCCCAAAAACTGCTAATGGTGGTAAAAAAAGAAAGAAAAGGAATGAAAGAAAGAATGAAGGAAAACAGGAGGAGAACAATAGCAAAGAGTAAAAAATAAAATAAGATTGGAAAACTAACAGATATGTTAGAAAAAATATAGATGAAACAACAACAGGAACATAAAACAGAACCACAATAGCAAAAAAGAGGGGGGGGGGGAAGCAGGAAAGGCCTTGTAAGTGGGTGGTGGGGCTTACGCAGGGGCGGGGTTTAGGCAGGGTTGGGGCCTATGCTTAGGACCCACATGGTCAGAAAAGGCCTTGGGGGGTTGGCATGGGGCTTAGGCTCAGCACAGGAGGGGCCCAGGAGTGCTTCTGGCCTTGGACGGCAAAGGACCAGGTCCAGGACCCCAGCAGACTCCCTGGGCCTGAGTGGGTGGGGGAAACACTAGGTGCATTCCCCCCCAATCCGCTGATCCTGGAAGGTGCCTCCCCATTGGCCTCTCTTCTTCCCCCCCCCCATGCCCCAGGACCCACACAGCCAGAGGGGGCTCTGAAAGGCAGGGGACCAGGCCCAGAAGCCCAATAGGCTTTCCAGGGCCCAAGTGGGTAGGGGAAACACCCGTGGTGTTTCCCCTGATCCTCTGGTCCTGGAGGGTCATGCCCCATCTGCCTCTCCTCCTCTGCTCCCCTCCTCACTCCCTCCTATGGCACTGTGTATGCATGCTTGTGCATGGCTGCGTGCATACATGTATGTGTGTGTGCATGTTGTTTGTTTAGGCCCTTGCTCCTTAAAGTGTGTTTCCCAACCAACAGCATCAGCCCACCTGAGCTTTTAGAAATTTAGGATCCTGGGCCCCACCCCAATTTACTGAATGGGAATGTGCATTTTTACAAAATCTCCAGGTGATCATATGTATGTTGAATTCTGAGAAACAGTGGCTTCAGCGTGGCCTTATCACTTGGCTTGGCTAAGGTTCCCATTTTGATAAATTCTCTCTGCAAAGCAAGGCTTTTTAATCACAGCAGAGGAATAGAGACTCATCTAGGTAACTCCATTCAAGGGGACTGAGAAGCATCAAGGCAGCTACAGGGACTGAGTTGTTTGGTGCCCCCCTCAACATGAACAGATCCCTGGTCATCACTCTTGTTCTCCACAATTAATGTGACTTGGCCATGACCTGGGTCTCTGCTTCTATTTATCTTTATATTTTTCCCCTAATTATATTGGCTGGTTTTTTCCCATAACTTCCTGGTAAAATTCCATAAAAAGATTGATTGTCCTAATTATTCACCTCACTTTATTAAGCAGAACTCCATGCATAAGCATTCTCATGGCCAGCCTGTGTATTATCTACCCTTGGGTCTATTGGGGACCCGCTACTGGGAGGGTCACCTCCCTTATCACCAAGGGTGATATAGTCTCCCTTAGAAGGGTTCCAGGGTATGGAATGCCTAAGTGTTGTCATACTTGCTCTTCTCATACTTAAAAAGATAGCACTATGGTCCATCACAGTATGAGATCTGAGCTCTGTTCCCAGGGATGAACTGAATTTGTTGAAACATTCACTACCTCTCCAAAAAGTGTGTGTGATTGGTAGAGACTTAACTGTACCTATGAGTAAAAAGTCACTGAGTGCTCAGGAAACACAGTGAATATACTGTCCCATCCATAAATCAAAATCACAGTCTTGTCCACAACCACCCATCATTTGCCCACTTAAAACCAACCAAATATAAACTTTTCACCTTCTTCCTTTGCCATGATATTTCTCTCCTAGCCCTGCATGTTTGATTCCTAAGCCCAGTCCTTGGGCTCCCCTGTCTTCACTCCACATTCAGGTTAACATCTCAGCCACCCCAAGCTGCTTGTCCTTGTCCACTCAAGGACTCAAAAATAAGTTTTCAGGTGGCAGAAGCTATTTCCACAGTCCAACTCTCCAGGGGTCATCTCAGGCCTGGTCTCTGCTCTTTCCATGCCAGCTTTCAGGAGTCATTTTGGCCAAATAGGACACAATGACTAGTAACCATTTACTGAACATCTGCCAAGCTGAGGGAGAGACAGGAGTAGATCTAGTCCCTACCCTTAGAGGGCTCACCATCTGCTAAACAGATAAAACCAACTCACAGTAAAGAGAAAAGTGATTACAGACAAATGGGATTTTACTTGAGGCAATTAGAGAGGAGTGAAGTCTGGCCAGAGTGTTTACCTTAACATTACAATGTTCACAAGTAAACTGGCCAAGTCCAATCCATCAGCTGCCTCATTTGTTTTATACATTCATTCATTCATTTAGCAAACATGTGTTGAACACTCAGTATCATATAATCCTCATGATACTGAAAGGCAGATACTATTATTTTCTTTTTACAGATGAGGAAACTGAAGATTAGAAAGGCAAAATGACTTGCCCAAGATCACATGACTCATAAGTGATAGGGCTGGGATTCAGACTCAGTGCTGCTGCCTTTTTCTCAAGCTCTCACTTCAGTCATTGTACCATTGGCTCCTTATCCAGGGTTGGGATTCAAAACTAGCAGTAAAGGCAGACTCTGACAGGGAGTAGGATAATAAAACTTGCTGTTGGAAAAATTGTAGATATTTTCTCCAGATAGGAGTAAGAGCTAAATGAGAGACCTGACTGCCTCCTACACAAGAATCTGGGAGGTGAAGGACATTGGAGCCACTTGTGGAAGTCTCAAAGACCAAGCAAAAATAGTGAGGACTTGCTGTAAGGTCACCAGCTTAGGGAGGGGACACACAAGTCCCTATAGGCCTACTTGGGGTGGGAGGGGTGATGTTGGAGGTAGGCAGAAGGGACCACAGAGGCCCAAGCTACACAGGTGAGTGTTGGCAAGGATGAGGGTGGGGATGTGCCCTTCTCATGTCATGCTGAGTCCAGCCCCTAAGACAAGAACATGGCTAGATTAAAAAGAGAAAAGTCTCTGAGCTATTCTGTAACAGACCTCAGCCCAAGTGCCAGCAGGGTAAGTGACAGCGAAGACAAAGACAGAGAAGTCAGAAGACCATGAAAAGACCCCACATGGACCCCAGAATCCGCATATTCCTCAGTATTAGAAAGATACATCAGCCCCTTGCCCATACACCCTAATCCATCTTAGGAAGAAACACAGGTGATTTTATCCTGAAGATCCCAGGTATTAGTTAAATGGGACTGGTTAAAATATTGTGCTATAGTTAAGTTCTAAAATGGCGGGGAGGGGGGTGGAAATCAGCTCCCTTCTACCACTCCTGAGTGGATGCGGGTTCACATAAGAAAACAGCATTATTTACAAACAAACCAACCACATTTTCCTTGATAAAAGAGTTGCTGGGGCTTCCCTGGTGGCGCAGTGGTTGAGAATCTGCCTGCCAATGCAGGGGACACGGGTTCGAGCCCTGGTCTGGGAAGATCCCACATGCCACGCAGCAACTAGGCCCGTGAGCCACAACTACTGAGCCTGCGCGTCTGGAGCCTGTGCTCCACAACAGGAGAGGCCGCGATAGTGAGAGGCCCGCGCACCGCGATGAAGAGTGGCCCCCGCTTGCCACAACTAGAGAAAGCCCTCGCACAGAAACGAAGACCCAACACAGCCAAAAATAAATAATAAATAAATAATAAATAAGTTAAAAAAAAATTAAAAAAAAAAAAAAGAGTTGCTGTGGGAGTATTTTGTAAATCTCCTGCACGTGCACAAGTGTGCACACACAGTGGAGTTACATCTAATGCAGAGGTTAGGCACTAAAGTAAGATGAAATCACATCCATTGTTTTTAAATATCTTTTAAAAATCCTTTCAAAGGTTATCACACTGGAGACCAGCCAAGTTGAACTCTGGAATAACAAGCTGGTTCTACAATAGAGCACCAGAATGAAAAATGCACATCTTTAAACCCCACACTCACCCTCCAATGGCTGGACCCTGGGAGAGGCGTGAGGAACTGAAAGTCACTGAGGACCAGCAGAGCAACTACTTCCACTGTGACAGTGAACATTGTTATGGGAGAAGGAATTGACATCTCAGTGATGGGTCTGATGTTGTTGTAGAAGATGAGCCCAGAAGTCCTGGGATTTACACAGCAGCCCACAGGCTGAGAAGAAAGCATCCATTCAAGGAAGTTTCTGGAGTTTCTGCTCCTACGGACATTTGCAAATAAGTTCAACAGCCATCTGCCTTGACTACTTTGACCAAGCCAGCTGCCTGATCAAGAAGGCATGAAACAAGAGGTCCAGGCTACACTCCTCTCAGCTTGAAATCGAGTCTCCCTAAAACCAGGTTCCTCTGCTGAGATTACAATCTCTATCCAGAATGATTATTCCCTTTCTTGTCCAACACCTGTTCTCCTCAAGACTGAGGGGAATCAAAGAAAAGGGGGGATTGAAACCAAGCAGGACCCTGTGGGTTTCCCAGGCACAAATCCCACTTTTCATGTGTAGGAAATAGAGTTCATTCAGCCTCCATGACCTTCTGTGAGTTCCAGAGGGCAGTTCAAACAGTTGCTAATCAGGGAAGAGAGGGGATGCAGAGATGGAGGAGCAGTCAAGAAATAATAGTGCAGGACTTCCCTGGTGGCACAGTGGTTAAGAATCCACCTGCCAATGCAGGGGACACAGGTTCGATCCATGGTCCAGGAAGATCCCACATGCTATGGAGCAAGTAAGCTCATGTGCCACAACTACTGAGCCTGCGCTCTAGAGCCCGTGAGCCACAACTACTGAAGCCCACATACTTAGAGCCTGTGCTTCATAACAAGAGTAGCCACTGCAATGAGAAGTCCGTGCACCACAATGAAGAGTAGCCCCCGCTCGCTGCAACTAGCGAAAGCCCACGTGCAGCAACAAAGACCCAACGCAGCCAAAAATAAATAAATTTTTTAAAAAAGAAACAATAGTGCAGCCTTGAGGCAGGGTCCTGGTTCCTCCTCAAGAGATATACATAACAATATCTTTGATCTCTTCTGCAGAACTAAAACCCTCACCAAATGGAAGATGGTACTACTTGATGAAGCATTCTTCATTCCATAATGAAGGTCACAGTTCGACAACCTCCAGAATCACAGAAGCCCATCATGAAACCACCTGATGCCAGATGATCTGTGGATTGAAGGAATGCAGGCCCTGCAGGCACCCTGATCCTTATCAGCAGCCCCGCCCCTTGAATATAAGACTCCTCACAAAACCCCCAGGTTGGGACACACAGTTTTGAGGGCATTAGCTGCTGTGACCCCTTTGCCTGGCAAAGCAATAAAGCTATTCTTTTCCACTTCACCCAAACTCTGTCTCTGAGATTCAATTCAGTGCCTGTATACAGAGGTCAAATTTCAGTATCAAGCTCACAAGTCACAACTCACTTCCACCTCCCACAGCAGTGAGGCCAGTGCAGCTGCAGCCCTGCAGCACTGATCCAAGCTGTTACCATCACATGCTCTTCCTCCCCTGGAACTAAGGTGCAAGGAAAGGAAAGCTGAAACATTGCTGTCATCTTCCACTGACATGAAAGCCATGGCTTCATCCCTTCATCCATGTTTCTCTCACACAAACACTGAAAGTCTTGCTGCGGGAAAAGCAAAATGTTAAAGGCGTCAAAAAACAGGAATCTGCTAGTGACTAATCAGATTCTTCAATCTCTCTGTAGGAATTCTGGAAGCAGGACAGGCTCCACTGGACTGGGTAAATCCCTGGGGCTCAGGCGTAATTCAGCCCAAAGAGAGATACTGGATTACCATTAGTCTGGGTAGGTCAGGGCTAAGGATTAATTTAAATACTGAAGAGACATGGCCCGCAGGTCAAGCAATGGGTCTTACCATCATTAACAGCATATAGTTTTGTTATCTCTGCAGATCAAGGCTCAAGAACAGCCCTGGGAGCTCCACACTTCTTAAGGTTGAAATCCATTCATTCATTCATTCTTTTGACAAATATTTATGTAATATCCTCTTTGTGTTTGGCCCCCAGGACTATAATATTAAACAAAAAACCAGTCCTTGATTTCAAGAAGTTTATATGCTAGTAGGGAGAGACAAACTATAAACCAATTTTTAAAGTGTATATATATGTAATATATTAGATAGATGAACAAAGCAGAGTAAGACACTAGAGAGTGCCAGTGGGGGTGCTATTTTACATGAATGGTCAAGGAAGGTCTCTCTGAGTAGGGATCCCAAGTAAGTGAGGAATGAGTCATGCTGAAATCTGAGGAAAAGCACTCCAGACAGAGGTAATAACAAGTGCAAAGGCCCTGAGGTGTGAGCTTCTTCGTTAGGTTCAAAAAACAAGAGGGGAAACAAGAGGGGCTAGATCAGAGTGAGTAAGGAGAAGAACAATAGAAGCTATGGTCAAGGTTGTAATAGAGGCCAACAATACCCTTTCATGTCATGGGAAGGCTTTATATTTTACTCTGAATCAGATGAGATGTCTCTGGAGGGTTTTAAGCAAAGAGATACGTTGGTCATAATGATATGACCAATAATTTTAGAAAGATAAATCTGACTTCTGTAGGGAAAACAATGTTGGCCAGGACCTTGCCGGGAGACCTGTCAGGAGGCTATTGCACTAATCAATACAAGAGTTGATAGTGGCCTGAGCCAGGGTGGTGGCAGTGGAGAGGGTGATAGGTGCTCATATTTTGAACCTCTTATGAAAGTTGAGCCAATAAGTTTTGCCACCATATTGGATTTGAAAGATAGGAAAAAAAGGGTGGAGGTGTTCAAAAATAAGTTCAAGGTCAAGCTAGACTTCACTTCTTAAAAAGGGGAAATTTTTATTTACTGCAATTTCCAAATAGCCGTGGAGAAGGTTGGCCAGCCTAGCAGGCTTTCTACCATGAAAGAAGCAAGCAGGACCAAGCTGAACCAAAGGCTTGGAGACAGCACACAATGAGAAGTGTTATGGACGGAAATGGAGCTCAAGGAGGTGTGGCTTCAGCAACATGGGAGATGGCTGTGAGGTAAGTGATGTGATTACTCACACAGTTTTCCAAACCTTCCCTAAAATTGCCAAATTTTCAAAATACCATGTGTGATCACAATTCTATGGGTGTGGGCTTTGTGCCCAGTCTGTTCTTGGAAATTTAAAGAGATTGTTAGGAAGTCTATGGAGTTTGAAAAGATTGGTAGAAAGTCTCCCAACTCTCAGAAGCCATAAAATTGGGGATTCCAGCCACATTTAGCCAGCTACCCACATAGCAGGGCTCCTGTCTATAATATCAGAGTGCTAAGATATATTTATTTAAATGTTTTATCTGGGAGTCTTAGCTCCTCACCAAACTGGTAGGTTTCTTGAAGACAGAGATGGGTTTACATTTTTTCACATCCTCAGGGGCTCATACATGCTCTAAACAAAGCCGTCAAACTGAACGTAATTGGATTAATTAACTTGGATTCCACATGTTCTTGGAAATTTTAGCTCATACTCCGGTTCCTTCATTATCTTAGTTTGGAGTCTCTCAAAAACGGACCCTGAGACAGCAATTGACATGCAGGTGGTTTATTTTGGGGGTGATCTCAGGAAGCACCAAGAGGAGAGTGGGAAAGTAAGACATATCAGGGAAGGCAGCCAGTATAGGGGGCATTAGTAACAGTGACCACAGTGAACAACTGGGAGCTCAGTTCTGCTGGAGAACCCTTAGGGACAACGTAGAGCACATCTCAGTGTTGTCCCATACAATGGGGAGTAAGCTAGAATATCCACCAAATCCCATCAGTCATTAGGTCAGACCTATTCCCAGGATTCCTAAATCTCTGGCATTCCAGCCTGCCCTATACATGGCCAGATTCCAAAGACTAGAGAACACCTTCAGAGAGTCTCAAGTGCTTGCAATAGAAAGCCTTTGGTGAGGAAGTGCCAAGGGGATAATTAGGATGGGGCATCAATAGCAACTGCTAAACTCATTTTCTTCCTTTTGTTTTTAAGTGATAAAATGCTGGCTCACAGAGTAACTGAAAAGAATGGCTGCATCAGTATTCTCTCTCTCTCTCTCTCTCTCTCTCTCTCTCTCTCTCTCTCTCTCTCTCTCTCTCTCTCTCTCTCCCCTGTCCTCTGCTTTCCTTACTGTCTTTACTCTGAGCAGTTCTTCAAGTCTTCACAGGTCAATGGCAACACACTCCCTGGTGCAACTTCAGCCTTATATCATCTTCCATCATCCTCACACCCGGAAATCCCAGAAGAAAGAACTTTGCCTTCCCAAAACCTTCAACAAATGTCTCATTGGACCAGCCTGAGTTATTTGCTCATGCCTGATATGGGCCATGGAGATGAAATAAGTGGATTTGAAAGTCCAGGTTTTGTGCCCCCACCAGAGCCTTGGAAGTTGGACTTAACTCCACAATAACAACATAGACAAGGTAAGAAATCAAAGGTCTATAAAGGGATAGAAATTTGCTCATAATCACACTGTGCAATCAATAAGAGAATGACAGACTACCCAACAGAAAAATGGGCAAAATTTTGAGCAAACACTTCAATGAAGAGGTTATCTAAATGGTTAATAAACATATGAAAATATGCCCAACCTTATTAGTCATAAGAGAAATGCAAATTAAAAACACGGTGAGATATCACTACACAACCAGCAGGAAGGCTAAGATGAAAATGACAGTAAGTACCAACTATTGGCAAGAATGCAGAGCAATTGGAAATTTCACACATTGTTGGTAAGAGTGAGGTTGGTGAAAATATTTTGGAAAATTACTTTGTAGTATCTATAGATACTAAAAAAACGCCTACCCTGTGGCTCACCAAACCCACTCCTTGTTATATGAGCAATAGAAATGCAAACATATATCCATCAAGACATGCACAAGAATGTCATAGCAGTTTTAGTTATAATAGCCAAAGACTGGAAACAATTCACATGTCCATAAAAAGCAGAATGAATAAATAAACCATGGTATGGTCATAAAGTAGAACACAGTACACCAATGAAAAAGAATGACCTTTGTGCTATACACAATATGGATGATCTAACATATAATGTTGAGTAATGATGCCAGACATGAAAGAATAGGCACTGAGTGAGTCCACTTATATGAATTTCAAGAACAGACAAAATTAATCTCTGCTATTAGAAGTCAGGATAGTGGTTACCCTTGAGAAGGTGGTGGCTGGGAAGATGGCACAGGGTAGGGAGCTTTTGAAGTATTAATCATACTCTGTTTCTCTAACTGGCTGTCAGTTTCATGAGTGAGTTCAGTTTGTGAAAATTCATCAAAGAGTTCAATTTTGTCCACTTTTTGGAAAGTATGATATAGTTCAATATTATTTTAAAATTTAATAAAAATTTTGGATATCCATCAAAATTTTTAAATCCATCCTCTTACTGAAAGAGATGGAAATAATAAAACCAAGGCCTTATCTCCCAATCAGAAGGTTTTCCACCAAACAAATTCCTAGACACACCTTCAAGTTTCCCTTTTACCAGCCCCAACCAAAGCTAATTGCTCCTGCATTCTAGTCTATTGGAGAATGGAGTCCCAACATCTCTCATTCTCATCAGAATGCAAAGGCTGTTTCCCAGCCTGGCCTGGATCACTCTTGTAGCAGCCCATTCTACCCTCCCTATTCTGGGTGTGAGGTGGCTGCCAGGATTCCAGCCTCCCTTTTCACCAGCTCTTTCTTTTCTGGAATTTCCTTGAGCCAAATGTCTTTGAGTCTTTGGCTGATCTTTCTGAGCTCTTTCAAACTCCTGTTTAATTCCTTCAATGGATAAAAGTGTTCCATATTCAGGATGAACAGATGGATGCATGAGAAATGAAATTCACATAGTCATTAAGGCCCTTGGTCCTCATTGCCAAGGTCAGATTATAGGATCTCCCAGAATTCAGGCTATAAGAGACACACTACCCCATAGGAAATTTGAGAGTCATGTGTCCTCAGAGCTCCAGCTCAGGGACCCATTTTTCTTTTTTCTGGTCTCCTTGAGGTGATGGCATCTCTTTCTGGAACAATATTTGAACTTACTTAAGCTTAAAAGTTAGTCTAATGGGGTGGAAAAATCAGTCTATGACCAGAGTAAGGTGTCCTCTGAAACCAGGACTGAGGGTCAGTCTGAGATGGGGTCAGAAATCCCTCCATGACCCCAAGGGATGGGTCACAACCACAAATCCAAGTTTCTTTTAGTGGGAAGCAGATAAAGTACTATGTCAGGATGAAGGTATGCAGATGCCCTGGCAAAATACACCCGAGCAGCCACTCTGACTCAGGATGAAAAAAAAAGAAACTGTGGGGTTTGGCTATGGAAGTGTCACTTTTTCCCAATGTCCAAGCCACTTTGTAGTAAACTTTCAAATCAAGGCGCATTTGGGGCAATATTCAGTGTCTAACAAGCTTCAGGGCCACTCTAAATTCACTTCAATCTCTCTCCTCTCTAGCCAAAGAGCTTACACTGAGAAACCCTGCTCTCCAGGCCCACCTGACCCTTCCCTTGGCCTCAGACCTACCTCCAAGTCTCGCCCCTCAGGTCCACCTGGCACTCAACACTCACTGTCTCCCAGTCCTTGTCACAGGCACAGTAAGCCTAACAATCTCAGAGTGTTCTAACTTTTGGGGACCCTAAACCCACAGCTTCTCATGTCAAGGTCACCCATGTGGTTTGGATTACCCCAAATGCACACCCTAAGATAAGGATTTGAGTACAAGTTTAATTTGGGGGGGGGGGAGCGATAGCAGGAAACACTCATTTGGGAGTTGAAAAGAGAAGAGAATGTAGCCCCCCAAAAGGGTTTATTATCAAGCAAGTTACCACTGTGAACTACTGTAGCTTAACCCTGGTGAGGAATCCTGGGAGAGTATGTAGAACACCCTTCAGAGTGATCTCAACTAAGGATGAGGAAGCTCTCAATCGTTAGTACTCTTCCTTCTCAGTAGCTCTCAGGCACTTGGTGGTTGCTCCGTACACAGGCCATACACACTCCCTAGCCAGAAAAGGAAGCCCGCAGGCAGAGAATCACAAACATTCATTGTAAACCACTTTTAGGGTGCAGAGATGAATGCTGCAGGAATGTGGGCCACACACCAACAGCATTTGCTACATTCTTCATAATATCGCCAGCACCCATCACCCCAGTGTCTACTGAGGACTGATCAAGGACTTGGCCCTATGAAAGGCTGTGCCATGAGGACAGAGAGGAGATTCAAGTGCCAGCCTTGGGCAGACAAAGCTCACACAGGCAGCAAGAGCCAAGACTATCAGATAGCCAATGGCACCTGGCCTGACAAGTGACCATTCTGAACGTGCATTATAGAGGACCAAGGATGGGAAGAAAACCCAGTGGGGGTACAACCAAAACTGGGTCTTGAGGAATGCACAGGATCTGGACAGGCAAAAGAAGAGTAGGATGGTAGGAACAGAAGAGGTGAGGGAGTGAACAAGGCCAAGGAGGTGGTCAAAGAGACTGGGAGTGAGGGTACAGCTAGTTGTGTGTAAGGCTGGCAAGGGAAGTCTAAAACAATTTAATCTATCAACCAAATGTGCATTAGTTCCCACTGCACACATGGTGTGGAAAGGAAGGATGTCAGTTTGATTAGGTATGCATTCTGTTATGGCATAATTATTTATTAATTAGAGGGTAAAGAATTATCAGTCAGTGCTGGAATGGCAGGGATTTGGGAAGTTGGATTGAATGAAGTAAGTGATAGTGGAACTGAGCAGGACCCTGTGGGACTCCTAGGCACAAAAGCCTTTCTGTGTCCCCTTCCTTGAGTTCCAAAGGGCAGGTTCAAACAGTTGCTAATCAGGGAAGGGAGAGAATGCAGAGATAAGGGAGGAGCAGTCAAGAAACAATGGTGCAGCCTTGGGGACAGGGTCCCGGTTCCCCCTCAAGGGATACACATAATATCTTTGAGTTCTTCTGCAGAACTAAAACCCCACCAAATGGAAAATGTTAACTCCTTGATGAAGCACTCTTCATTCCAGAGAAGGTCACATTTTGCCCATCATCACCAGACTCCCCCTTTGCCTGGCAAAACAATAAAACTATTCTTTTCTACTTCACCCAAAACTCCATCACCAAGATTTATTTCAGTGTCGGGGGTACAGGGCCCAAATTCGGCTTCAGCAGGGATCCATTGAAGCTTGTTGAGCAAGAGTGGCATGATGAAAGAGTTATTTAAATTGTGATAGTGTCCCTACCAGGAGGAGATACAGTGTCTTCCAGTGCCTATTTATTCCCAGTAGATGATTTCCTTCCTTCCCCCAGTGAGAATACACAGCTGGTTCTCCCCAGCCCACCTCCGCATCTCTACCATAGCAACAGTGGTTAAAACAACTCAAACCTATCCATAAATCACTGTTGTTAAGGGAAGAACATCTTAAATAGAACTTGTCCTGGGCACCAAACCAGAGTGTTCATCAAGGCAAAGCATAAATTGCCAGATAGAGATGTAACACCTGCCCTGTTTATGTCTGCCCTCATACTCCCATCCTGCCTCCAGGCACCTATCCCTGTTTCTGCAATCTACTCAGTTCCCTCATGCTCTCTCAGCAGCCACACTCCTCTGCCCCACAGTCGGTCAACATCCACCACTCCCTCCCTGGGAATCCACACGTGATGGTCACGTGAAAGGTCTGGGAGCCAGGACATCCAGGCCTGACCTGCCACTGTGAGACCACTGAAGGAGACACTGAGTTGGTGGTTAAATATGCAGCTCCCTCGCCCCTTGGATGGGGATAACCCTGAGGTGTGTGCTCTACACTGCCTCTCACGGTTTCCCAGTGGGAGTGAGCCACAGCTGCCTACAGTGATAAATGGACTAAAAACACATCCTGTATGGGCTGACTTCCCTTCCCTGCCTCACTTCCCATTCTCCAGCCAGTGTTTCCTGGGATCACCTCCCAAGTAAAGTACTTGCACTCCCATCTTCACCTGAGTGCCTGCTTCTTGGGGAATCCAACCTAAGATAAGAATGGTCAGGTTGCCTATCATCTCAGAGTCTCTAGTTCAGGATGCAATATCTCCTGTCCTCTCAGATGAGGGTGCATGAGACAAGATAAGGTTCATTCAACACATGAACACAGTAGAATAGTAGTATCAATTTGACAATGATGAAAGTTAAAAGCCCGCTATGAGAACATCATAACTATCATTTCTTGCATACTCGGTACAACTCAGGAATTTGTTCAACTCATTTGAGCTGGGTGACCATCCAGTGAGGTGGGATTTATTATCCTAATTCACAGATGAAAGTATTAGGTTCAGAGAGTATGAGGAACTTGCCCAAAGTCACAAAGAAAGTGATGGAGCCAAGATTTAAATCCTGTTTGACCACAAACTCTGTTCCCATACCTCTATGCAAAATTGTCTTTCCAAATTAAAAAAAAAATCATCTTTATATCAGATGTTGATTGTACACTGAATTTGGTGGGAATTACATTTTCCTACTTCCCTACCTTGGAAAATTCTATTTGCCTTCAACATTCAACTCAGGCTTTAGTTGATCATGGAAGCATTCTCTGCTCTCCTCCTCAACTCAAGGCTGGACTGAAATGCTCACGTCCCCACTGAACCCCACACATGTGTCCCAAACCCTGCAGTGATTCTCCTTTCACTTTGCAACCCCACCCCTACTTCCCCGCCCTACTCTATATCCCTTAGCTGAGAGCAGAGCTTGCCTGAATACAGGACATACGGTCTCTCCCTTAGAAAGACTTCAGGAAGGTTTTAATTACACATGCCAAAAGCCTAGGACTTCTCAGGAAACTGCATAGAAAGGGTCATCATCATCATCATCATCATCATCATCATCATCATCATCATCATCTCAATAAACCAAGAACAGATTGTCATGGGGACAAAATGTCTCCCTGCACATCTCAGTCAGGAGAAAGTATCATTTAGCCAACATGACCTTTAGCTTTTCTGGGCCTCTATCTTCTCATCTGGTCTCAAAGATCCCCACAGCCTTCCACCTCTGACAAAGGGTGGTTCTAGGGATGTCCCAGTGCCTGCCAGGCATCTCAGGGGAGACAAGGGAGTATAAGGTCTCCTCTAGGGACTTATACTAAAATCAGGAAGGCAACGCTCACAGAGATGGCCCAAACAACAAAATAGACCAGGTGCCCAATTGATTCAGACTGAATCAATCAGACTGAAGGAAGCCAGAAAAAGGAGAGCCATTGCCTTATGATGAGATTCTTCTCAGATAAGAATTCTTGTGAATATGGTTTATTAGCAACGTACCCAGGAAAGAACTGATAGGGAATGGAGAGGTGGGAATAGGAAGGGAAGAAGGCCAGGCAAGGGTGTGATAACAATCAAAATGCCAGGAGGGTAATTTTGGATCAATACTGCAGGAGGTCACATCCCAGAGTCATCCTGATTAGAGACAGGGGAGCTGAGGTATTGACAGCCCCACACCTGTGAGTTGTTAGTTAAGAGCTGCTCCCAGGGTATAAATTCTCAAGTTCTTCTCTGTATACAAAGTCAGTTCCAGCACAAGGGAGCCTGGGAAATGTGGTTCTCTATGACCTAGAGCAGAGCAAGGAAAAGGGTGTGAAATGGGTCTGTGAGAAAACCCATGACAGGCACGCCTGATGCCTTAGGATACTCAGTCTTAGAATCATAATGCTTGAGATGTGGCTCCCAATTTCTATCTCAAGTTTTTAAAAGATAACTCAAGATTACCCAATGAGTTCTCAGAATTTCCTAAATTTAGAACCTGATTGCATATGGTTATGATGTTCTAAACATAGATGCCACCCTCTGCAAGAGGACAGCTGGCTCAGCCAGGTGGTATGTGCCCTGGAAATTTCAGTTCTCTGAAGTCCACAAGGTCTGGCTTCTTGCCACTGGAAAGGGGACCATGATGAGATGTTTCATGTGGAGATAATGTTAGGGAACATGGCTGGTTATTGAAGAAAAATCAAGTTAGGCTGCCTTTATGGTGGTAGAAAACTGGGCCCTGAAAAAGCTTTTCTAAAAATTGTTAAAACCAAAGAAATATCTGGGTTTCCTCTGAGGTTTTTGGAACATCAATCCCCTAGGATGCAAAATATCCTGATGTCTCCACACTGACAAGGTACCGGGAGGAGAACTAGGGTGGAAGGTGGGCGGCTGGAGGAACCTGGGCAAACCCAGGACTGGTTGGAGTCCCTACAATGAGCAGGGATGAGAGGCCTTGCTCACCTGCCATGCTTGCTGTCCCTGGGAGGCCATGGCTGCCATGAATCATGAATCCTGGCAAAGAGTTAGATGTGGGGGTGGCAGTAAGGCACAGGTGAGAAGCAGGAACTTCAAGCAAGGGTCTGCTGTTTCCCCCTGCAGGGTCCCCCAACCGATGCCTTCAAACAAACTGTGACCACTTTTGTTCATTTCCAAACTTTGCTCAACCCAAGGTTCTGTCCCACCTTTAAGGCTTTTCCCTACCTCTCATCACCTGCAGATTTTATTCTCAGGCTTTGGAGGTCCAAAAGCTACCAACCCTTCTGCCATATATCTTCATCAAATCGTGTTCATTGAGAATTGGTCTCACCCAAATTTGTTCCTTGAGAATTAATACAGACTCTAAGCAGGTCTCCCCTCCCCACCCCACGCCCACCGTTAAAATACAGTGGTCCAGACCTTCAAGATGGTGGAGGAGTAAGACGTGGAGATCACCTTCCTCCCCACAAATACATCAGAAATACATCTACATGTCAAAAACTCTTACAGAACACCTACTGAACGCTGGCAGAAGACCTCAGACCTCCCAAAAGACAAGAAACTCCCCACATACCTGGGTAGGGCAAAAGAAAAAAGAAAAAACAGAGACAAAAGAATAGGGATGGGACCTGCACAACTGGGAGGGAGCTGTGAAGGAGGAAGTTTCCACACACTAGGAAGCCTCTTCACTGGTGGAGACGGCGGGTGGCGGGGGGGAAGCTTCGGAGGAGAGTGCAGCAACGGGGTGCAGAGGGCAAAGCGGAGAGATTCCCACAGAGAGGATTGGAGCTGACCAGCACTCACCAGCCCGAGAGGCTTGTCTGCTCACCCGCCAGGGTGGGTGGGGACTGGGACCTGAGGCTTGGGCTTCAGAGGTCAGACCCCAGGGAGAGGACTGGAGTTAGCTAAGTGAACACAGCCTGAAGGGGGTTAGTGCATCACAGCTAGCCGGCAGGGAGTCCAGGGAAAAGTCTGGAACTGCCTAAGAGGCAAGAGGCCATTGTTTCAGGGTGCGTGAGGAGAAGGGATTCAGAGCACCGCCTAAACGAGCTCCAGAGATGGGTGTGAGCTGCGGCTATCAGCACAGACACCAGAGACGGGCATGAAATGCTAAGGCTGCTGTTTCAGCCACCAAGAAGCCTGTGTGCAAGCACAGGTCACTATCCATACCTCCCCTGCCGGGAGTCTGTGCAGCCCGCCACTACCAGCGTCCCCTGATCCAGGGACAACTTCCCCGGGAGACCACATGGCACGCCTCAGGCTTTTGCAACGTCACACCAGCCTCTGCCACTGAAGGATCACCCCGCACTCCGTACCCCTCCATCCCCCCAGCCTGAGTGAGCCAGAGCCCCCTAATCAGCTGCTTCTTTAACCCAGTCCTGTCTGAGCGAAGAAAAGATGCCCTCAGGCGACCTACACACAGAGGCGGGGCCAAATCCAAAGCTGAACCCCAGAAGTTGTGAGAACAAAGAACAGAAAGGGAAATCTCTCCCAGCAGCCTCAGGAGCAGTGGATTAAATCTCCACAATCAACTTGATGTACGCTGCATCTCTGGAATACCTGAATAGACAACGAATCATCCCAAAATTGAGGTGGTGGACTTGGGGAGCAGCTATATATCTTTTTTTTCCTTTTTCACTTTTTGTGAGTGTGTATGTGTATGCTTCTTTGTGTGATTTTGTCTGTATAGCTTTGCTTTTACCATTTCTCCAATGGTTCTGTATGTCATGTTTTGTTTTGTTTTGTTTTTTACTATAGCTTTTAGCACTTGTTATCATTGGTGGATTTGGTCTTCGTTTGGTATTGGTTTTTGGTTTGGTGGCTCTCTTTCTTTCTTTCTTTCTTTTTTTATTGCTTTTTAATTTTTTTAACGTTTAATAATTATTTTTTATTGTTTATTTTAATAAATTTATTTAATTTTATTTTATTTTTTTCTTTCTTGCTTTCTTTCTTTTTTTCTCCCTTTTCTTCTGAGCTGTGAGGCAGAGAGGGTCTTCATGCTCTGACCGGGTGTCAGGCCTGTGTCTCTGAGGTGGGAGAGCCGAGTTCAGGACATTGCTCCACCAGAGAACTCCTGGCTCCACATAATATCAAGCAGTGAAAGTTCTCCCAGAGATCTCCTTCTCAATGCTAAGACCCAGCTCCACTCAACGACCAGCAAGCTACATTACTGGACACACTATGCCACACAACTAGCAAGACAGGAACACAACCACACCCATTAGAAGAGAGGCTGCCTAAAATCATAATAAGTTCACAGACACCCCAAAACACACCACCGGATGCGGTCCTGCCCACCAGAAAGACAAGATCCAGCCTCATCCACCAGAACACAGGCACTAGTCCCTTCCACCAGGAAGCCTACACAACCTACTGAAACAACCTTAGCCACTGGGGGCAGACACCAAAAAAAAAAAAAAAATGGGAACTATGAACCTGCAGCCTGCAAAAAGCAGATTCCCAAACACAGTAAGTTAAGCAAAATGAGAAGACAGAGAAACACACAGCAGATGAAGGAACAACATAAAAACCCACCAGACCAAAAAAATGAAAAGGAAATAGGCAGTCTACCTGAAACAGAAGTCAAGTACTCATAGTAAATGTGATCCAAAATCTTGGAAATAGACTGGAGAAAATACACGAACCATTTAACAAGGACTTAGAAGAACTAAAGAGCAAACAAACAATGATGAACAACACAATAAATGAAATTTAAAATTCTCTAGAAGGAATCAACAGCAGAATAACGGAGGCAGAAGAATAGGAAAGTGACCTGGAAGATAAAATAGTGGAAATAACTACTGCAGAGCAGAATAAAGGAAAAAGAATGAAAAGAATTGAACACAGTCTCAGAGACTTCTGGGACAACATTAAATGCACCAACATTCGAATTATAGGGGTCCCAAAGGAAGAAGAGAAAAAGAAAGGGACTGAGAAAATATTTGAAGAGAGTATAGTTGAAAACTTCCCTTATATGGGAAAGGAAATAGTCAGTCAAGTCCAGGAAGCACAGAGAGTACCATACAGGATAAATCCAAGGAGAAACATGCCAAGACACATATTAATCAAACTATCAAAAATCAAATACAAAGAAAAAATATTGAAAGCAGCAAGAGGAAAACAACAAATAACATACAAGGGAATCCCCATAAGGTTAACAGCTGATCTTTCAGCAGAAACTCTGCAAGCCAGAAGAGACTGGCAGGACATATTTAAAGTGATGAAAGGGAAAAACCTACAACCAAGATTATTCTACCCAGCAAGGATCTCATTCAGATTCCATGGAGAAATTAAAACCTTTACAGACAAGCAAAAGCTAAGAGAATTCAGCACCATGAAACCAGCTTTACAACAAATGCTAAAGGAACTTCTCTAGGCAGGAAACACAAGAGAAGGAAAAGACCTGCAATAACAAACCCAAAACAATTAAGAAAATGGTAATAAGAACATATGTATTGATAATTACCTTAAATGTAAATAGATTAAATGCTCCAACCAAAAGACATAGACTGGCTGAATGGATACAAAAACTAGACCCATATATATGCTGTCTACAAGAGATTCACTTCAAACCTAGGGTCACATACAGACTGAAAGTGAGGTGATGGTAAAAGATATTCCAATTCTCATATCAGACAAAATAGACCTTAAAATAAAGACTATTACAAGAGAGAAAGAAGGACACTACATAATGATGAAGGGATCAATCCAAGAAGAAGATATAACAATTGTAAATATTTATGCACCCAACATAGGAGCACCTTAATACATAACGCAAATGCTAAAAGCCATAAAAGGGGAAGTTGACAGTAACACAATAATAGTAGGGAAATTTAACACCCCACTTTCACCAATACACAGATCATCCAAAATGGAAATAAATAAGGAAACACAAGCTTTAAATGATACATTAAACAAGATGGACTTAATTGATATTTATAAGGACATTCCATCCAGAATCAATAGAACACACTTCCCTCTCAAGTGCTAATGGAACATTCTCCAGAATAGATCATATCTTGGGTCACAAATCAAGCCT
Source organism: Balaenoptera borealis (assembly GCF_965194805.1). NCBI lineage: Eukaryota > Metazoa > Chordata > Mammalia > Artiodactyla > Balaenopteridae > Balaenoptera > Balaenoptera borealis. The sequence continues at coordinate 31,613,806 of NC_138872.1, read as the reverse complement.
TGATAAATTTAAGAAAATTGAAATCATATCAACTATCTTTTCCGACCACAACGCTTTGAGACTAGATATCAATTACAGGAAAAAATCTATAAAAAATACAAACACATGGAGGCCAAACAATACACTACTTGATAACGAAGAAATCACTGAAGAAATTGAAGAGGAATTAAAAAAAATACCTAGAAACAAATGACAATGAAAACACAACGACCCAAAACCTATGGGATACACCAAAAGCAGTTCTAAGAGGGAAGCTTATAGCAACAATCCTACCTCAAGAAACAAGAAACATCTCAAATAAACAACCTAACCTTACACCTAAATCAATTAGAGAAAGAAGAACAAAAAAAACCCAAAGTTAGCAGAAGGCAAGAAATCATAAAGATCAGATCAGAAATAAATGAAAAAGAAATGAAGAAAACAATAGCAAAGACAATAAAACTAAAAGCTTGTTCTTTGAGAAGATAAACAAAATTTATAAACCATTAGCCAGACTCATCAAGAAAAAAAGGGAGAGGACTCAAATCAATAGAATTAGAAATGAAAAAGGAGAAGTAACAACTGACACTGCAGAAATACAAAGGATCATGTGTGATAACTACAAGCAACTCTATGCCAATAAAATGGACAACCTCTAAGAAACGGAAAAATTCTTAGAAAAGCACAACCTTCTGAGACTGAACCAGGAAGAAATAGAAAATGTAAACAGACCAATCACAAGCACTGAAAATGAGACTGTGATTAAAAATCTTCCAACAAACAAAAGCTCAGGACCAGATGGCTTCACAGGTGAAATCCATCAAACATTTAGAGAAGAGCTAACACCTATCCTTCTCAAACTCTTCCAAAGTATAGCAGAGGGAGGAACACTCCCAAAGTCATTCTACAAGGCCACCATCATCCTGATACCAAAACCAGACAAAGATGTCCTAAAGAAAGAAAACTATAGGCCAGTATCACTGATGAACATAGATGCAAAACCCTGCAACAAAATACTAGCAAACAGAATCCAACAGCACATTAAAAGGATCATACACCATGATCAAGTGGGGTTTATCCCAGGAATGCAAGGATTCTTCAACACATGCAAATCAATCAATGTGATACACCATATTAACAAATTGAAGGATAAAAACCATATGATCATCTCAATAGGTGCAGAAAATATTTTTGACAAAATTCAACACCCATTTATGATAAAAACCCTGCAGAAAGTAGGCATAGAGAGAACTTACCTCAACATAACAAAGGCCATATATGACAAACCCACAGCCAACATCATTCTCAGTGGTGAAAAACTGAAACCATTTCCACTAAGATCAAAAACAAGACAAGGTTGCCCACTCTCACCACTATTATTCAACATAGTTTTGGAAGTTTTAGCCACAGCAATCAGAGAAGAAAAAGAAATAAAAGGAATCCAAATCGGAAAAGAAGAAGTAAAGCTGTCACTGTTTGCAGATGACATGATACTATACATAGAGAATCCGGAAAACTACTAGAGCTAATCAATGAATTTGGTAAAGTAGCAGGATACAAAGTTAATGCACAGAAACCTCTTCAATTACTATACACTAATGATGAAAAATCTGAAAGAGAAATTAAAGAAACACTCCCATTTATCACTGCCACAAAAAGAATAAAATACCTAGGAATAAACCTATGTAAGGAGACAAAATACCTGTATGCAGAAAACTATAAGACACTGACGAAAGAAATTAAAGGTGATACAAACAGATGGAGAGATGTACCATGTTCTTGGATTGGAAGAATCAACATTGTGAAAATTACTCTTCTACCCAAAGCAACCTACAGATTCAATGCAATCCCTATCAAACTACCAATGGCATATTTCACAGAACTAGAACAAAAAATTTCACAATTTTTATGGAAACACAAAAGACCCTGAATAGCCAAAGCAATCTTGAGAAAGAAAAACAGAGCTGGAGGAATCAGACTCCCTGACTTCAGACTATATTACAAAGCTACAGTAATCAAGACAGTATGGTACTGGCACAAAAACAGAAATATAGATCAATAGAACAGGATAGAAAGCCCAGAGGTAAACTCACACACATATGGTCACCTTATTTTTGATAAAGGAGGCAAGAATATACAATGGAGAAAAGACAGCTTCTTCAATAAATGGTGCTGGGAAAACTGGACAGCTACATTTAGAAGAATGAAATTAGAACACTCCCTAACACCATACACAAAAATAAACTCAAAATGGATTAAAGACCTAAATGTAAGGCCAGACACTATCAAACTCTTAGAGGAAAACATAGGCAGAACACTCTATGACATAAATCACAGCAAGTTCCTTTTTGACCCAGCTCCTAGAGAAATGGAAATAAAAACAAAAATAAACAAATGGGACCTAATGAAACTTAAAAGCTTTCACACAGCAAAGAGAGCCATAAACAAAACAAAAAGAGAACCCTCAGAATGGGAGAAAATATTTGCAAATGAAGCAAGAGGCAAAGGATTAATCTCCAAAATTTATAAGCAGCTCATGCAGCTCAATATCCAAAAAACAAAAACCCAATCCAAAAACGGGTAGAAGACCTACGTAGACATTTCTCCAAAGAAGATATACAGATTGCCAACAAACACATGAAAGAATGCTCAACATCACTAATCATTAGAGAAATGCAAATCAAAACTACAATGAGGTATCACCTCACACCAGTCCTAATGGCCATCATCAAAAAATCTACGAACTATAAATGCTGGAGAGGGTGTGGAGAAAAGGGAACCCTCCTGCACTGTTGGTGGGAGTGTAAATTGATACAGCCACTATGAAGAACAGTATGGAGGTTTCTTAAAAAACTAAAAATATAACTACCATACGACCCTGCAATTCCACTACTGGTCATATACCCTGAGAAAAACATAATTCAAAAAGAGTCATGTACCACAATGTTCATTACAGCTCTATTTACAATAGCCAAGACACTGAAGCTACCTAAGTGTCCACTGACAGATGAATGGATAAAGAAGATGTGGCACATATACAATGGAATATTACTCAGCCATAAATAGAAACAGAATTGAGTTATTCGTAGTGAGGTGGATGGACCTAGAGTCTGTCATACAGAGTGAAGTAAGTCAGAAAGAGAAAAACAAATACCATATGCTAACACATATATATGGAACCAAAAAAAAATGGTTATGAAGAACCAGGGGCAGGACAGGAATAAAGATGCAGACGTAGAGAATGGACTTGAGGACACAGGGAGGGGGAAGGGTAAGCTGGGATGAAATGAGAGAGTGTCATGCACTTATATATACTACCAAATGTAAAATAGATAGCTAGTGGGAAGCAGACGCAAAGCACAGGGAGATCACCTAGAGGGGTGGGATAGGGAGGGTGGGAGGTAGGCACAAGAGGGAGGAGATATGGGGATATATGTATATGTATAGAGGATTCACTTTGTTATAAAGCAGAAACTAACACACCATTGTAAAGCAATTATACTCCAATAAAGATGTTTAAGAAGAAATACAGTGGTCCAGGAGACAGTGAGCTGTTAAACTCTTATGCTGGGGTGTTTTGGAGTAATAGTGTCTTAATATGTTCCTTCTCCTCTTGTATCTGGAGATGCAAGATTTAAGCCAAGGAAATGATGTGTTAATGGTAAGTCTTCAAGCTTGTGACAGGCCAATGGGGCTTCACCAAAGCCCCTCTGGGGTAACCACTTTCCAAGATCAGTGATTCTAGAATTGGAAGAGTGTAGGAAGTACAGCCCCCATTTTAATCTTCCACAAGCTCTCTGGACACAATATATATGCACCCTGGGACCCTGGCCCATGAGGCTGTGGATGCAGAATCAGAGACTCTGCAACAGGGAAAGGCAGAATGGGGATCAGATGTCCAACATCTATGCCAGCTGATTAGTAATTAGTGTGAAAATTCCCTTTCCTCAATTCTTAGTGACTTTTTATTCAGATTAAAATCATTTTCTTAGATCAGTCTCCCAAGGCAAAAGAAATTAAAACAAAAATAAACAAGTGGGACATAATCAAACTTATAAGTTTTTGCACAGCAAAGGAAACCATCAACAAAATGAAATACAACCTACTGAATGGGAGAAAATATTTGCAAACAATGTGACAAACAAGGGGTTAATATCCAAAATGTACAAACAGCTCATACAACTCAATTTCGAAAAAAAAAAAAAACCCAATCAGAAAATGGGCAGAAGAGCTAAATAGGCATTTTTCCAAAGAAGATGTACAGATGGCTAATAGGCACATGAAAAGGTGTTCAACATCACTAGTTAGAGAAATGCAAATCAAAACTACAATGAAGTATCACCTCACATTGGTCAGAATGGTTATCATCAAAAAGTCTACAAATCATAAATTCTGGAGATGGTGTGGAGAAAAGGGAAGCCTCCTACACTGTTGGTGGGAATGTAAATTGGTGTAGCTACTATGAAGTCTCCTTAAAAAACTAAAAATAGAACTACCATATGGTCCAGCAATACCACTCCTCGGTATGTATCCAGAAAAGATGAAAACTCTAATTCAAAAAGATACATGCACCCAAATGTTCATAGCAGCACTATTGATAATAGCAAAGACACATGGAAACAACCCAAGTGCCCATCAACAGACAACTGGATAACGAAGATATACACATTGGAATATTACTCAGCTGCAAAAAAGGAATGATATATTGCCATTTGCAGCAACATGGATGGACCTAGAGATTATATACTTAGTGAAGTAAGTCACAGAGAAAGACAAATACTATATGATACCATTTATATGTGGAATCTAAAAAATAATACCAATGAATCTATATACAAAAGAGAAACAGACTAACAGACATAGAAAAAAAATTCACAGTTACCAAATGGGAGAGAGAAGGGGAGGGACAAATTAGGAGTATGGTATTAACAGATACAAACTACTATACATAAAATAGATAAGCAACAAGGATTTACTGTATAGCACAGGGAATTGTATTCAATATCTTGTAATAACCTATAATGGAATGTAGTCAGGAAAAAAAATGGAATTACTATGCTGTACACCTGAAACTAACACAATATTGTAAATCAAATATACTTCAATTTTCTTTTTTAAAAAAAAAAGCTTTATCTTGGCAACACACACACAAATCAAGTCAAGGCCAGTTTCAAGAATCGCTCTTTATGATCCCAGAGCAGCCAAGTCCCTCTAAGTGAATAGCCAGAAAATATTATTATATTTATGTTCTGCTCACAAGCCAAGTGAATGTTTGGGTTCTGAATGCTTCTTCATTCAAGAAGGAAAAAGGCACAGATAAGCTATATCTTGAATCATAAGCCATGACTGTGAGAGGACACCTGAAATCAGGCAATGAGACTCCTTGGACTGGTTTGGGATGGCTGATATCACTGCCCAATATATTATATCAGAGGTACCAAAGTGGGACCTTCCTCAGCCCCATCACCTCCATCCTTTTGTTGGAGTCTCCATGTGCATCATTATCACCTTGGTGAGTTTCATCATTTTCTTCCCCTTCATAATGACTACCATCAACACCAATGACATCATCAGTCATCTCCCTCACTCTACTCAACATTGAAGTTCAGCTCAGTATCTCCTCCTCTGGGCAAATCTCCCAGCCCATCTTTTCAGCTTCAGTTTGTTGCTCCCTCCTCAGTGCCCTAAAATTGCATGCTCCTGTGAGGTTTATTTGTGGGTCTGTCTCTCCCACCAGGCTGTGAGCTTCTCAAGCACTGAATTGATTTTCAATCTTTGTCTCCCTAGCACCTAGCAAGTGAAGCTAGTAGGTTTTCAATGTTCACATACAGAAGTAAAGATTGAGGAGATATTTCAACAGCATGGAGCTTAGTTCTGTCTCCAACCTCAACTTGCCCTGTCTACACAGCTCTACGTGAGCCCACCCCTTTCTCCCTACACCCCTCACTACAGCTGTGGTCCTCAGACACACGATTTTGCTCATGTTCTCACTTCTGTACCTTCCCACACCCAGCAAGTGGCCACTTCAAGGTATAGCCTATCTGGACTATCAGGTGAGAAAGGGCAGCTGTAGGAGGCATTTGAGAATAACCACCAACAAGGATTGATAGCAGACTGGATGTAGAAAATGGAGATTAGTGAGGAGCCAGGTGATCAGAGGCTGCTGCTGACACTGACAGACAGGACAGTCAAAAAGAGACCTGAGGACAGGATGGGGGAGTTTAGTTGAGGACAAGTTGACTTAGGTCAGCAGGTTAATTTCCAACAGGTCAGTGGTTAATTTCCAACAGGTCAGTGGAACTACAAGACCCAAAATTCCTGAAGCCACTAGAAGCTTAAAGAGACAAAAGGATTCTCCCCCTACAGCCCTGGGAAAAAGTGAGGCCCTGCTGACACCTTGATTTCTTACTTTCAGCCTCCAAAACTTTGTGAAAATAAATTTCTGTTGTTTAAAAAAAAAAAAACACCCAAGAGAAGTAGTATGCCCAGAGCTGGGCATGTAGAATTTGGAGTCACTTACATTGAGATGAAAAGTGAGGGCATACAATATTAACCATTTGAAGGTTCCAAGGACAAGAGAGTAGGCAAAGGAGAGCAACAGGCCCGAGACTGGGTTTTGGAAACACCATCGTATACTGGGGGCAGGGCATGGAAATGAGGACCTGAGGAATAAGTCAACACAGTGCCTGCCACATTAGAGCCTGAAGTAAAATGAAAAATCAGTAATACTCATCCTGTCTTTATTCAGAATGCTTATATTTTACTCATCATGGATTTTGTATTAATTGCCATTTTAAAAAAAATATTTCATTAAAATTTACTTATATTGAGAGACAGTATAGAATATAACAGTCCAACAATGTCCTTCTCAAGAAAAGGAAACCTAAGGCAACTGAGCCCTGTGGCCAGAGCCCATATGCTGGGTCCCACCAGCTTGAATGCAAACCCTGGCTCTGACATCTATTAGGTGCATGATCTCAAACTAGTCACTTCACTCCCCTAAAGTTGGTGTCCTCACCTGAAAAATAACACCTTCCTGGCAAAGTTGCCACAGTGCCTGCCCTAAAAATTTGTTCCCAAGGATTTCAGATGGTGAGGAGGAAAATGAAAAGGCTGGACAAAGAGGAGATGACAGTAGGAATGAGGAGCCAGGAGAGAGGGGAGAAATGGTACAACCAGGAAACCAGGCTCCTTCCTCTCTACATCTATCTGATGGATGGACAGACCCACACAGAATTGGGATGCTCCATCCACTGTTCACATCTTATATATTGCTTTAAACTCTATTTTTTAATATCTGTGACTTCCTTCCATTTGTATGGGGGATGAAGAATCAAAACCTTTCCTCCCACCAGGTGGGAAAGGCCCAGTGCTCATAGTGGACTGGATCCTGTCTGCTATCTGACCCAGTCCACTATCCTGCCTCTGTTTTCTGGAAGCATTCTCACAGTCTCTGATTAGTGCCCTCGTGGTGACAATATACAGCCAATCTAGTATGGCTCCAGGAGGACTGGGGAGAGGCCAAGTGAGGGAGGGGGGATCTGCCATTATTTCCTTCCCTACCCTCTGTTTTCAGAGGCTTGTAACTCCCCAGCATGTTTTTCCCTGGTGGAAAACGTCCATGTTTGGTGTCTGCTCAAAGGAGAATCTCTATGGAAAGTTTGGGAAAGATCCCCTCTGGCTGGGAATGTGCAAAAAGCCTGTGCCTTCCCATTTGGAAAAAAAAGGAAAGAACAAACTTGAAGCATGGTTATTTTTGTCTCCGTTTCAGAAGGAGCTGACTTGGATAGTGCTACTTGGCCTGCATCCTCATCACTTTGTTGGGAAAGGCATATGGAAAGGTGATACAGATTCCAAAATGCTTATGTCTCTTCTCAAGAATTTTTTTTTCACTTTTAGTAGATACAGCATACAAATAATAAAGTGCACAAATCTTAAGAATCTTATGTATACAGCATGATGAATTTTTACATAGGTATATAACCATGTAACTACTGCCCGGTTCAATATGTAGAACATTTCCAGTACATCAGAAGGCTCCTTGTGCCCTTCCCAGTCAATACTCACCCCTGAAACCTAACCAATTAGTTTTGCCTGTTCTTAAATTCCATATAAATGGAATCATACAGTATGTATGCTTGACATCATCTTGTTTCATTCACTCAACATAATGTCTATGAGGTTCATTCACGTGGTGACGTATTGTATTAGTTCACTAGGGCTGCCAAAGTATCACAGACTGGGTGGTTTAAAGAATAGAAATTTAGGGCTTCCCTGGTGGAACAGTGATTAAGAATCCACTTGCCAAAGCAGGGGACATGGGTTCAAGCCGTGGTCTGGGAAGATCCCACATGCCGCGGAGCAACAAAGCCCATGCGTCACAACTACTGAAGTCCATGCACCTCAACTACTGAAGCCCATGCGCCCAGAGCCCATGCTCTGCAACAAGAGAAGCCACAGCAATGAGAAGCCTGCGCACCGCAGTGAAGAGTAACCCCCGCTCACCGCAACTAGAGAAAGCCTGCACACAGCAACAAAGACCCAATGCAGCCAAATATAAATAAATAAAATAAAATAAAAAAGAATAGAAATTTATTTTCTCACAGTTCTGAAGGCTGGAAGTCTTAGATTGAAATGTCAGCAGGGTTGGTTTCTTCTGAGGCCTCTCTCCTTGACTTGTGGATGACTGTCTTCTCCCTTTCTTCACATGGTCTTCCCTCTGTGGTTGTCAGTGCCCTGATTTCCTCTTCTTATAAGAACACCAGTTATATTGGATTAGGGATCACCCAAATGACCTCATTTCAACTTAATTGCCTCTTTAAAGACTTTATCTCCAAATACATTCACATGAAGTACTGGGGGTTAGGATATCAACATATGAATTTGGGGAAGGGTACACAATTCAGACCATAATACTAGTTTGTTCTTTTTTTTTTTTTTTTTTTTTGTCAAATTTTATTCCACTGTGTGATTCCACCACAATTTATGTATTCATTCTTTTATCAATTGACATCTGAATTATTTCCAGTTTGGGACTATTACAAACATGACTGCTATCAATATCTCTAGCACATGTCTTTTAGTGAACATATGTACTCATTTCCAGTGTGTATGTACCTAGGAGTGGAATTGCTGTGTCCTAAGGTATGTGTATGTATAGCTTTAGTGGACACTACTAGTTTTCCAATGTATGATTTCCCAATGCACGAGGGAGTTGTACACTCCCAAGAGCAATGTATAAGAGGCCTAGTCGCTCTGAACCTTTGTCAATACTAGTATTATCACTCCCTTGTATTTTAGCCTCTCAAAGAATCTTAAAGATGGTTTCCAAGCAAATCCATCTGCAAAACCTATGCTCCTGGGAATTGTAGAGAGTATTTGCCATAAAAATCTGTGGATGACTCCAATTTCCTTTGTGCCAAGAACTCTGATCTTCTGCCCCCACATGCCCTCCTGCTCAGAAAATCCCTTTCTTGGGATTTTTAGTGGGAAGGCTCTCAAGTTGGACTGGCAGAGCATGAGGAACAGGCGGAAGCCTAAGACCAGTTAGTAACTGACTGAGGGAGGCGGGGTATGAAAGGAAAAGAAGCAAAGACCAAGATATAGTAAAAAGAGTCGGTTCTGGCCACCTGGGGAATGAAAACTATGTTTGTATCTATCAGAGAGCTTAGAAGATCCCCTGCAAGACTACCTGATGTTTCCTCACTAACAGTTCTGGCCAGCCATTTTTTGAGAAGGAAATCTTCAGAGTTCCTCATATTTGAACCCCTCTAGGAGGCTTCTCAGGCATACCCCTCAAAACAGGGTTATCACCCCGAAGGTTATGGATTCAGGATGGACCCATCACTCCCCAACTTCTTCCCCCACCCTGCCTGCCCTAGTGCTGGAAATTCCCACAGGAAGTCACTCCCCTGGGTTACAACCTTGTCTTTCCTAATGTCTTTAAATTTCTAAAAACTGTCTTGATCTGAAGGGAATAGGAAGATAACCATGACTTATCCAGGTACCCAAATACAAGTCTGGCTCCTCAGAATCAGCAGCACAGGGGCCTAATTGGAAAAAAAAAAAAAAAAAGCAAATCTTTATCTTATTCTTTAGACCAATAGCAAATTTTAAGTGTAAAAAAAGAAACTATAAAATTATTAGAAGGAAAAAATCGTAAATGTATTTATAATCCTGGAGTGCAAAGTCCTTTCTAAACAAGATAAAAACCCAGATACCATAAAGGAAATGATTGATACATACAACTACATAAAAATTAAAATTTCTTGAGGGAGGAAAAATACCACGAAAGTCAAAAGATCAACAGCAAACTGGGGGTAAAATTTGCAACAGATTTGTCAAAGAGCTGATTTTTCTGAATTCACCAAAACAAAAAAGTTGTACCAACCAGAAATGTCCTAACAACCCCATAGGAAAAAATGGAGGAAAGGGTGAAAACAGGAGGCTACAAAAGAAGAAATGCAGATGTCCAATATACATAAGAAAAAGTGCTCTGCCTTAATCATAAATAAGTAAATGCAAATTAAAACATTAAGATACCTTTCTAAAACTAATTGTATTGTGAGGAGTACAAACATTTAACAGGGGCCATTTGATGAGATTTTGGGGACACAGGCATATATGTGCACTATTAATGGGTGTGTAAACTGACAATTTGGCAACACCACCAAATGTTACAACTAGTATAGCATTTGAGCCAGCAATTCCACTGTTAGCAAATTAACTTCCGGATATACTGACAAAAGTGGCCAATACATATGTTCAAGATGTTCATCACAGCTCTGCTTTATAGAAGCAAAAAACAGACTGAAAGCAATCTAAATTTAACCAATAGGGATAAAGGGCAGTAAATTGTAGTATATCTATTGTAATGCAATATTATACCTGTAAAAGAAGAGAATTAGGCAGAACTGGGTGTAATGATATAAATAAATCTCCAAGATATATTAAGTGGTGAATGTAATTCACTGAATGATGAGTGAGCCTTAGTATCAATTTAAAGAACCTGAGAGTATTACAGGAATGTTTTTAGTTACCAATACTCAGAAATCTGAGTAACGGTGGCTTAAACAATAAAAACATTTCATTATTTCATATAACAAAGTCTAGGCTTGGTAACAAAGTCATCAAGGACCTATATAAATAGCAGAAGCTGCTCCATCCCCAGGTTGTTTGATGTCTTATTGTCACTACCTGTTACAAGATGGCTGCCTCTGCTCTAGGCACCTTATCCACATTAAAGACAAGAAGAAGGTAAAACATTCAATGCCAGAGTATGCTCATCTCTGACTCTTACAGTCATTGGCCAGAACTATGTCACATGGCCCCCCTCCACCATCCAGTTGCAAGGATTTCTGGGAAAGTATCTTTAAAAAAGGGACATATTAACATGATTGGCTTAACCAACCACGATTTGTCTTCAGAAGCTGGGCACATTGCCACCCTAAACAAACTCCTCAACAGGGATTATCTGGGTGATAATCCATATTTTATTAGAACAACAATCAGTTATTTTAAGCTGAATTGTAAACATGTTTAAAATAAATGGGTAAATAAACCTTCAAACAGGCTAGAGGTATGGCCATCTTGTTGTCTTCACTGAGAGCCTAGGATAGATAATAATCCATATGTTAGTGACCCCAGGTGGGGGAAATTTAGAGGAACTGTCATGAGAAGATGGAACAGCAGTTCTCAGAAGGGCACAGGGTCTGCTTTAAGCTCTCAGGCTACTCTCAAAGGGCTACCAACAGGACTCAGAAATTGCCAATAGCCTGACCTTTTTTGAGGACATAAGTTGGACCCATGTCTCTTTCGTCATGGGGCTGGGGACTCCCCTCAGGACCCAGGTAAGTTGCTTTGTCCAAGATGCTGACTGACAGGTGAGTTCTACCTAGCCCAAGCTACTGATTAGCACCCCCTGCTGGAGAAAGGAGTGATCTCACAAAATGCCATGAATCAGAGCAGGATCTGAGTTCTTGCAAAGCTCTTACACTTTCTAGCAAGTCTCTTCACCTTAACAGTTTTCAGTTCCCTCATTTGTTAAATGAGGCAGATGGATCTATAATCTCAAAGGCCCCTTCCCGGTCTGCAAGGCAACAAAAGTTCTCCCTCCACCACAGCCTCTGTGAAATTCACTCTAGGGGTCCAACACACCCGGATTCAAATCCCAGCTCCCCCCTTACAAGGTCTGTGACCTTGGGAAAGTTATTTACCCCCTTCGAATTCATTTCCTCATTTAAATAACAGAAAAAGTAATTCTTCACAGGAGAGGAGGCTCACCAGGTTTCCACTCCAGCCAAACCTACTCTTTCTGGGATCCCAAACCAAGTGGGCATTCCTCTGTCCTTATCTTGCCTCTTTGCAACATCTGACAGTATCTCTTACACCCTCCTTAACCGCCTTAAAGTTTTTCCCTCTTCTTCTTCAACCCCAGCCTCTCCTGGTTTTCTGCTCCTTCCCCAGCCACTGCTTCTCATTCTTTCTCATGGGATTTTCTTCAACAAATGCCAGTGTTTTTAAGCACATAAAAAGATGCTCAACCTCACTCACAATAAAGGAAACGCAAATTAAAATGAGATCATTTTTCACCCATCAGGTTAGCAAAACATGAAGAGTTTGGCAACAGTCAGTGGGCAATGATGTAGGGAAAGAGGCAATTTTGTGCACTGTAGAAGTGTAATTGGTAAGCCCCTTTGGAGGGCAATTTGGCACAATCAAAATTTTAAATGTATAAGAGGATTTAACCCAGCAATTCCATTTATAAGAATTGGTACTAGAGAAAAAATCTACTAGACACATTCCCAATGCCCATTCTCTCCTTCTTTACAACAGAACCTAACTTTGTTGATAGAGCAACAATCCAAACTAAAGGACATTTCCCAGGTCCCTTAAGATAGGGATGGTTGCTTGACACAGATCTGGCCCATGAGATATAAGCAAAAAAATTTTGGAAAGCTTCCAGGAAATTCCCTTAAAAGAAAAACAGATTCAGCTGACAATGTACCCTTCTCCCCTCTGTTGTCTTCCTTCCAGCCTGCCTCCTGTCTGGAATGTGTATGTGATGGCTGGATTTGGAGCAGCCATCTTGTAACATGGAGAAGGACATGGAGACTTTGCTGTGATATTATTGAGACACTAAACCAATGCCAGCATTTGCCTACCCAGATTTTTCATGACATGAGAAAAATAAATTTTTATATTGTTTAAATCTCTATAGTTTGAGTTTTCTCTTACATTCAGCCAAATTTAATCCCTAAATTATGTTTGTATAAACAAGGATATTTTTTCAGCACTGTTTATATAGCAAAAGCCTGGAAACTACTGAATTCCCACTTGTAAGGAACTGGTTAATTAAATTATGGTATATGCATATGATGGAATATTATAAAATTGTATAAAAGAATGAGGTAGATTTTTAATACTAATAAGGAATGATTTCCAAGATATTTAGATAATTTTTGAAAGAATGATATAGAAAGGTAAACACAGCGTGCTAACATTTATATAAAATTGCTTTACAGGCTTAGAACTTTTCCAGAATACAGAGGAAACTGGTATGCCTCTGGAAATGGGGCCTGGGTTGCTAGAGATCAGGAGTGAGGGGGACTTGCCATTCACTGCATACCCTTTTGTATTGCATATTTTATCTTCCAAAAAAGTTTGTTAATTAGAATTAAATTGTACTGCTTTATCAAAAAGAGAGAGAAAGAGCAAGAAAAAGCGAGATAAGAAGGAAAGTCAATGATTTCCATTACTCATTCTTTTCCCTTCATTCTTTTCATTAGATGACCCTGTCCCATGGCCTCAACTACTACATAATGGACCCAAACTACTACATAATGGACCCAAATCTGAATATTCAGTCGTGAGCCCTCTGATGAATCCACACTTACCCATCTGACCACTCTCTGGACATCACCATGTGGAAGTCCTATGGACGCCCAAAATTCAGTGTGTCCAAACCTGCAGTCCTGCTCCTCCACCTGTGTTCTCTGTAAAGTATGCCAGCCTTCAGCCAGCGATGTCTATTCAGTGGCTCTGCCATCTGTGAAAGGAAGAATCGCTCTAAGTCTTGCTTTCTACCCTCTGTCTCAAACCTCACCCCTCTCCCATCTGGTTTCCTTGGTCTTCCTAGAGATCCTTCACTAATCAGAACCTTCCAAAAGTGTAGCCAGGTGCCCAAAACCCCATTAGTGGCCATTTCCTTGCCCCTTGGTAGCATACACCACTCTCATCATTTCTTATTCACTCTCTTCCCTCCAAGACTGAAATTCCCATGGGAAGAGGAACCACTTCTGCGTCTTTCTCTGATAAATTCCTCATACTGATAGCAAGGTCCGATAGCAGGGGTCACAAACCAATTGCACAAGCTGAAAGCTGTTGCCATGAACTCACCCTCCACATTCAATCATATTCCATTAATACAACTCCCCCACTAACCCCAGAACCATTCACTTCTCTCCATCTCCAAACCCACTGTCCTAATCCAGGCCTTGTCACTTCTCCCCCAAATCCATACCCACAGTTCTCAACAGGTCTCCGTAAGTCCAACCTACTCCCTCTGATGCTAATGTCAGAATGGAATATGTAAAATGGTAATCTTGTCATGTCACTCACCAAATAAGTAATAATAATTAATAAACAAGGATTGTAAAGGCTCACTGTTGTGTTCAGACCTTATTACAGCCGCTGGCCTCCAAAAGGCCCTCCCACCCCTGCCTCTGAACCTATCTCAAAACTTTGACCTCAGTTACATGGAACCATTTATGCTTCCTCAAAAGTGTCACTGCTTCAAACCTCTGTGCCTGCACACAAGTTCCTTCCTCTGCATGGAACACAGTGACCATTTCCCACTACCACACTTTAATTTTCCTTTTAATTAAATTCTTCAAACTTAGCTCAAAGATTACCTCCTTCAAGAAGCCATCCATGACTACCCAGTCTGACAGAGGGGCCTCTCCCATTAGTGTCTTCACCTTGGGACTCTCAGAGTGAGCTCTCAAAAGGATGGGCCAGGTTTCATTTGACTTATATTCCTGCTGCCTAGAAAAGTACTTAATATATGGAAGGCTCTCAGTAAATATTTGTTGAATGACCAAATAAATACATGAATGAACAGATGAGTGAGTTCTTGCTGAAATAAAATGAGGTGTGTGTGAAGTACCTTATACCATGCCAGATATATAGCTGCCCAACAAATTTACTTTCATTCTGTCCTTCCACTCTCCTGTGACTCCGTTTCCCCAGTTTTCTTCTAGCCTATGGGTACAAGTGGGGTCCCTTTGACAAGAAGGTGCATATGCTGCTCTTGCTTGGCCCCACCTGCTCATGAAGGACACCCCCTCGCACCTTGCTTGCTCAGTGATTCTGAGACACACCAGAGGGTCTTACAAACTGACCCATTGGCTACCTTCACCACATCACATCTGCCATATGTTTCGTCTTTTGCCTCCACACCTCCAGGACCCACAGAGACACTGTCTCCAGGGTCACTGGCACTATTGAGCTGTCTCAGTGCTCCTTAGCTTATGCTCACAGTCCCTCACTCCACTAGGCTCCACAAGTGAGGGGTACCCCAGACCACACTGTCCTCTCCATCCTGCTTTCCCTGCTCCCCCTAGCAGGCCCCTTCCTCCTGCACCTACTGTGGGGCTCCGTTATAGCCCTTGGCCCTCCCCAACCCCTTGGCTCCAGGCAGCCCCTTTCCCTCTTTCCTTTCCCAGACTTGGGGACCCACCCAGACTTCTCTGAGTACATTTCTGTCTCCCGGGCCTGGCCTTGGCTCTGGAGCCCTGATTGCACAGCTGGGAGCTGGATCCCTACAGCCACCAGGAGACCAGAATGGACAAGGTTTGTTCACATTGTTGCTTCCCTCTAAATCTGAACCATGACCAAGAAGGTAGGGGGGGAAATGCAGAAGAGAGAGAGACGAGAAACCATAGGAACAGGACACCCTTTTCAGTTGCATTTCCCATTCTGTCAGGGGCTTAGTCCAAAAGAGGCTTTAATTGGTCAAACTATGTGTTTTTCACTGAAAGAAAATGCCATAAATGACATATAATTCACATTTGGCATAACGAGGCAGAGGGGAGGAGGACCTCGCCTTTGTCAGGCCCTTCAAAAGGGAACTGGGGTGGGATAAGGGGGGTTCAGAATCCCCATGACCCCCAGGGGGACAAGGACACATCCCCAGGGGCGCCATGGAGTCTGTGTCAGGCCACAGTGGTCAATACTGCCTTCCCTCGCTTCCCAGCTGGATGCCCAGTGCTGACCTCACATGGCAGCTGCACCCTAAGCGTGTGGGGGCGGGGTGGGGCCTGCAGCCCAGGAGCACTGGAGCCTTGAGCAGGGGAGGCCAGGAGGAACTTCCATCCCCTAAGAAGAAGAGGCACCCAGAGGCCGGTGCGAGTCGCAGACAGGAGCAGCAACCTCTCTATTGCCCACATCCGCTCCCTTCCTCCATCTCACTCCACACTCAACAACATCCCATTTAGATAGTCCTGTGAAGTCCTTCCAAACAGGGAAGAGGCTCCCTGTCTACTAGGAGACGAGTTAGAGACAAGATGTCGAAGTGACAAAAAATTAGTCAATTCAGTGTATGTCACAAACTTGGGACCAACCACCCTCTGGTAAATTTCAGAAGCTCCCACATAAACTCAACCCCTCAGCCAACCCTGCCCCTACTGAGGCTTGAAATTCCACCATGAGAGCTCCATCCCACCAACTTAAGATCTGAAAAACCTGTGGGAAGGTCATATCAGTTCCCTAGAAGGTTTTGGTTAGGGGAGTAGGGAGTGATCATGAGGACACTGTACACCCCATGTGTGTGTATGATGACAGGAATAGCAGGAGGGGTAGAAGGAATACAGGAAGATGGGTGGATAAAAGGTGGAGGAAGGAAAGCCCTAACATAGAAAGAAGTTGGGGTCCACACCCCCATCAACCCAACTTCCCAGAAGGTCACAGAAGCCCAGGATCTGGGTGGACCAGAGCAATCAAGAAAGCCTTCTTGGAGGAGGCGGGATTTGAGGGCTCCTGCAATGAAAGGGAAAGCATAGGCCAAGGTGAGTGGGAGTACTGTTCCAAGAAGGCTCCTTTAAAAACAAATGCATTTCTCCTGAGAAGAGAGAGACGTGGAGAGGTGTCCTCTGGCAAGCAGTTTTTTACTTTCATGAGCAAAGAGAGCTGGATCCCAGGAAGGAGAAAGTGGGGCAAGGGTGGACCAGGGAAGGGAGAGACCAGCAAGATGAAGCCAGGGCGAGTGACCTGGGGCCAAAGGAACAGAAATGTGCCCGGAGGCCAATGTGATCTGTTAAAAAGGGTGGCATGACAGAGCAGGGAGCCCAGAAGGGATCCTGAAGATCATGTGTGCCCTCCTGGCACCAACTCTGGGATATAAACAGGCAAAGTGTCCTGCAGGTTTGTTAATGTGCCCTGATGTCTTCAGTCCCTGGCAAGTCCTAGGACTCACTCAAATCTCATCAGGGTTTCAGTCTCAGACTGGCATTTAATGCCCCTATGCTTACTTCCCTCTTCAGAACCTGATTCCCTGAACCTTATCTGGGCCTACCCAAGCAAATGTTAAAAAGAGTCTCTGTCCCAGCCTCTTGCCATGTAGGTCCCACCAAGCACCTTCTGCTTCTCTCCCTCTCTCTCTCCCCGTCTCTCTCTCAATGTGAAAAGAGCCTTGTCATGTCGAAAGGAGGGTCTCTGGAGTGTGGAGTTCTGGAGTTTGGAGGTCTCTTGTTACCTAGAAAGTGAAGTCCTGGGTACTGGTAATTCCAATTAGAAGGTGGGGCAGCCACGTGGCTGACAGGGTCTTGGTGCTCCAGACAGGTGTCAGGCCTGTGCCTCTGAGGTGGGAGAGCCAAGTTCAGGACATTGCTCCACCAGAGAACTCCCAGCTCCATGTAATATCAAGCAGTGAAAGCTATCCCAGAGATCTCCATCTCAACGCTAAGACCCAGCTCCACTCAACGACCAGCAAGCTACAGTGCTGGACACCCTATGCCAAATAACTAGCAAGACAGGAACACAACCCCACCCATTAGCAGAGAGGCTGCCTAAAATCATAATAAGGTCACAGACACCCCAAAACACACCACCAGATGTGGTCCTGCCCACCAGAAAGATAAGATCCAGCCTCATCCACCAGAACACAGGCACTAGTCCCCTCCACCAGGAAGCCTACACAACCCACTGAAACAACCTTAGCCACTGGGAGCACACACCAAAAACAACGAGAACTACGAACCTGCAGCCTGCAAAAAGGAGACCCCAAACACAGTAAGTTAAGCAAAATGAGAAGACAGAGAAACACTCAGCAGATGAAGGAGCAACATAAAAACCCACCAGACCAAACAAATGAAGAGGAAATAGGCAGTCTACCTGAAAAAGAATTCAGAGTAATGAATAGTAAAGATTATCTAAAATCTTCAAAATACAATGGAGAAAATACAAGAAACGTTTAACAAGGACATAGAAGAACTAAAGAGCAAACAAACAATGATGAACAACACAATAAATGAAATTTAAAATTCTCTACAAGGAATCAGTAGCAGAATAACTGAGGCAGAAGAATGGAAAAGTGACCTGGAAGATAAAATAGTGGAAATAACTACTGCAGAGCAGAATAAAGGGAAAAAAATGAAAAGAATGGAGGACAGTCTCAGAGACCTCTGGGACAACATTAAATGCACCAACATTCAAACTATAGGGATCCCAGAAGAAGATGAGAAAAAGAAAGGGACTTTTAGAAAATATTTGAAGTGATTATAGGTGAAAACTTCCCTATTATGGGAAAGGAAATAGTCAGTCAAGTCCAGGAAGCACAGAGAATCTCATAAAAGATAAATCCAAGGAGAAACATGCCAAGACACATATTAATCAAACTATCAAAAATCAAATACAAAGAAAAAATATTAAAAGCAACAAGGGAAAAAAAAATAATATACAAGGGAATCCCCCTAAGGTTAACAGCTGATCTTTCAGCAGAAACTCTGCAAGCCAGAAGGGACTGGCAGGACATATTTAAAGTGACGAAAGGGAAAAACCTACAACCAATATTATGCTACCCAGCAAGGATCTCATTCAGATTTGACGGAGAAATTAAAACCTTTACAGACAAGCAAAAGCTAAGAGAATTCAGCACCACCAAACTAGCTTTACAACGAATGCTAAAGGACCTTCTCTAAGCAGGAAACACAAGAGAAGGAAAAGACCTACAATAGCAAACCCAAAACAATTAAGAAAATGGTAATAGGAACATACGTATTGATAATTACCTTTAATGTAAATGGATTAAATGCTCCAACCAAAAGACATAGACTGGCTGAATGGATACAAAAACTAGACCCATATATATGCTGTCTACAAGAGATTCACTACAGACCTAGGGTCACATACAGACTGAAAGTGAGGTGATGGTAAAAGATATTCCAATTCTCATATCAGACAAAATAGACCTTAGAATAAAGACTATTACAAGAGAGAAAGAAGGACATTACATGATGATGAAGGGATCAATCCAAGAAGAAGATATAACAATTGTAAATATTTATGCACCCAACATAGGAACACTTCAATACATAAGGCAAATGCTAATAGCCATAAAAGGGGAAATTGACAGTAACACAATCATAGTAGGGGACTTTAGCACCCCATTTTCATCAATGGATAGGTCATCCAAAATGAAAATAAATAAGGAAACACAAACTTTAAATGATACATTAAACACGATGGACTTAATTGATACTTATAGCACATTCAATCCAAAAACAACAGAATACACTTTCTTCTCAAGTACTCATGGAACATTCTCCAGAATAGATCATATCTTGGGTCACAAATAAAGCCTTGGTAAATTTAAGAATATTGAAATCATATCAAGTACCTTTTCTGACCACAACGTTATGAGACTAGATATCAATTACAGGAAAACAGTCTGTAAAAAATACAAACATATGGAGGCTAAACAGTACACTACCTGATAACCAAGAGATCACTGAAGTAATCAAAGAGGAAATCAAAAAATACCTAGAAACAAATGACAATGAAAACACGACGACCCAAAACCTATGGGATGCAGCAAAAGCATTTCTAAGAGGGAAGTTTATAGCAATACAATCCTACCGCAAGAAACAAGAAACATCTTGAATAAACAAACTAACCTTACACTAAAGCAACTAAAGAAAGAAAAAAAAAAAAAAACAACCCTGAAGTTAGCAGAAGGAAAGAAATCATAAAGATCAGATCAGAAATAAATGAAAAAGAAATGAAGAAGACAATAGCAAAGATCAATAAAACTAAAAGCTGGTTCTTTGAGAAAATAAAAAAAATTGATAAACCATTAGCCAGACTCATCAAGAAAAAAAGGGAGAAGACTCAAATCAATAGATTTAGAAATGAAAAAGGAGAAGTAACAAATGACACGGCAGAAATACAAAGGAGCCTGTGAGATTACTACAGGCAACTATATGCCAATAAAATGGACAACCTGGAAGAAATGGACAAATTCTTAGAAAAGTACAACCTTCTGAGACTGAACAAGGAAGAAATAGAAAATATAAACAGACCAATCACAAGCACTGAAATTGAGACTGTGATTAAAAATCTTCCAACAAACAAAAGTCCAGGACCAGATGGCTTCACAGATGAATTCTATCAAATATTTAGGGAAGAGTTAATACCTATCCTTCTCAAACTCTTCCAAAACATAGCAGAGGGAGGAACACCCCCAAAGTCATTCTACAAGGCCACCATCATCCTGATACCAAAACCAGACAAAGATGTCACAAAGAAAGAAAACTACAGGTCAATATCACTGATGAACATAGATGCAAAAATCCTCAACAAAATACTAGCAAACAGAATCCAACAGCACATTAAAAGGACCATACACTATGTTCAAGTGGGGTTTATCCAGGAATGCAAGGATTCTTCAATATATGCAAATCAATCAATGTGATACACCATATTAACAAATTGAAGGATAAAAACCATATGATCATCTCAATAGATACAGAAAAAGCTTTTGACAAAATTCAACACCCATTTATGGTAAAAACCCTCCAGAAAGTAGGCATAGAGAGAACTTACCTCAACATAATAAAGGCCATATATGACAAACCCAGAGCCAACAACGTTCTCAATGGTGAAAAACTGAAACCATTTCCACTAAGATCAGGAACAAGACAAGGTCGCCCACTCTCACCACTATTATTCAACATAATTTTAGAAGTTTTAACCACAGCAATCAGAGAAGAAAAAGAAATAAAAGGAATCCAAATCAGAAAACAAGAAGTAAAACTGTCACTGTTTGCAGATGACATGATACTATACATAGAGAACCTGGAAAACTACTAGAGCTAATCAATGAATTTGGTAAAGTAGCAGGATACAAAGTTAATGCACAGAAATCTCTTGAATTCCTATACACTAATGATGAAAAATCTGAAAGAGAAATTAAGAAATCACTCCCGTTTACCATTGCAACAAAAAGAATAAAATACCTGGGAATAAATCTACCTAAGGAGACAAAATATCTGTATGCAGAAACTATAAGACACTGATGAAAGAAATTAAAGATGATACAAACAGATGGAGAGATGTACCATGTTCTTGGATTGGAAGAATCAACATTGTGAAAATGACTATACTACACAAAGCAATCTACAGATTCAATGCAATCCTTATCACACTACTAATGGCTTTTTTCACGGAACTAGAACAAAAAAATTCACAATTTGTATGGAAACACAAAAGATTCCGAATAGCCAAAGCAATCTTGAGAAAGAAAAACGGAGCTGGAGGAATCAGACTCCCTGACTTCAGACGGTACTACAAAACTACAGTAATCAAGACACTATGGTACTGGCACAAAAACAGAAATATAGATCAATAGAACAGGAGAGAAAGCCCAGAGATAAACTCACGCACATATGGTCACCTTGTTTTTGATAAAGGAGGCAAGACTATACAATGGAGAAAAGACAGCCTCTTCAATAAGTGGTGCTGGGAAAACTGCACAGCTACATGTAAAAGAATGAAATTAGAACACTCCCTAACACCATACACAAAAATAAAATCAAAATGGATTAAAGACCTAAATGTACGGCCAGACACTAACAAACTCTTAGAGGAAAACATAGGCAGAACACTCTATGACATAAATCCGAGAAAGATCCCTTTTGACCCACCTTCTAGAGAAATGGAAATAAAAACAAAAATAAACAAATGGGACCTAATGAAACTTAAAATCTTTTGCACAGCAAAGGAAACCATAAACAAGATGAAAAGAGAACCCTCAGAATGGGAGAAAATATTTGCAAATGAAGCAACTGACAAAGGATTAATCTCTAATATATGCAAGCAGCTCATGCAGCTCAATATCCAGAAAACAAACAATCCAATCCAAAAATGGGCAGAAGACCTAAATAGACATTTCTCCAAGGAAGATATACAGATTGCCAACAAACACATGATAAGATGCTCAACATCACTAATCATTAGAGAAATGCAAGTCAAAACTACAATGAGGTATCACCTCACACACGTTAGAATGGGCTTCATCAGAAAATCTACAAACAACAAATGCTGGAGAGGGTGTGGAGAAAAGGGAACCCTCTTGCACTGTTGGTGGGAATGTAAATTGATACAGCCACTATGGAGAACAGTATGGAGGTTTCTTAAAAAACTAAAATAGAACTACCATACAACCCAGCAATCCCACTACTGGGCATATGCCCTGAGAAAGCCATAATTCAAAAAGAGTTATGTACTACAATATTCGTTGCAGCTCTATTTACAATAGCCAGGACATGGAAGCAACCTAAGTGTCCATCGACAGATGAATGGATAAAGAAGATGTGGCACATATATACAATGGAATATTACTCAGCCATAAAAGGAAACAAAATTGATTTATTTGTAGTGAGGTGGATGGACCTAGAGTCTGTCATACAGAATGAAGTAAGTCAGAAAGAGAAAAACAAATACCGTATGCTAACACATATATATAGAATCTAAAAAAGGAAAACAAAGGTTATGAAAAACCTAGGGGCAGGACAGGAATAAAGACGCAGACATTGAGAATGGACTTGAAGATATGGGGAGGGGGAAGGGTCAGCTGGGACGAAGTGAGAGAGTGGCATGGACTTATATATACTACCAAATGTAAAATAGATAGCTAGTGGGAAGCAGCCACATAGCACAGGGAAATCAGCTCGGTGCTTTGTGACCACCTAGAGAGCTGGGATAGGGAGGGTGGGAGGGAGACGCAAGAGGGAGGAGATATGTGGATATATGTATATGTATAGCTGATTTAATTTGTTATAAAGCAGAAACTAACACACCATTGTAAAGCAATTCTACTCCAATAAAGATGTTTTAAAAAAAAAAAAGAGAGAGAGAAAGAGCCTTGGATGAGGAGTCCAGGTCTGGTCAGGGCCAGAGACAAGCCAGCACCCATTTCTGGGCTTCTATGCCCTCCATGAGGAAAATGGGAGCCATACCACCATCCCTGCCTATGTCACAGGGCACTTTAGGATAGAACAAGGTAAATACATGGGAAAGCTCTTTGGAAACTCAAATGTTGTGAAGGTTTATTATGATTATTATTCATGTCTGATTTTGCCGCCTCTGTGGAGCCCCAGCTCAAGTTCCTGCCTATGCAATGCCAAAACAACCAGTCAAATCCATCAAAAAGTCACTCAGTTTAGTGGAAAAAAATGCAGGCAGCTCTGTTGCATGCTATCAAAAAAAATAAAGCCACCAGACGATCACTGGTGTTTTTGAGAATGTGCAGTGGGTTGTTTTAGGCACTATTTTTGAGTTTTTCTAGGGCTTTCACCTCCTGTGAACCAAAAAAAAAAAAAAAGACAATGGATAAAATCAAGGTCCTCAATTGTTTCCCAGGCATGAGTACAGCTTCAAGATTTCAGGCTTAGGGAAAGGAAGGGAGACAGAAATTCATGCATGGGAGGGCCTGTGTGTCACTCTTGACCCCCTCACTCATGACAATTCTTAGGCCAGCGGATTGTATTCTGTTGGCAAGATCACCTTCTCCAGCTGAGAAGGGACTTTGGAAGATCCTATAAAGGTTAGGGAGAAAGAAGGAGATATCTGGGCAGTTAGCCAAACCAGCAAAGGCTGAAGGAGCCCTGGCCCTGACCCAAGGGGTTGGCACCCAGGAGATGGAAACTGGGTTAGAAAGGGTTGACATCTAGGGGAAGAGAAGATTCTGAGATAAGAAGATGTTTTTAAAACATAATTGTCCCAAGAGGGTTGCCTCAGAGTGGCAAGTAATTCAAGCCAGTTGGTTTTGCTCCATACGAGCAGTTCTTCTGAGTGTTTTGCTGGGGGAAAAGATGGAATCTACTTTTTAAGAAGAGGCTTGGCTGTCATCCATAAGTTTTATTTATGCAGACCTCCCCAGCACAGCATTCTCCTCAGGAGGCATCTGCCTCTAAAAGGACGTTTCTGGATGAAAATGGGGATATATATGAGTGAAAAAAAATAAGTCATATCTTGAATTTAATTCTGTCAGTTAAAAAGTCCTGCCTCCCTCACCTCACTGATGGGGTAACAGTGAGGTTCGTGTTCTTCACAGTCATCAAGAGCTGCCCATGGGAATTAAGCCTCAAATGCCACAGTGATAACTGGTTTGATAACTCACCTTTACTGGTTTCCTTCCCATCTGTCTCACTTCTCCACTCAACCAGTGTTCTCTGGGATCACCTCCCAAATAAACTATTTGTACTCAAATCCTTGTCTCAGGGTCTACTTCTTGGGGAACTAAATTCTACATGTATTTTTATCATCCTTTTAAGTTTAATTTCATATTTTTATCCTATTTAATCCTCCAGCAGCCTAAGGAAGTAGAATTATTCTCATTTTTCAGATGATGGAATCGAGACCCTGAAAGTTGGTAACGAGCTGAAGCTCACATAACAAGTAACTGACAATTTACTGGGTTGTGTTTAACATCCAATTTGCTGACTCTTGGTCTGATACACTCTCCACCACACCCCACTGTCTCTGGTCATTCCCATCTCTAAATATACTCTGCACAATAATGTGGCTCTAGAGTTCATGATGGCAGTGTCCTTGAAGGAGGGGGCTATGGAATAATGCATTTTCTAAGACTTTGCATATTTAAGCTATAAAAAATACATTCCTGTTACCTTTACACATGAACAACAACTTAGTGGAGCCAAGAATTATTGGGTCACAATCCTGGAGCTCTGTTCCTAAGTAATTCCCAAAGTAGTGGGAATTATCTATGGATATTAACAGAGGCATAATATTTTTTAATGGGAAATATTGAATAAACAAAGATAAACCATTTATTTTTTACTAAATTATGGGACTTTGTAAACTTCAAAAGGAAGTATGTAGTTTCTAGCATTTCCCAAGCATGTATCTTTCTTCCAAGACAGTGATAGACTTAACATCCTCTTAAGAAATGATACTGCAGCATTTACCCCACTTTCTTTATCAGGGAGAAATCTGAGTCCAGACTGAATTTCTTTTCTCAATATATCTGAAATATGAAATCTTCACCAGGACACATTAAAATATCAGGCTCTTTGTTATTATTTTTTATTGAAACACAGTTCAGTTCTTTTGATTTTCATCATTTCTCATCTCAGGAAGTATTATTTATGCCTTTGATTATTGCTTCCATTTCATTTTTGTGATGGGCTCCATGCTGTCTCTTCAGAGTTGTCATCCTCTCTCTCATCAGTTTCATCTCTTTGACCTGTTGCATGGCATTCTAGGAGATTTTCCTAAGTTGCCCTCTCCATCACTAATTTTATTTTCTACAATGTCATTTAGGTTCTTGACTATTTTCAATGCATACTTTAACGCTGCTATTGAACTTTTGTCTTGCTTGAATAGATAATGCACAAAGAGGATGCAAAATTGAGGAAGGAAAAAGACAAACAGTGAAAAGTAGGTCTTCCTTCCAACCCTGCCCCTGAGGCATTTCTCTCTGCAGAGGTAAACATTGTTCCCAGTTTCTTAATCCTTCTAGAGATTATCTATATACAAGTGTATATACACACACAAACACACACACGTACCTATCTATATATTTCTTTATGTTTTTAGTGGTAAATCCCTATACTGTTTGGGATGGTAATATGTATGACAAATAAGTATATTTTCTAACTTTCTCCAGCCTCATGGTGTCAATTATTACAGCAAAAAAACAGATAGCCCAACTCAAAGTAGAATATAAGGACATGAACTATTTCCCACAACAGAATGGCAGCTTCAGGGCTTGTTGACTCACCAGCCCACACAAGTCATCAAGAACCCAGAATCCTTCCATCTTTTTGTTCCACCAGTTCCAACAAATTATCTTGTTAATGCGAGTCTTTGTGGACCCAAGATGACTGCAGGACTTCCAAGCATTGTACCAGAAATAATCATTTCTAGCGAAAAAGTGGTTATCTTTTCCTGTGTCTTTTATAAAGAATTAGAAAATAATTCCCAGAAGACATCCTTTTGCTTTCCATTAGACAGAATTTCATTTCATGCCTATACCTAAGCTAAACATTAGGTACAAAAACAGGATTTTTGTATGGCTTTAACCAATTAGGACCCACTACCTAGGGCTAGGGAAGGGACAAATACAAAGCTTGAAGATAGAGAGCTAAACCACCACAAGGTTCTTTTAGAAAGGAGGAATCGGGTGGGCGAATGTACAGTGAGGAATGGATGTTGGGTAGGCAGTAAACCATGTCTCAATGCCACACATCCTTAATCATATCAGTTACCATTAGTCCTCCCAAAACTCCCAAATTCTCAGCTAATAACTCTCTGTGACTACCTTTTGTGATGTAAACCACCACCTTTCCCTGCCCTCCTAAACACTTCTACTGTGTCCTCCCACTCCGTGAGAAGCACTCCCGCACTACAAGAGAGGAATTCTCAGGACATTCCACTCACCTCTTGCTTTAATCTAGCTGCCCCCTATGACACTCCTTCCCTGAGACCCTCTCTAGTGGTTTTCTGTTTCATCTTTCACATCCCCAGAATCTCAGGCTTGGCTAATTGCTATGGACTAAATGTTTGTCTCCCTCACCTCCAAATTCCTATGTCAAAGTTTTAACCCCCAATGTGATAGTATTAGGAGGTGGGGCCTTTGGAGGTAATTAGGTCATGAGGAAAGAGCTCTCATGAATTGGATTAGTGCCCTTATAAGAAGAGACATAAAACAGCTCGCTTTCTCTCTCTGCTCCCCACCATGTGAGGATATGAGAAGATGGCCAACTGCAAACCAGGAAGTGGACCCTCACCAAACAACAGATTTGTTGACACCTTGATCTTAGACTTATCCAGAACTATAAGAAATAAATGTTTGTTGTAACCAGTCTTTGGTAATTTGTTATAGCAGCCCAAAACAACGGACAGTAGTCCTCTTGCTTCCTAACCCAGGTCTCCCCACTGGCTTATTGAAACTCCAGACACTTTGAGATTCATGTCATACGGCTTTGTCACCTTTTCCTGTTTCTCACTGCTGCCATCCATCAACCTCATAGTCACTCTTCCCATTTCCTAACAATCATAGCACCTAATGACAGTCTTCTTCTCATTTCCAGTTCCTGTGATTTCAACATCCACAACTATGACCCCATTCAAAACCCTGGTCTTAACTGTGACACTTTCTTCTCCACTCGTCTTCCATCAACTATTCCTAAGTCACACTGTAGACTTTGATATCACACAAATAATCTCTAATAACTACTTATTTTTTAAAAGCTCTCTCATTTGACAATACCTAGGAAAATTCACATATGTATATACTCTTTGATGCAGCAATCTCACTTCTAGGAATCTATCCCAATGCTGAACTAACAAAAATATAAAAATGTGTGTGAATAAAGCTGGTCATGGCAGCAGCATTCTTTGTACAGTGAAAGACTAGAAACGATCTAAATATCAAAATATACGGAAGTGGTTAAATTAGTTACAGTTCATCTATGCAATGGACTACAATGCCACTATAAAAAGCAACAAGGAACTCTCTATATACAATTAAAAAGTGATCTCCCAAATATTTTAAGTTCAAAAAAGAATCAAGGAGTAAGACAATGTGTATAGTTTGCTATCTATATATAAGAAAAGAAAGAGAGAGGGAGGAAGGGAGGGAGAAAGAGAGACAGAGAATGTGTCTAAAAGTTAGGTGTCTTAGTCAGTTCGGGTTGCTGTAACAAAAATACCATAGAGGGACTTCCTTGGTGGTCCAGTGGTTAAGACTTCACCTTCCAATGGAGGGTGTGCAGGTTCCTTCCCTGGCCGAAGAGCTAAGATCCCACATGCCTCGGGGCCAAAAAAGCAAAACATAAAACAGAAGCAATATTGTAACAAATTCAATAAAGACTTTGAAAGTGGTCCACATAAAAAAAATCTAAAAAAAAACAATCATAGAATGGGTGGCTTAAGCAACAAACATGTATTTCTCATAATTTTGGGTGCTGGAAAGTCTAAGATCAAAGCACTGGCAGAGCCAGTGTCTGGCGAGAGCGCACTTCCTGATTTGTAGACAGCTGCATTCTTGCTATATTCTCACATGACTGAATGAGTAAGAGGAAGCAAGCTCCTTCATGTCTCTTCTTATAACAGCACTAATCCATATTGCCTCCAAAGGCTCTACCACCAAATACCACCACATTGGGGATTAGGGTTTTTCAACATATAAATTTTGGGGTAACCAAACAAGAAGGTAAGCCAAAAACTAATTGTTTAATAGTTAATAATAAGGAAAAAGGGAGAACTTGGCAGGTGAAATGGAAATTTGGAATCATGTAAATGTTTCATTTTTCTAATAAGTAAGTTAATTCAAAAAGAAAAAAAGCATCTCTACAAGTAAAAAAGTAAACTGAAGCAAATGAACTGACTGTATACAAAGTTGGTGGAATAACCATACAGAGGCAAATTATTTCAACTGACTTAGAAACATAGTATTTTGACGATGCATCCCTAGTGAGTCATATTCTAAAGACAAAATGAACCACAAAGAAATCTTAAACTATACGCAGTAGTCTTTTTCGTAGCAATAAAGTTGGTGTCTTGGTTTTTTATTGCTGCTGTAACAAATAACCACAGATTTAGTTATTTAAAACAACACAAATATATAATCTTATAATTCTGGAGGTCAGAAGTCTGAAATGAGTCTCACTGGATTAAAATCAAGGTGTCAGCAGGTTGTGTTCACTTCTGAAGGTTCTAGGAGAGAATCTGTTTTCTTGTCTTTTCCAGCTTCCAGAGGTTGCCCATATTCCTTGGCTTTGTGGGCCCCTTCCATCTTCAAAGCCAGCAATGTCCAGTCTAATTTTTCTGCCATCTCTCTGGTTCCAACTCTTCTGCCTTCTTCGTCCCCATTTAAAGACCCTTGTGACTATTTTGGCTCACTTGGATAATCCAGGATACTCTTCTTGTTTTAAGTTCAGTTGATTAACAAAGTTAATTCTCCTCTGCAGACTTAATTTTCTCTTGCCATATGATAAAACATATTTACAGGTTCTAGGGATTCGAAGTGGACATCTTTGCACGGCCATCTGCCCACTGGCCCCCAAATATTCACAACTATCCCACATGAAAAATACATTCGCTCTATCCCAAGGTCCCCAAAGTCTCAATTCATTACAGCATGAAGTCCAAAATCTCATCTAAATATCATTAGTTCAAAAATCTCAAATCTCATCATCTAAGTCAGGTGTAGGTAAGGTTCTGGCTATCATCCATCTTAGACAAAATTCCTCTCCATCTGTGAGCCTATGAAACTCCAGAAATAAGTTATCTGCTCCCAAAGAACAATGGTGGGAAAACCAATTATAGATATTTTGTTCAAAGAAGAATAAAGTGGAAGGAAAAAAGGAGAACAAGTCCCAAGCAGATTCAATATCCAGCCAAGCAAATTCCATTTGGTTCCATGGTCTGGGAATAACCCTCTCTAGCTCAAGCCTCCACCCTTGGAGTCCTGCTCTCTCTTTTATGAAAGGTCTTGGATTTGCAGCTGAATAGTTTTATCAGCTTGTTTCTTTCCTATAGAATTTTAGGGGTCCAGCAGCTTTCTTTAATTTTCTCCTTTCTCTGTACCATTTAAGCCAAGTTGTCAGTGTTTCTGCTGGCATAAGTTCTCAAGAGCCTTGTGGATTTCCTGCACATATCTCAGGGATTCACTCCATTAGACAAGAGG
This sequence comes from Balaenoptera borealis, assembly GCF_965194805.1. NCBI lineage: Eukaryota > Metazoa > Chordata > Mammalia > Artiodactyla > Balaenopteridae > Balaenoptera > Balaenoptera borealis. The sequence goes on along the minus strand of NC_138872.1, from coordinate 31,583,616 downwards.
TTCCCCTACAGAAATTTCCTGAATGATCCCATCTCTATTCCTGGCTTTGGCTGAGACAGGTGAGGGATCCATGAGTCACGCACCTACAAAGAGCTCTCTGTATGATCAGAAATTCTGAACTTTGATATTTTCAAGGCACTAACAAAAGTTGTCCATCCATACCCTTAGATTTCTCTCTAGAGTGTGCTTTCCTGACATTGACTCTCCTAATTTAGCTTCTTTTGCAATCTGGATAAGCTGAGAACTTCCCAGATCATCAAGTTCTGGTTCCTTTTCTTTTAACAGTTCTTTCTTCAACCTATCTCTTTCCTTCACATTTTGCTATAAGAAGCAAGAAGAAATAAGACCACATATTTAACACCTTCCTTAGAAAGCTCAGCTAAATATCTAAATTCATCATTTGCAAGTTTTGCTTTCCATGTAACTGCAGAACACAATTCAGTAAGCTTTCAGCTAATCCCCTTTCCACCAGTTTCCAATAACATGTTTCTCATTTCCATCTAAGCCCTCACCAGCAGTACTTTTAATATCTGTGTTTCTATCAGCATGGATATTATTCTATCTGTTCATGGAGACATTGCTCTGGGAAAGACCCTCAGTGTTCTCCTTACTTGCTGCAAGTAATAAATCCTTCCTTCTCAAACAAAAACAAACAAAAAACATTCTGTTCATGATGATTTATGTACCCTCTAAGGCAACTGAGGTTTTCTCTACCATGCCTCTCACTTCCTTCTGAGTTATCACTAACAAAGCTATTAACATCCATATTTCTATTAACAATCTATTCAACAATCTAGGTTTTTTCCTAGATTCAGGCTCCTAAAAATTCTTCCAGCCTCCAGCCACTGCCCACTTTCAAAACCACTTGCACATTTTTAGGTATTTGTTTCAGCAGCACCTTGCTTCAGGCACAAAAAAATCGTATTTTCTTCCTATTGCTGCTATAACAAATTACCACAAATTCAGTAGCTTAAAACAATGCAAATTTATTATCTTACAATTTTGGAGGTCAGGTGTCCAGAATGTGCCTCACTGGATTAAAATCAATGTGTTGGTAGGGCTGCACTCCTTTCTGAAGATTCTAGGGAGAATCTGTTTTCTTGCATTTTCCAGCTTCTAGATGTTGCCCACATTGCTTGACTCATGGCCCTCTTCCATCTTCAAAGCCAGCAATGGCCAGTCTAATCTTTCTCATGATGCTGTCTCTCTGGTTGTGACTCTTCTGTCTTCCTCTTCATCACTTAAGGGCCCTCATGATTGCATTAGACCCACCTGGATAACCCAAGATGTTCTTCTTGTTTTAAGGTCAGCTGATTAGTAAATTTAATTCTGAAACCTTAATTTCTTTCCGAAAACCTTATTTCCCCTTGCCTTAAAATATTTAAAAATTTATGGGTTCTAGGGACTAGGTCATAGACATCTTTTGGGGGTAGCATTATTCCATCTACTATAGTTGGTACTGTTATTTTGAAATATACTCACACATACACGTAAACACACATACATATATGTATTAGGATAAAGCAAATTAGTAATTATGTTAAGGTTATAAAGAATCAAACTGATTTTCAGCATACGATAAAAGAGGTACAAATATAAAATCAAATAAAGTTAAGTAAAACCCCTGTAATTTTAAATTGAATTGGAAATGCTATATTAAACTTATGATTAATTACTCTTTCTAAAATATAGATATGTTTCTTCAAACTCTGTCTACTGGAAAGGCAGTATGATGGTCTTAAGACTTGTACACAAGTGTCTGCAAATTCCTTGACATTCCTTTCATCAAGATGTAGAGTTTATGTCCTCTCCCTTTGAACCTGGGTAGGTGATGTGACTGCCTCTATAAATAGAATACAATGGAAGTAATGCTTCACTACTTCCAAGGCTAAGTTAGAAAATACCATATTGTTTCTGCTCATTTCTCTTGCAACACTTGCTCTGGGAGCCTTCATTACCATATAAGAAGTCCAGATATGCTGAGGCTGCCAGATGTAAAGAGCACAGAAAGGGTGGTGAGAGAGATGCCCAAGGAATCTCAGCCATTCCTACCCCTAGAAGTTATTCTAGTCCAGACGTTGGACATCTAAGTGAATGAGTAGTTAAGACCCCAGACACAGGAACTAACTGCAACCACATGAGAGATCCCCACCCCTCCAAGCGGAAACTACCAGAGTCCAGGTCAATTGCCAGAACCCTTACTGAAAAAAAATAAATTCTTGTTACTATTTTAAACTTCATCCTTGGGGTAATTTGTTACACAGCAATAGATAATCAGAACAAGTGGTTAGCACCTATATTGTGATCTCTAAAATTAAAGCAAACCAGGGTTCCTTGGAGAAACAGCTGAGCCCAGGTCTAGAGCAGGAAATGTACATGATGATCTTGGAATATATTTTTGTGACTGAAAGATCCATAGTAATAAGCTGGCATAGGAGCTAACTTAAAGGCTCTTCACAGCTTTAGGAGAGAATCTTCACATTGTCCAAGAGAGAACAAGGACTGCAGTAAATTGAAACACACCAAAAACATAAAAATCCATGAGTACTTAAGAATTTTTTGAAGGACTAATAGAATTGATAGGATACCAACTCATTATTCTGAAAGTTGATAAAGGAAAATAATCAAGCTTCACATAAAGACAAATAAATAGACCAATGAAATAGAATATAGACCCCAGAAATAAACCCTCACATATGATCAAATGATCTTCAATAAGGGTTCCAAGACCACTCAGTGGGAGAAGGACAGTCTCTTCAACAAATGGTGTTGGGAAAAAACTGAATAGCCATATGCAAAAGAATGAAGTTGCACCCTTATTTAACACTATATACAAAAATTAACTCAAAATAGATTAAAGACCTAAACATAAGACCCAAAACTATAAAACTCCTGGAAGAAAACATAGGGGGAAATCTTCCTGACATTGGATTTTGACAGTGATTTCTTGGATATGACACAAAAAGCACAGGCAACAAAAGCAAAAATAGACAAACAGGAATACATGAATCTTTAAAACTTTTGTGCATCAAAAGACACAACCAACAGAGTAAAAAGGCAGCCCATTGAACGGGAGAAAATATTTGCAAATCATATATCTGATTAGGGGTTAGTATCCAGAATATCTATGTAAAGAACTTCTGCAACTCAATAACAAAAAAGTAAATTATCTGATTAAAATATGATCAAAGGACCTAAACAGGCATTCCTCCAAAGAAGATATACAAATGGCCAACAAGCAAATGAAAAATGAAAATCAAAACCACAATGAGATATCACCTTATACCCATTAGGATGACTAGTATTTAAAAACCTAGAAAATAACAAGGGTTGGTGAGGATGTGGTGAGATTAGAACCCTTGAGCACTGTTGGTAGGACTGTAAAATGGTGCAACCACTATGGAAAACAGTACAGAGGTTTCTCAAAAAATTAAAAATAAAACTACCATATGATCCAGCAATCCCACTTCTGGGTATATATCCAAAAGCAGGATCTTGAAGAGATATTTGCACACCCAAGTTCATAGCAGCACTATTTATAATAATTAAGAATCAGAAGCAACACAAATATCCATCAACAGATGAGTGGATAAACAAAATGTAGTATATGCATACAATGGAATATTATACCCTCAGAAAAGAAGAAACTCCTGTCACATGCCACATTGATGAAACTTGAGGACATTATGTTAAGTGAAATAAGACAGTCATTGAAAGACAAATACTGTATGATTCTACCTATATGAGGTATACAAAATAGTCAAATTCATAGAAACTGAAAGTAGAACGGTGGTTACCAGGGGCTGAGGGGAGGGGGGGTGGTGGTGGTTGTTTAATGGGTATAAAGTTTCAGATTTGCAAGTTTAAAAAGTTCTGGATCTCTGTTTCACAATAATGTGACTATACTTAATACCACTGAAATATACACTTAAAATGGTTAAGGTGGTAAATTTTGTTATGTGTCTTTTTTATCATAATAACAAATAAAAAAAGAATCAAATTTCTATCCTTCTTTTCATGCATAATTATATTCCAGAATAACCAAAAAATGATGACAGAAAGCTCTTCATAGATGAATCACAGCTAATAAATGCAGAAGGAATGACAGATGTAGAAAAATCACAGTTTCACAACCTCTAAAGAAATAATGAATCTAGGCAACAAATGGCTACACAAACCATTGTGTGAAGTCTGTGAGGAAGCTTTATAACAAAGAGACTGGGCTGACAACACCTAAACCCACAGTTTATTCTTAACATCCTAAATATATGACAGGATATTACAGAATTCCTAATGTGATGCAGTAGGAAATATACAACACAACCTATGAAATGTACTTGCTAAAGAAATAAAGACAAGCAAAGAAAACAGAAACACAGAAAAATAAAACAAAACAAAATCTAAAAACGTCCAGATGAATATGTTAAACAACATCATGAGGAGATGGCATGAGCAAAAATGGCAGAGTAAGGATCTCTGATAATTGTCTCCTCCATAAAAGCAAAATTCATCAGAATTAGCTTTTTTACAACTCTGGAAATTAACCAGAGTTTATTGTTAATAGAGTTATTTATTCAAAGAAAAACAAGTGAATCTTATTAAGAACAGTGAGCTTTGTTGCATTTTAACTTGCCCTCATCCCATTCCGCACTCTCCAGCTCCACAGTAGTCTTAAAAAAATAACAACCCACATTCTCAGTGAAAAGTAGCTGCCTGGCAGCCACCAAGAGCACTACAGAGCTGGAGCGCTTTCAAAACTACAATCCTTAAGAATTTCCATAATCTGACTGGTTTGATGATTCCTTGGAAGATCTGCAGACTTGCAAGGATGTTTGTATTTGACCTGATTCAGTGCTTTCCAAATATGAAAAAAGATTAAAGGCAAATGCTTAACTCCATGCTATGTATAGTGGTGGACAGCAGTTGGATCAAACATTAGACTAACCAAAAATTTAAAAGGAAAACATTAAGAGTGAGATATCCATAGGGACTTTGAAAATCTCTGACATATTCCTGGGAATCTAGAAGACCACTTGCATGCATAGGGCTGTGCACATGCTCAGAAAAGGCCTGAGAAGGCCCTCAACTCTCATCTCTGGCTGACTTTGAGGCAATACACAAGCAAGTGAAGGCAAAAGAAGGAGGAAGGGGTATCAGTTGCCTGGCTGAGTGTTAAGTTTGTGCCTCAATATGAACACAGATCCCCTTGGCCAAGAATGGGAGACTTATCTAAGGAAATCTCTGTTTATTCATTATCTGACAACTAAGCTACCAAGCAGACATTTCAGTGGCCACACATGGTAAACAACACAGACTTTACAGAATTAGTTCAGAAAAGTCATTAAACAAACAAAAAACAAAAATGTCTACAAAAAAACAGCAACAACGGGCTTCCCTGGTGGCACAATGGTTAAGAATCTGCCTGCCAATGCAGGGGACATGGGTTCGAGCCCTGGTCCAGGAAGATCCCACATGCTATGGAGCAACTAAACCTGTGCACCACAACTACTGAGCCGGCCCACGAGCCACAACTACTGAAGCCCCGGTACCCTAGAGCCCATGCTCCACAAGAGAAGCCACTGCAATAAGCCCGCACACCACAACAAAGAGTAGCCCCCACTCACTGCAACTAGAGAAAGCCTGTGCACAGCAATGAAGACCCAACACACCCAAAAATAAATTAAATAAATAAATTTATTAAAAAATAACAGCAACAACAGCAAACCCTGATGGGGAGGAGGGGGAAGAATCTGATTTCCAGACTTGCCATACTGTATTTTTTTTCAGACTGTATTTTTAGATATACAGATTTCAGCAAAAATTTAGGAAACATGCAAAAAATCTAGAGAATATGACCCATACACAAAAAAAGGGCAATCAATAGAACCTATCCCTGAGAAACCCAGATGATGAACTAACTAGACAAAGACTTTAAATCAGCTACTTTAAATAGAATGGAGTAATATTCATCCATAAATAGGAATGAAGTACTGAAACATACTACAACATAGATGAATCTTGAAAATATTAAGCAAGGTGAAAAAAGCCAGTCACAAAAGACATATACTATTCCATTTGTATGAAGTGTCCAGAATAGGCAAACCTATGGAGATAAAAAGTAAATTAGTGATTGCCTAAGACTGGAGAGGGTAAGTGTGAGGGAATGGGGAGTGACTGCTTATGGGTAGGGATTTTATTTTGGTGGAGGAGGGACAGTAAGTAATGAAAATGTTCTAAAAATGACTTTGGTGATAGTTGTTCACATCTGTGAATCTAATAAAAAACCACTGAATTGTACTCTTTAAGTGGGTGAATTGTATGGTATATGACTACATCAATAAAGCTGTAATTTTAAAAAATTATAAAACTAGACCTAAGCAAGAAGTGCAGCCAAGGTGTGACCATACAAGGGAAAATCATTTCTTTGCCAAATGCTGCTTACCCAGCTTCTTCACACCCACAGGAACTCTTGGAAAAAATTGTACTTACGTACCATGTCTACTTTAACTTGCCACAATAACCAATTGCTCCCATTCAATTCAGCCTTAATGATTTAGATGCTGATGCACTGAGAGGGGGTCACGTGCTGGCTTAAACTGTTTCATGGAATTAAAATGGAAACCAGCTACTATTTATTTATTCATTACGTCAGTAAGTATTTGCTAGGGGGTTTTTTTTCTCCTCTTTTTTGCTACTGTGGTTCTGTTTTACATTCTGGTTGCTGTTTTGTCTATATGTTTATTTTTTTATTTTTTCTAATATATCTTAGTTTTCTAATCATATTTTAATTTTACTGTTTGTTATTTTTCTTCTCCTTAATTTTTCTGCCACCCCATGTGGCTTGTGGGATCTAGGTACACGAACAAGGGGTGGGACCTGAGCTCCTACGGTGGGATCTCTAAGTCCTAATCACTGGACTAACAGAGAACCTCAGACCACAGGGAATATTCGTTGGAGTGAGGTCTCCTAGAAGTCCTCATCTCAGCACCAAGAACTAGCTTTACCCAACAACCTACAAACTCCAGTGCTGGAAGCCTCAGGCCAAACAACCAGTAAGACAGGAACAAAATCCTACACATCAAAAAAAAAAAAAAAAAAAGTGAGACAACAAAAAAATATGTTACAGATGAAGGAGCAAGGTAAAAACTTACATGACCAAATAAATGAACAGGAAACAAGCAACCTACCTGAAAAAGAATTCAAAGTAATGATAGTAAAGATGATCCAGAATCTCAGAAATAGAATGGAGGCATGGACTGAGAAAATACAAGAAATGTTTAACAAAGATCTACAAAGACTAAAGAACAAACAAACAGAGATGAACAACACAATAACTGAAATGAAAAGTACCGTAGAAGGAAGCAATAACAAAATAACTGAGGCAGAAAAACGAAGAAGTGAGCTGGAAGACAGAATGGTGGAAATAACTGCCGAGGAGCAGAATAAAGAAAAAAGACCGAAAAGAATTGAAGACAATCTCAGAGACCTCTGGGACAACACTAGATGCACCAACATTCAAATTATATGGGTTCCAGAAGAAGAAGAGAAAAAGAAAGGGTCTGAGAAAATATTTGAAGAGAGCATAGTGGAAAACTTCCCTAACATGGGAAAGGAGATAGCCACCCAAGTCCAGGAAGCACAGAGTCTCATACAGGTTAAACCCTAGGAGAAGCACACCAAGACACATATTAATCAAACTAACAAAAATTAAATTCAAAGAAAAAATATTAAAAGCAGCAAGGGAAAAGCAAAAAATAACATACAAAGGAATCCCCATAAGGTTATCAGCTGATTTTTCAGCATAAACTCTGCAGACCAGAAGGAAGTGGTAGGATATACTTGAAGTGATGAAAGATTTCTCTACCCAGCAAGGATCTCATTCAGATTTGACAGAGAAATCAAAAGTTTACAGAGAAGCCAAAGCTAAGAGAATTCAGTACCACCAAACCAGCCTTACCACAAACGCTAAAGGAACTTCTCTAGGCAGGAAAAACAATAGAAAAAAGAGATCCACAAAAACAAACCCAAAACAATTAAGAAAATGGTAATAGGAACATACATAATGATAATAGTCTTGAATGTAAATGGATTAAATGCCCCAACCAAATGACACAGTCTGGCTGAATGGATACAAAAACAAGACCCTTATATATGCTGTCTACAAGAGACCCACTTCAGACCCAGGGACATATACAGACTGAAAGTGAAGGGATGGAAAATGATATTCCATGCAAATGGAAATCAAAAGAAAACTGGAGTAACAATACTCATATCAGATAAAATAGACTTTGAAATAAAGACTGTTACAAGACATAAGGAAGGACACTACATAATGATCAAGGAATCAATCCAAGAAGAAGATGTAACAATTATAAATACGCACCCAACACAGGAGCAACTCAATACATAAGGCAAATGCTAACAACCATGAAAGGGGAAATTGACAGTAACACAATAATAGTAGGGGACTTTAACACCCCACTTACACCAATGGACAGATCATCCAAAAAGAAAATAAATGAGGAAACACAAGTATTAAATGACACAATAGACCAGATAGATTTAATTGATATTTATAGGACATTCCTCCCAAAAGTGGAAGAATATACTTTCTTCTCAAGTGCACATGGAATTATAGGGGTCCCAGAAGAAGAAGCGAAAAAGAAAGCATCTGAGAAAATATTTGAAGAGATTAGTCTCCAGGATACATCACATCTTGAGTCACAAATCAAACCTCAGAAAATTTAAGAAAATTGAAATGGTATCAGGCATCTTTTCTAACCACAGTGCTATGATATTAGAAATCAATTACAGGTAAAAAAAAAAACTGTAAAAAACACAAATACATGGAGGCTAAACAGTGCACTACTAAATAACCAAGAGATCACTGAAGAAATCAAAGGAGAAATTAAAAAATACATAGAAATAAATGACATTGAAAACATGATGACCTGGGACTTCCCTGCTGGCACAGTGGTTAAGAATTCACCTGCCAATGCAGGGGGACACAGGTTCAAGCCCTGGTCCAGGAAGATCCCACAAGTCCCAGAGCAACTAAGCCCATGGTCACCTGTGCTCTAGAGTCCACGAGCCACAACTACTGAGCCTGTGTGCCACAACTACTGAAGCCCATGCACATAGAGCCTGTGTCCTGCAACAAGAGAAGCCACTGCAATGAGAAGCTCATGCACCACAACGAAGAGGAGCCTTCACTTGCCACAACTAGAGAAAGCCCGCGCACAAAAATGAAGACCCAACACAAACAAAACTAAATTTATTAATTAATTTTTTTAAAAAGGTAAAAGAAAACATGACGACCCCAAACCTATGGGATGCAGCAAAAGCAGGTATAAGAGGGAAGTTTATAGTAATTCAATCTCACCTCAAGAAACAAGAAAAATCTCAAATAAAAAACCTAACCTTACATCTAAAGCAACTAGATAAAGAAGAATGAAGGAAACCTAGGGTCAGGAGAAGGAAAGAATTCATAAAGATCGAGCAGAAATAAATGAAATAGAAATGAAGAAAATAGCAAAGATCAATAAACTAAAAGTTGGTTCTTTGAGAAGATAAAAAAATGGATAAACTGTTAGCAAGACTCACCAAAAAAACAACAAAAAAAAAAAAGGGAGAGGACACATATGAATAAACTTAGAAATGAAAAAGGAGAAATCAGAACAGACACCACAGAAATACAAAGGATTATAATAGACTACTACAGTTATATGCCAATGAAGTGAACAACCACGAAGAAATGGACAAATTCTTGGAAAAGTACAATTTTCCAAGACTGAACCAAGAAGAATTAGAAAATATAAACAAACCTATCACAACTAATAAAATTGAAACTGTAATTAAAAATCTTCCAACAGGCTGAAGAGAAGATGGCGGAAAAGTAAGACGCGGAGATCACCTTCCTCCCCACAGATACATCAGAAATACATCTACACGTGTAACTGCTCCTATAGAACACCCACTGAACACTGGCAGAAGACCTCAGACCTCCCAAAAGGCAAGAAACTCCCCACGTACCTGGGTAGGGCATAACAAAAAAGAAATAACAGAGACAAAAGAATAGGGATGGGACCTGCACCAGTGGGAGGGAGTTGGGAAGGAGGAAAGGTTTCCACATACTAGGAAGCCCCTTCATGGGTGGAGACTGCGGGTGGTGGAGGGGGAAGCTTCGGAGCCGCGGAGGAGAGCACAGCAACAGAGGTGCGGAGGGCAAGCAGAGAGATTCCCACATGGAGGATCGGTGCTGACCAGCACTCACCAGCCTGAGAGACTTGTCTGCTCACCCGCTGGGGCAGGCGGGGGCTGGGATCTGAGGCTCGGGCTTCGGTTGGATCGCAGGGAGAGGACTGGGGTTGACGGTGTGAACACAGACTGAAGGGGGCTAGTGCGCCACGGCTAGCCGGGAGGGAGTCCGGGAAAATGTCTGGAGCTGCCGAAGAGGCAAGAGACTTTTTCTTCCCTCTTTGTTTCCCGGTGCACGAGAAGAGGGGATTAAGAGCGCCGCTTAAAGGAGCTCCAGAGACGGGCGCGAGCTGCGGCTATCAGTGCAGACCCCAGAAACGGGCCTGGGACGCTAAGGCTGCTGCTGCCACCACCAAAAAGCCTGTGTGCGAGCACAGGTCACCATCCACACCTCCCCTCCTGGGAGCCTGTGCAGCCCACCACAGCCAGGGTCCCGCGATCCAGGGACAACTTCCGCGGGAGAACGCACAGAGCACATCAGGCTGGTGCAACGTCATGCTGGTCTCTGCCGCCGCAGGCTCACTCCGCATTCCATACCCTTCCTCCCCCCGGCCTGAGTGAGCCAGAGCCCCCGAATCAGCTGCCCCTTTAACCCTGTCCAGTCTGAGCGAAGAAGAGACGCTCTCAGGCGACCTACACGCAGAGGTGGGGCCAAATCCACAGCTGAACCCTCGGAGCTGTGCGAACAAAGAAGAGAAAGGGAAATTTCTCCCAGCAGCCTCAGAAGCAGCAGATTAAAGCTCCACAATCAACTTGATGTACCCTGCATCTGTGGAATACCTGAATAGACAACGAATCATCCCAAATTGAGGAGGTGGACGTTGGGAACAAGATGTATTATTTTTTTCCCCTTTTCCTCTTTTTGTGCATGTGTATGTGTATGCTTCTGTGTGAGATTTTGTCTGTAGAGCTTTGCTTTCACCATTTGTCCTAGGGTTCTGTCCATACGTTTTTGTTTTTGGTTTTTTTTTTACTTTATAAATTCTTTTTCTTAATAATTATTTTTTATTTTAATAACTTATTTTATTTTATCTTACTTTATTTTATTTTATTTTATCCTCTTTCTTTCTATTTTATCTCCCTTTTATTCTGAGCCGTGTGGATGAAAGGCTTTCGGTGCTCCAGCCAGGAGTAAGTGCTGTGCCTCTGAAGTGGGAGAGCCAACTTCAGGACACTGGTCCACAAGAGACCTTCCAGCTCCACGTAATATCAAACAGCAAAAATATCCCAGAGATCTCCATCTCAACACCAAAACCCAGCTTCACTCAACGACCAGCAAGCTACAGTGCTGGACACCCTATGCCAAACAACTAGCAAGACAGGAACACAGCCCCATCCATTAGCAGAGAGGCTGCCTAAAATCATAATAAGTCCACAGACACCCCAAAACACACCACCAGACGTGGACCTGCCCACCAGAAAGACAAGAGCCAGCCTCATCCACCAGAACACAGGCACTAGTTCCCTCCACCAGGAAGCCTACACAACCCACTGAACCAACCTTAGCCACTGGGGACAGACACCAAAAACAACGGGAACTATGAACGTGCAGCCTGTGAAAAGGAGACCCCAAAAACACAGTAACATAAGCAAAATGAGAAGACAGAAAAACACACAGCAGATGAAGGAGCAAGGTAAGAACCCACCAGACCTAACAAATGAAGAGGAAATAGACAGTCTACCTGAAAAGAATTCAGAATAATGATAGTAAAGATGATCCAAAGTCTTGGAAATACAATAGAGAAAATGCAAGAAACATTTAACAAGGACCTAGAAGAACTAAAGAGGAAACAAGCAATGATTAACAACACAATAAATGAAATTAAAAATACTCTAGAAGGGATCAATAGCAGAATAACTGAGGCAGAAGAACCGATAAGTGACCTGGAAGAGAGAGTAGTGGAAGTCACTACTGCAGAGCAGAATAAAGAAAAAGTAATGAAAAGAACTGAGGACAGTCTCAGAGACCTCTGGGACAACATAAAACGCACCAACATTCGTATTATAGGGGTCCCAGAAGAAGAAGAGAAAAAGAAAGGGACTGAGAAAATATTTGAAGGGATTATAGTCAAAAACTTCCCTAATATGGGAAAGGAAATAGTTAATCAAGTCCAGGAAGCACAGAGAGTCCTATACAGGATAAATCCAAGGAGAAACACACCAAGACACATACTAATCAAACTATCAAAAATTAAATACAAAGAAGACATATTAAAAGCAGCAAGAGAAAAACAACAAATAACACACAAGGGAATCCCCATAAGGTTAAGAGCTGATCTTTCAGCAGAAACTCTGCAAGCCAGAAGGGAGTGGCAGGACATATTCAAAGTGATGAAGGAGAAAAACCTACAACCAAGAATACTCTACCCAGCAAGGATCTCATTCAGATTTGATGGAGAAATTAAAACCTTTACAGACAAGCAAAAGCTGAGAGAGTTCAGCACCACCAAACCAGCTTTACAACAAAGGCTAAAGGAACTTCTCTAGGCAAGAAACACAAGAGAAGGAAAACACCTACAATAACAAACCCAAAACAACTAAGAAAATGGGAATAGGAACATACATATCGATAATTACCTTAAATGTAAATGGATTAAATGCTCCCACCAAAAGACACAGACTGGCTGAATGGATACAAAAACAAGACCCATATATATGCTGTCTACAGGGACCCACTTCAGACCTAGGGACACATACAGACTGAAAGTGAGGGGATGGAAAAACATATTCCATGCAAATGGAAATCAAAAGAAAGCTGGAGTAGCAATTCTCATATCAGACAAAATAGACTTTAAAATAAAGACTATTACAAGAGGCAAAGAAGGACACTACATAATGATCAAGGGATCGATCCAAGAAGAAGATATAAAAATTGTAAATATTTACGCACCCAACATAGGAGCACCTCAATACATGAGGCAAATGCTAACAGCCATAAAAAGGGGAAATCGACAGTAACACAATCACAGTAGGTGACTTTAACACCCCACTTTCACCAATGGACAGATCATCCAAAATGAAAATAAACAAGGAAACACAAGCTTTAAATGATACATTAAACAAGATGGACTTAATTCATATTTATAGGACATTCCACCCCAAAACAACAGAATACACATTTTTCTCAAGTGCTCATGGAACATTCTCCAGGATAGATCATATCTTGGGTCACAAATCAAGCCTTGGTAAATTTAAGAAAATTGAAATCATATCAAGCATCATTTCCAACCACAACGCTATGAGACTAGATATCAATTACAGGAAAAGATCTGTAAAAAATACAAACACATGGAGGCTACACAATACACTACTTAATAACCAAGTGATCACTGAAGAAATCAAAGGGGAAATCAAAAAATACCTAGAAACAAATGACAATGGAGACACAACGACCCAAAACCTATGGGATACAGCAAAAGCAGTTCTAAGAGGGAAGTTTATAGCAATACACTCATACCTTAAGAAACAGGAAACATATCAAATAAACAACCTAACCTTGCACCTAAGGCAATTAGAGAAAGAACCAAAAAACCCCAAAGTTAGCAGAAGGAAAGAAATTATAAAGATCAGATCAGAAATAAATGAAAAAGAAATGAAGGAAACGATAGCAAAGATCAATAAAACTAAAAGCTGGTCCTTTGAGAATATAAAAAAAATTGATAAACCATTAGCCAGACTCATCAAGAAAAAAAGGGAGAAGACTCAAATCAATAGAATTAGAAATGAAAAGGATAAGTAACAACTGACAATGCAGAAATACAAAGGATCATGAGAGATTACTACAAGCAACTTTATGCCAATAAAATGGACAACCTGGAAGAAATGGACAAATTCTTAGAAATGCACAACCTGCCAAGACTGAACCAGGAAGAAATAGAAAATATGAACAGACCAATCACAAGCACTGAAATTGAAACTGTCATTAAAAATCTTCCAACAAACAAAAGCCCAGGACCAGATGGCTTCACAGGCGAATTCTATCAAACATTTAGAGAAGAGCTAACACCTATCCTTCTCAAACTCTTCCAAAATATAGCAGAGGGTGGAACACTCCTAAACTCATTCTACGAGGCCACCATCACCCTGATACCAAAACCAGACAAAGATGTCACAAAGAAAGAAAACTACAGGCCAATATCACTGATGAACATAGATGCAAAAATCTGCAACAGAATACTAGCAAACAGAATCCAACAGCAAATTAAAAGGATCATACACCATGATCAAGTGGGGTTTATTCCAGGCATGCAAGGATTCTTCAATATATGCAAATCAATCAACGTGATACACCATATTGACAAATTGAAAGAGAAAAACCATATGATCATCTCAATAGATGCAGAGAAAGCTTTTGACAAAATTCAACATCCATTTATGATAAAAACCCTGCAGAAAATAGGCATAGAAGGAACTTTCCTCAACATAATAAAGGCCATATATGACAAACCCACAGCCAACATCGTCCTCAATGGTGAAAAACAGAAAGCAGTTGCACTAAGATCAGGAACAAGACAAGGCTGCCCACTCTCACCACTATTATTCAACATAGTTTTGGAAGTTTTAGCCACAGCAATCAGAGAAGAAAAAGAAAAAAAAAAGGAATCCAAATTGGAAAAGAAGAAGTAAAGCTGTCACTGTTCGCAGATGACACAGTACTATACATAGCGAATCCTCAAGAAGCTACCAGAAAACTACTAGAGCTAACCAATGAATTTGGTAAAATTTCACGATACAAAATTAATGCACAGAAATCTCTTGCATTCCTATACACTAATGATGAAAACTCTGAAAGTGAAATTAAGAAAACACTTCCATTTACCATTGCAACAAAAAGAATAAAATATCTAGGAATAAACCTACCTAAGGAGACAAAAGACCTGTATGCAGAAAATTATAAGACACTGATGAAAGAAATTAAAGATCATACAAATAGATGGAGAGATACACCACGTTCTTGCATTGGAAGAATCAATTTTGTGAAAATGACTCTACTACCCAAAGCAATCTACAGATTCAATGCAATCCTTATCAAACTACCACTGGCATTTTTCACAGAACTAGAACAAAAAATTTCACAATTTCTATGGAAACACAAAAGACCCCGAATAGCCAAAGCAACCTTGAGAATGAAAAATGGAGCTGGAGGAATCAGACTCCCTGTCTTCAGACTATACTACAAAGCTACAGTAATCAAGACAGTATGGTACTGGCACAAAAACAGAAATATAGATCAATGGAACAGGATAGGAAGCCCAGAGATAAATCCACGCACATATGGTCACCTTATCTTTGATAAAGGAGGCAAGAATATACAATGGAGAAAAGGCAGCCTCTTCAATAAGTGGTGCTGGGAAAACTGGACAGGTACATGTAAAAGTATGAAATTAGAACGCTCCCTAACACCATACACAAAAATAAACTCAAAATGGATTAAAGACCTAAATGTAAGGCCAGACACCATCAAACTCTTAGAGGAAAACATAGGCAGAACACTCTATGACATAAATCACAGCAAGATCCTTTTTGACCCAGCTCCTAGAGAAATGGAAATAAAAACAAAAATAAACAAATGGGACCTAATGAAACTTAACAGCTTTTGCACAGCAAAGGAAACCATAAACAAGATGAAAAGACAACCCTCAGAATGGGAGAAAATGTTTGCAAATGAAGCAACTGACAAGGGATTAATCTCCAAAATTTATAAGCAGCTCATGGAGCTCAATAACAAAAAAACAAACAACCCAATCCAAAAATGGGCAGAAGACCTAAATAGACATTTCTACAAAGAAGATATACAGATTGCCAACAAACACATGAAAGAATGCTCAACATCATTAATCATTAGAGAAATGAAAATCAAAACTACAATGAGATATCATCTCACACCGGTCACAATGGCCATCATCGAAAAATCTAGAAACAATAAATGCTGGAGAGGGTGTGGCGAAAAGGCAACCCTCTTGCACTGTTGGTGGGAATGTAAATTGATACAGCCACTATGGAGTACAGTATGGAGGTTCTTTAAAAAACTAAAAATAGGACTACCATACGACCCAGCAATCCCACTACTGGGCATATACCATGAGAAAACCATAATTATAAAAGAGTCATGTACCAAAATGTTCATTGCAGCTCTATTTACAATAGCCAGGACATGGAAGCAACCTAAGTGTCCATCAACAGATGAATAGATACAGAAGATGTGGCACATATATACAATGGAATATTACTCAGCCATAAAAAGAAACGAAATGGAGTTATTTGTAGTGAGGTGTATGGACCTAGAATCTGTCATACAGAGTGAAGTAAGTCAGAAAGGGAAAAATAAATACCGTACGCTAACACCTATATATGGAATCTAAGGGGGACAAAAAAGAGGTCATGAAGAACCTAGGGGTAAGACGGGAACAAAGACACAGACCTACTAGAGAATGGACTTGAGGATATGGGGAGGGGGAAGGGTAAGCTCTGACAAAGTGAGAGAGTGGCATGGACATATATACACTACCAAACGTAAAATAGATAGCTAGTGAGAAGCAGCCCCATAGCACAGGGAGATCAGCTCGGTGGTTTGTGACCACCTAGAGGGGTGGGATAAGGAGGGTGGGAGGGAGGGAGATGTAAGAGGGAAGAGATACAGAAACATATGTATATGTATAACTGATTCACTTTGTTATAAAGCAGAAACTAACACACCATTGTAAAGCAATTATACTCCAATAAAGATGTTAAAAAAAAAATCTTCCAACAAACAAAAGTCCAGGACCAGAGGGCTTCACAGGCGAATTCTATCAAACATTTAGAGAAGAGCTAACACCTACTATTCCAAAAAATTGCAGAGGAAGGAACACTCCCAAACTCCTCCTATGAGGCCACCATCACCCTGATACCAAAACCAGACAAAGATGCAACAAAAAAAGAAAATTACAGACCAATCTCACTGATGAATATAGATGCAAAAATCCTGAACAAAATCCTAG
Source organism: Balaenoptera borealis (assembly GCF_965194805.1). Lineage (NCBI taxonomy): Eukaryota > Metazoa > Chordata > Mammalia > Artiodactyla > Balaenopteridae > Balaenoptera > Balaenoptera borealis. The sequence continues at coordinate 31,566,379 of NC_138872.1, read as the reverse complement.
GAAACAGAATCCAACAGCACATTAAAAGGATCATACACCATGATCAAGTGGAATTTTTCCCAAGGATGCAAGGATTCCTCAATATATGCAAAACAGTCCATGTGATACACCATATTAACAAATTAAAGAATAAAAACCGTATGATCATCTCAATAGATGCAGAAAAAGCTTTTGACAAAATTCAACACCCATTTACAATAAAAAACTCTCCAGAAAGTGGGCATAGAGGGTATCTACCTCAACATAATAAAGGCCATATGTGACAAACCCACAGCAAACATCATTCTCAATGGTGAAAAAGTGAAAGCAGTTCCACTAAGATCAGTAACAAGACAAGGATATCCACTTTTGCCACTCTTATTCAACATAGATTTGGAAGTCCTAGCCATGGCAATCAGAAAAGAAAAAGAAATAAAAGGAATACAGATTGGAAAAGAAGAAGTAAAACTGTCTACTATTTGCAGATGACATGATACTATACATAGAGAATCCTAAAGATGCCACCAGAAAACTACTAGAGCTAATCAATGAATTTGGTAAAGTTTCACGATACAAAATTAATGCACAGAAATCTCTTGCATTCCTATACACTAATGATGAAAAATCTGAAAGTGAAATTAAGAAAACACTCCCATTTACCATTGCAGCAAAAAGAATAAAATATCTAGGAATAAACCTACCTAAGGAGACAAAAGACCTGTATGCAGAAAATTATAAGACACTGATGAAAGAAATTAAAGATCATACAAATAGATTGAGAGATATACCATGTTCTTGGATTGGAAGAATCAACATTGTGAAAATGACTCTACTACCCAAAGCAATCTACAGATTCAATGCAATCCCTATCAGACTACCACTGGCATTCTTCACAGAACTAGAACAAAAAATTTCACAATTTGTATGGAAACACAAAAGACGCCAAATAGCCAAAGCAATCTTGAGAACGAAAAATGGAGCTGGAGGAATCAGGCTCCCTGACTTCAGACTATACTACAAAGCTACAGTAATCAAGACAGTATGATACTGGCACAAAAGCAGAAATATAGGTCAAAGGAACAGGATAGAAAGCCCAGAGATAAACCTACACACCTATGGTCAACTAATCTCTGACAAAGGAAGCAAGGATATACAATGGAGAAAAGACAGTCTCTTCACTAAGTGGTGCTGGGAAAACTGAACAGCTACATGTAAAAGAATGAAACTAGAACACTCCCTAACACCATACAAAACAATAAACTCAAAATGGATTACAGACCTAAATGTAAGACTGGACACTATAAAACCCTTAGAGGAAAAGATAGGAAGAACACTCTTTGACATAAATCACAGCAAGATCTTTTTTGATCCACCTCCTAGAGTAATGGAAATAAAAACAAAAATAAACAAATGTGACCTAATGAAACTTAAAAGCTTTTGCAAAGCAAAGGAAACTACAAACAAGATGAAAAGACACCCCTCAGAATGGAAGAAAATATTTTCACATGAATCAATGGACAAAGGATTAATCTCCAAAATTTCCAAGCAGCTCATGCAGCTCAATATTAAAAAAAAAACCCAATCAAAAAATAGGCAGAAGTCCTAAGTAGACATTTCTCCAAAGAAGACATACAGATGGCCAAGAAGCACATGAAAAGCTGCTCAACATCACTAATTATTAGAGAAATGCAAATCAAAACTACAATGAGGTATCACCTTACACCAGTTAGAATGGGCAACATCAGAAAATCTACACACAACAAATGCTGGAGAGGGTGTGGAGAAAAGGGAACCCTTTGCACTGTTGGTGGGAACGTAAATTGATACACCCACTATGGAGAACAGTATGGAGGTTCCTTAAAGAACTAAAAATAGAACTATCATATGACCCAGCAATTCCACTACTGGGCATATACCCAGAGAAAACCATAATTCAAAAAGACACATGCACCCCAATGTTCATTGCAGCACTATTTACAATAGCCAGGTCATGGAAGCAACCTAAATGCCCATCGACAGATGAATGGATAAAGAAGATGTGGTACATATATACAATGGAATATTACCGAGCCATAAAAAGGAATGAAATTGGGTCATTTGTAGAGGCATGGATGGACCTACAGACCGTCATACAGAGTGAAGTAAGTCAGAAGTGCAAAACAAATATCATATGTTAACGCATAAATGTGGAATATAGAAAAATGGTACAGATGAACCAGTTTGCGAGGCAGAAATGGAGACACAGATGTAGAGAACAAACGTATGGACATGAAGAGGGGAAAGCCAGGGGTGGGGTGGTGGCGGGATGAATTGGGAGATTGGGATTGACATATATACATTAATATGTATAAAAGAGATAACGAATAAGAACCTGCTGTATAAATCAATAAATAAATAAATAAATAAAATTTTTTAAAAAACACTACTTAACACCATACACAAAAATAAACTCCAAATGGATTAAAGACCTAAATGTAAGACCAGACACTATAAAAACTTTTAGAGGAAAACAGGAAAAACACTCTTTGACATAAACCACAGCAAGGTCTTTTTTGACCCACCTCCTAGAATAATGAAAATAAAAACAAAAATGAACAAATGGGACCTAATGAAACTTAAAAGCTTTTGCACAGCAAAGGAAACCATAAACAAGACAAAAAGACAACCCTCAGAATGGGAGAAAATATTTGCAAATGAAACAACGGACAAAGGATTAATCTCCAAAATATACAAACAGCTCATGGAGCTCAATATCAAAAACACAAACAATCCAATTTAAAAATGGGCAGAAGACCTAAATAGACATTTCACCAGAGAAGGCATACAGATGGCCAAGAGGCACATGAAAAGACGCTCAACATCACTAATTATTAGAGAAATGCAAATCAAAACTACAATGAGGTATCACCTCACACCGGTCAGAATGACCATTATCAAAAATCTGGAAACAATAAATGCCGGAAAGGGTGTGGTGAAAAGGGAATCCTCCTGCACTGTTAAAGGGAATGTAAATTGATAAAACCACTATGGAAAACAGTATGGAGGTTCCTTAAAAAACTAAAAATAGAACTACCATATGAGGCAGCAATCCCACTACTGTGCATATACCCTGAGGAAACCATAATTCTAAAAGAGTTATGTACCACAATGTTCATTGCAGCACTATTTACAATAGCCAGGACATGGAACCAACCTTCCATCGACAGATGAATGGATAAAGAAGATGTGGCATATATATACAATGGAATATTTCTCAGCCATAAAAAGAAACGAAATTGAGTTATTTGTAGTGAGGTGAATGGACCTAGAGTCTGTCATACAGAGTGAAGTAAGTCAGAACAAGAAAAACAAATACCATATGCTAAAGCATATATATGGAATCTAAAAAAAAAAAAAAAACTGGTACTGATGAACCTAGTTGCAGGGCAGGAATAAAGATGTAGACATAGAGAATGGACTTGAGGACACGGTGTGGGAGGGCGAAGCTGGGGCGAAGTGAGAGTAGCATCAACATATATACACTACCAAATGTAAAATAGTTGGCTGGTGGGAAGCAGCAGCATAGCACAGGGAGATCGGCTCGGTGCTTTGTGATGACATAGAGGGGTGGGATAGGGAGGATGCGAGGGAGGCTCAAGAGGGAGGGGATATGGGGACATATGGCTGATTCACTTTGGTGTACAACAGAAACTAACACAGTATTGTGAAGCAATTATACTCCAATAAAGATCTATTTTTTTAAAAAAAGTAAGTGAGGTTTTGTCAGAAGAATCTTGTGGTCCCCATTCAGTCACTCTAGATTAGTAATAACTGGAGATTATGAATTATAGTTATGCCAGAGCCAATCTTTTAAGGAGAAGGAAATGCATTAAACAGCACAATGAAAGTAACAAGACCCCTAATATTCTCACCATCTCCTCACCCCTACCAACCTGAGAGGTTTGCAGCATCATAGCTTCTTAATTCTTAATGGCACAGGGGCAATTCTGGTTTGTTAGAGGATGTGATTGTCAAAACATCTTTGTGCGGGTGTGAAAATGCTTTTCTCACACAGCCGGGAAAGACCACAGCATGTAACTTTGCCCAGCCCCCCTATTATCAAAGCCATGCCACTTCCTCCCCAACCTTAGAATATACCTAAAAGTACCCCCCAAAGATACCAGGTGCAGTTGGGGGAAGGTCTCTTAATGCCAAAGGAGATGTGAGGAAAGCAGAAAGAGCTTAAGTTATAGCTGGTCAGAGATGGGGCCAGCATTATTGAGTCAGACTTAAATCAGTAACCTACCATCTCTGGCCAACCCCCTTGCTCTGCCTGCCCACAGCCCAACCCCTCTCCTGATTACAACCCAACCCTCACTCCACCTACAGCCTAACCATTCAGCCTGGTTTCAGATGGATCCCCTTTATTCAAGGCACAAACAGTCTTGTCCTTGAATGTACATCTTTTTTCCTTACCCAGACTGTGCACTTTTTGGGTAAGAAACCAATGTCTCCTCAGAGACTGAATATACAAACAGACAATGGCCGTATATGACAATAGAACTCTGACCCACAATCTGTAGCAACCAGCCTAGGAAGCCAAACCCCTGCAGCAATCAGCCCAGAATGGTAAGGAATTGGTCAATTACTTCCAACTTCCTTATGTGTTGTACCTGCTTCCAACTCAGGACCAACTAAAAAAAGGCAAGTATGTTCCCCAAACTAATCACATAAAATGCCTCTCTTCTAGTCAGGCCCCCTCCAGTGTCCTCATGCCAACAACCTCTAATCACAGCTCACCTGAAGCCTTACCTTTATTTTTTTATTTATTTATTTTTTTTTACTATAATTCTTTCCTACTCCCTGCCTGCCTTTGAGTCCCCTGACAAATGCAAGTGATTGTGGCTGACTCCCTTGCTATAGCAGGCTCTGAATAAATGGCTTTTTTTTTTTTTATCATTTGGGCGGTCTTTTATTTCCACAGTTTTCCTGGAGGTCCCAACGAGATACAGTCTGTATTACCCATCACTGCAGACTGATCTTTGGCCAAATGCATTATCTGTAGATAATAAAACATGAACCCCTTGTGTCTTGCTGCTCATGGCTTGTCAGATCCATGCCAACCTGGTAAATCAGCGCTGGGCTTGAACTCCATACCTTTGTATTGAGTCCTCAGATGTTTATTACCAGTTTAGCACCCAGGTTTTGTTATTGGTTCCCATTTGTTTGCATCATCAGTGGAATTAGGACATTCCTTTTCATCTTTTTGGTTCTCTTTTGTGCTTCCATTTTGAGTGGTGCTGTTAAAGTTGTTTTCTGTCACAAGAAGAAGCACAAGGAAAAACACAGACATAGGCCCCCTTTAGGCTTGTTGATCAAGCCAGCCTCATAGACCTCATAGGTGACTTTGTGGTTCTCATTCATACTGGCTGTAGGTCACCAGTAAAACTGGGTAACATTCTTCTTTCATCCCAACACTTTTCCCAGAGAGAGTATTCTCCCTGGCTTTCTGTAGGGAGTAAATTGTCAGCTCTGCATTTGGAGACAGCCAACTGTCAAGCTGAGGGCCCAAGACACAAGGTGTCCAAACATCACATTTCTATCCACCATTGCCAGCTCTCATGGGGTCACCAAAGTCCTCTCCTCCTCCAGGAAAAACTCCTGTTTCTTATATGTATTCTCATTAGAATCCTAATTCTCTCTCTAAATGTATAAACTTCACCAGGGATCATTTGGACCTGCAATTGCCACTCTAGGAAACATGTGACTTGAACAAAATTGTTCATTTTAGAGGTGCTTTAGAAAACAAAGGGAATAAGATATTTTGATCAGTATGCCGAGGCTTCCAAAGGAAATTCCGATTTTAAAATTGCTTCACTAAAAGATTCTTTGGCCACACTAACGAGCAATAGGACAAACTTAGGCAACAAAAAACTAGACTCATTTTTATAACAAATCTTCCCCCTCCTTTTCCTCCAGTTAATTCCCTAGATCCAGTCCTACCTCTTCCACCTTCTCCTCCCAAATGTTCAGCCTTCACACCTCCACTGATGCTTCCCTGCTCTTCCCCTATCCAACCCTTACACTTTCCCAACAACTCCAAAGATCTTTAAATATCAGTTACCTCTAAAGATATAGCCCTTCCATAAGCTAGCTATGCAGACAGCTGTAGAATTTAAACCTTTGACCAGAGCTGAATTAATAATTATAATTAAGGATTTTCCGAAACCCAGACAAGACCAGCAACTAGTCACAGAAGAATTTAGAATTCTTTTGGGTACATATGACCCAGGGTTTCCTGACCTATATCAATTTTATACATGTTGGTCAGAACCTGAGATACTGAATCATGGATGACAAAAGCTGATTAGACTGACTTGGATTCCTCTTTCTACTATAAATCTGAAGGTCAAAAACAGGTCCAAAAAGCAGGGTAAAGTCTCCTAAAAGTCATAGGTAAAACATTTCTAATAAAAATCTATTGGACCATAATTCAATTACGCAAAAGTATAAAAGCTAGGTTATGGTTCCCTGTTGTTTGCTCAAACACTAACCTATATGTTGCAGTGAAGGTATGTTTTAGATGAGATTAACATCTACAATCAGTTTACTTAAAATAAAGGATACTACCCTCAATAATATGGGTGGGCTTCATCCAATCAATTGACGGTATTAGGAGAATAAACTGAGGTTTCCCAGAGAAAAGAAATTCTGCCTGAATAATGTAACATAGGGGAGAGCAGCCAAGATGGCAGAGTAGAAAGACCCTGAGCTCTGCTCTTTTCATGAGCACACCAAAATCACAATTATCTACAAAGCAATCACAGATGAAAAGGACTGGAACCTACCAGAAAAGCTCTTCTATGACTAAAGACATAGAAAACGAAGCACAATGAGACAGGTAGGAGGGGCAAATTCATGATATAATTAAGTTCCATACCCTCGGTGGGTGACGCACAAACTGGAGAATAATTATATTGCAGAGGTTCTCACACAAGAGTGAAAGTTCTGAGCCCCACATCAGGCTCCCCAGCCTGGGGGTCCTGCACTGAGAAAACAAGGCCAGCAGGGCTTAGTTTTGGAAGCCCCACAGGACTGGGGAAAATAGAGACTTCACTCTTATAGGGCACACACAAAATCTCATGCACACTGGGACTCAGGGCAAAAGCAGTAATTTGACAGGAGTCAGGGTCAGACCCACTTGCTGGTCTGGGAGAGTCTCCTTAAATGTAAATGGAGTGAATGCTCCAACCAAAAGACACAGAGTGGCTGAATAGATACAAAAACAAGGCCTGTATATATACTGCCTATAAGAGACTCACTTCAGCTCTAGAGACACATACAGACTGAAAGTAAAGGGATGGAAAAAGATATTCCATGCAAATGGAAATCAAAAGAAAACTGGAGCAGCAATACTTACAAAAGCTAAATAGACTTTAAAATAAAAACTGTTACAAGAGACAAAGAACCCTAAAGATGCTACCAGAAAACAACTAGAGCTAATCAATGAATTTGGTAAAGTAGCAGGATACAAAATTAATGCACAGAAACCTCTTGCATTCCTATACAATAATGATGAAAAATCTGAAAGTGAAATTAAGAAAACACTCCCGTTTACCATTGCAACAAAAAGAATAAAATATTTAGGAATAAACCTACCTAAGGAGACAAAAGACCTGTATGCAGAAAATTATAAGACACTGATGAAAGAAATTACAGGTGATATAAATAGATGGAGAGATATACCATGTTCTTGGATTGGAAGAATCAACATTGTGAAAATGACTCTACTACCCAAAGCAACCTACAGATTCAATGCAATCCCTATCAAACTACCACTGGCATTTTTCACAGAACTAGAACAAAATATTTCACAATATCTATGGAAACACAAAAGACCCCAAATACCCAAAGCAATCTTGAGAAAGAAAAACGGAGCTGGAGGACTCAGGCTCCCTGACTTCAGTCTATACTACAAAGCTACAGTAATCAAGACAGTATGATACTGGCACAAAAGCAGAAATATAGGTCAAAGGAACAGGATAGAAAGCCCAGAGATAAAGCCACGCACATATGGTCACCTTATCTTTGATAAAGGAGGCAAGAATATAGAGTGGAGAAAAGACAGCCTCTTCAATAAGTGGTGCTGGGAAACTGGACAGGTACACGTAAAAGAGTGAAATTAGAACACTCCCTAACACCATACACAAAAATAAACTCAAAATGGATTAAAGACCTAAATGTAAGGCCAGACACCATCAAACTCTTAGAGGAAAACATAGGCAGAACACTCTATGACATAAATCACAGCAAGATCCTTTTTGACCCAGCTCCTAGAGAAATGGAAATAAAAACAAAAATAAACAAATGGGACCTAATGAAACTTAACAGCTTTTGCACAGCAAAGGAAACCATAAACAAGATGAAAAGACAACCCTCAGAATGGGAGAAAATGTTTGCAAATGAAGCAACTGACAAGGGATTAATCTCCAAAATTTACAAGCAGCTCATGGAGCTCAATATCAAAAAAACAAAAATCCCAGTCCAAAAATGGGCAGAAGACCTAAATAGACATTTCTCCAAAGAAGATAAGATATACAGATTGCCAACAAATACATGAAAGAATGCTCAACATCATTAATCATTAGAGAAATGAAAATCAAAACTACAATGAGATATCATCTCACACCGGTCAGAATGGTCATCATCAAAAAATCTACAAACAATAAATGCTGGAGAGGATGTGGAGAAAAGGGAACCCTCTTGCACTGTTGGTGGGAATGCAAATTGATACAGCCACTATGGAGAACAGTATGGAGGTTCCTTTAAAAACTAAAAATAGAACTACTATACGACCCAGCAATCCCAATACTGGGCGTATACCCTGAGAAAACCATAATTCAAAAAGAGTCATGTACCAAAATGTTCATTGCAGCTCTATTTACAATAGCCAGGACATGGAAGCAACCTAAGTGTCCATCATCGGATGAATGGATAAAGAAGATGTGGCACATATATACAATGGAATATTACTCAGCCATAAAAAGAAGCGAAATTGAGTTATTTGTAGTGAGGTGGATGGAGTTAGAGTCTGTCGTACAGAGTGAAGTAAGTCAGAAAGAAAAAAACAAATGCAGTATGCTAACACATATATATGGAATCTAAGGAGGAAAAAAAAGGTCATGAAGAACCTAGTGTCAAGACAGGAATAAAGACACAGACCTACTAGAGAATGGACTTGAGCATATGGGGAGGGGGAAGGGTAAGCTGTGACAAAGTGAGAGAGTGGCATGGACATATATACACTACCAAACATAAAATAGATAGCTAGTGGGAAGCAACCGCATAGCACAGGGAGATCAGCTTGGTGCTTTGTGACCAGGTAGAGGGGTTGGATAGGGAGGGTGGGAGGGAGGGAAATGCAAGAGGGAAGAGATATAGGAACATATGTATATGTATAACTGATTCACTTTGTTATAAAGCAGAAACTAACACACCATTGTAAAGCAATTATACTCCAAAAAAGATGTTTAAAAAAAAGAGAGAGACAAAGAAGCACACTACATACTGATCAAGGGATAAAATGAAGAAGTTATAACATTGTAAATACATATACACCTGACATAGGACCACATAAATATATAAGGCAAATATTAACAGACATAAAAGGAGAGATTGACAGTAACACAATAACAGTAGGGGACTTTAACACCACACTTACACCAATGGACAGATCATCCAGACAGAAAATCAATAAGAAAACACAGGCCTTAATACATTAGACCAAATGGACTTAATTGATATCTATATAGAGCATTCCATACGAATGCAGCAGACTACACATTCTTTTCAAGTGCACATGGAACAGTCTCCAGGATAGATCACATGCAAGGCCACAAAACAATCCTCAGTATATTTAGGAAATTAAAATCCTATCAAGCATCTTTTCCAACCACAACACTATGAGGCTAGAAATCAACTACAAGAAAAAAACTGTGAAAAACACAAATATGTGGAGGCCAAAACATATGGATGGCCAAAACAACCAATGGATCACTGAAGAAATTAAAGAGGAAATCAATAAGTACCTAGAGAAAAATGAAAACCAAAACACCTATGGGATGCAGCAAAAGGAGTTCCAAGAGGGAAGTTTATAGCAATACTATCTTATGTCAAGAAACAAGAAAAATCTCAAATAAACACCCTAACCTTACACCTAAAGCAACTTGAGAAAAAAGAACAAACAAAACCCAAAGTTAGTAGAAGGAAAGGAATAATAAAGATCAGAGCAGAAATAAATGAAATAGAGACTTAAAAAAAAACAATAGAAAAGATCAATGAAACTAAAAGCTGGTTTTTGAAAAGATAAACAAAATTGATAAACCTTTAGCCAGACTCATCAAGAGAAAAAGGGGGAGGGATCAAATCAATAAAATTAGAAATGAAAAAGGATAAGTTACAAATGACACTACAGAAATACAAAGGATCATAAGAGACTACTAAAACAACTATATGCCAATAAAATAGACAACCTAGAAGAAATGGACAAATTCTTACAAAGGTACAATCTCGCAAGACTGAACCAGAGAAAAATAGAAAATATGATCAGACTGATTACCAGGAATGAAATTGAATCAGTAATTTTAAAACTCCTAACAAATGGCTTCACAGGTGAAGTCTACCAAATATTTAGAGAAGAGTTAACACCTATCCTTCTGAAACCATTCCAAAAAAATTGCAGAGGAAGGAATACTTCTGAGCTCACTCTATAAGACCAGCATCACCCTGATACCAAAAGCAGACAAAAAAAGAAAATTAGAGGCGAATATCACTGATGAACATAGATGCAAAAACCCTCAGCAAAATACTAGCAAACCAAATCCAACAATACAGTAAAAGGATTATACACCATGATCAAGTGGGATTTAATCCAGGGATGCAAGAATTTTCAATATCTACAAACCAATCAATGTGATACACCACATTAACAAACTGAAGAGTAAAAACCATATACATGATCATCTCATTAGATGCAGGAAAACCTTTTGATAAAATTCAACATCCATTTATGATAAAAACTCTCTGGAAAGCAGGTAAAGAGGAAACATACCTCAACATAATAAAGGCCATATATATGACAAACCCACAGGTAACATCATATGCAATGATGAAAAGCTGAAAGCATTTCCTCTAAAATCAGGAACAAGGCAAGGATGTCCACTCTTGCCACATTTATTCAACATACTTTTGGAAGTCCTAGCCACAGCAATCAGAAAAGTAAAAGAAATAAAAGTAATCCAAATTGGAAAGGAAGAAGTAAAACTATCACTGTTTGCAGATGACATGGTACTGTACATAGAAAATCCTAAAGACCCCACCAGAAAACTACTGGAGCTCATCAATAAATTCAGTAAAGTTACAGGATATAAAATTAATACACAGAAATCTGTTGCATTTCTATACACTAACAACATAGTACCATAAAGAGAAATTAAGGAAACAAGCCCATTTACCATCACATCAAAAAGAATAAAATACCTGGGAATAAATCTACCTAAGGAGGCAAAAGACCTGTACTCCAAAAACTATAAGATGCTGACAAAAGAAATTGAAGATGACAAAACAGATGGAAACATATACCATTTTCTTGGATTGGAAGAATCAATATTGTTTAAATGACCATAGTACCTAAGGTAACCTACAGATTCATTGCAATCCCTATCAAAATGCCAATGGCATTTTTCACAGAACTAGAACAAATAATTTTTAAATTTGTACAGCAACATAAAAGACCCCCTCCCCCAATAGCTAAGCAATCTTCAGAAAGAAGAACGGAGCTGGAGGAATCATGAGCCCTGACTTTAGACTATACTACAAAGCTACAGTAATCAAAACAGTATGGTACTGGCACAAAAACAGACACATAGATCAATGGAAAAGAATAGAGGGCCCAGAAATAAACCCACACACCTAGGGCCAATTAATCTATGACAAAGGAGGCAAGAATACACAACGGAGAAAAGACAGTCTCTTCAGTAAGTGGTGCTGGGAAAACTGGACAGCTACATGTAAAAGAATTAAATTAGAACATTCTCCAACACCATATACAAAAATAAACTCAAAATGTATTAAAGTCCTAAATATAAGACCGGATAGTATAAAACTTCTAGAGGATAACATAGGCAGAACACTCTTTGACATAAATCACAGCAATATTTTTATGGATCAATCTCCCAAAGTAAAGGAAATAAAAGCAAAAGTACACAAATGGGACCTAATTAAACTTAAAAGCTTTTGCACCACAAAGGAAACCATCAACAAAACGAAAAGACAACATACTGAATGGGAGAAAGTATTTGCAAATGATATGACTGATAAGGAATTAATATTCAACATATATAAACAGCTCATACAACTCAACATCAAAAGAAAAAACAACTCCATTTAAAAATGGGCAGAAGAACTGAATAGACATTTCTCCAAAGAGGAAATGCAGATGACCAACAGGCACATGAAAAGATGCTCAGCATCACTAATCATCAGTGAAAATCAAAACCACAATGAGATATCATCTCACACCTGTCAGAATGGCTTTCATCAAAAAGAACACAAATAACAAATGCTGGTGAGGATGTTGGAGAAAAGGGAACCCTCATACACTGTTCGTGGGAACGTAAATTGGTGCAGTCACTGTGGAAAACAGGATGGAGGTTTCTTAAAAAGCTAAAAATAGAAATACCATATGCCCCAGCAATTCCACTCCTGGGTAAATATCCAAAAAGAAACCAAAAATGCTAGTTCAAAAAGATACATGGATCCCAATGTTCACAGTAGCATTATTTACAATTGCCAAGATATGGCAAGTCCATCAACAGATGAATGCCTAAAAAAGATGTGAGATTTTATATATATATATATAATCTCACATATACACACACATATATATATACACAATGGAATACCATTCAGCCATAAAAATGAATGAAATTTTGCCATTTTCAGCAACTTGGATGGACTTGGAGGGCATTAGGCTAAGGGAAATAAGTCAGACAGAGAAAGACAAATACTGTATGATATCACTTGTGTTTGGAATCTAAAAAATACAGTGAACTAGTGAATATAACAAAAAAAAAAGCAGACTCACAGATATGGAGAACAAACTAGTGGTTACCAGTGGGGAGGGGCAGGGAGGGGCATTATAGGGGTGGGGAATGGGAGGTACAAATTATTGGTTGTAAGATAGGTTTAAAGATGTAAGATAGGTATAAATTTTTTTAATTAAAAATAAATAAATAAACAAACAAATAAAAAAACACCTTCCCCTCAGAACAAATAAAAAAATAAAAAATGAAAAGCACCTTCCCCTCAAAAAAACATCTACCTGAGTCTCCAGCCTGCTGGCCTGCCCTACAGATTTCAGACTCAAGACTGCAAGTTAAACTCTTTATTTCCAGCCTGCCTTAAATACAGATTTTGGACTTGCCAACACACTACAATTGAGTGAGCCAATTCCTTGAAATAAAAATAAAGCTTAAATAAAGACTTCTAAATTTATTTATTTATTTATTTACAGATATGTATACCTCTCTCCTATTGGTTCTGTTTCTCTGGAAAACCTGACTGTTACAGCCCTGCAGATCAAAGAGCTAGATGGCCCACTTCCCAACTGACCACCTTTGTTAATAAGGACGTGTCAATATTGTAAACAGAATGCACACTGGTAAAACATCATCCCATTTTACAAACAAAAAAAAACCCAAGACAAATAAAAGTCCCTCAATTTAGGTCAATGAAGGTGCTCCAAGAAAGGAAAATGCACCTAATATATTCTTACCCCTAAACATCCAAGGTATATTAACTATAAATATAGATGGTCACCCTCATCCCTGTTGATGCCTCTCAGAAGCATTCCTCCTAGGAGAAAGGTACTCACGCCTGCCTTAACAGACCAGGCTCCCTAGAATGTGTGAAAACCCTCCCCAGTCATCTATTGCAAAAGGCTGGAACTCTGGGACTGAGACATATACTCTAACCAACAGTGACACTCGAAGGTGCACAGTCCTTCATGCTTTTGTGCATTTATTCATTTCTTCATTTGTTGATTCATACTTTCACTATCTCCAGCTACCACAGGTAAACAATGAAATTATAAAACACTAATCAACAGAGGAATAAATCAAAGATACTGGGGACCCAGAGGAGGAGGTAAATGGGATTTTTGCAAACAATCCTCATGTGGGTCAGAGTTATTATCACTATTTTACACTTATGGGGAAACGAAGCATCAGAGAGATTAAGTGACTAACCCACAGAGGACAGAGGAAGGGAGAACTGGTAGAAGCCCAAGAGATAAGGCATGGAGAACACTAAAGTGGGGAGAACCAGCCTCACTTCCTAATTTTTTTCCTGGGACACTTGGGATTTTTTGCTTCCTCCATCCTTCCTTTCCTCCAAGGAATCATTGTCAAGGGAAATCCTCCTTTCTTCACAGTCTTCTCCAGAGACTGACTCTTGCCCCAGGAGAAAGGAAATGGAAAATGGCTCTGTGCCATCTTATTTGTGAGCTGGAAGGTTGATATCCTAGCAGGAGTTGCCTCAGCCTCCTTAATCGGGATTGGAGTCATGCAACCCTGCCAGGCCTCTCAAGTTGATTACATGTCACTTCCTCAGAGCTGACTGGCCTATTTTGATTCTGTTTTAGGAAATCTCCCTCATCTGCATTTGCTGCTCCGTTTGGGGGTCCGGTTAGCCAAGTTTACACCTAGAATTTTCTCATATTTCTTTTCATTACCACAGAATATCCCTACGGAACTTCTTCCCCACTCCTCCCAGTTCCACATCCCACAATGGGTAATCAGATCTCAGGGGCTGGAGGAGATGGTAACCTTATATGTCACCTCTACTAGGAGGTACAAAGAATTTGTGAAGTAATGAGAAACACTGGTTCTTGGAGTTAGAAGACCTAGATTGTAAGGGTGGGATTTTGGGCACTAATAAAGGAAGGGAAGAGATTCCCCTTGGCACTGGGTGGACTCTACTAGAGAGGGGTTGCTTATTCTCCAGGGAGGTTAAAGCAATGCTAGCTGAGTTCCCACTGACCACCTTAATTCTCCCTTTGCATTCCCAGAGCTGAGTGAATTGGAATTAGCATTGTCACCAGCACATTCCCAAATGGCATTCTCAACTCTAATGTTTTTTTAGTAAGCCATACTGGAAATGTGTACTTTGGGCCTGGTCTAGAAGGAATAGCCACATGAAGAGTGTCCACTGGGCCTGGGTAGAATATTAGCCAGGGGTTCAGATCAGCCAATCTACCTGCTCTTTTCACAATCCACCCATCAGGAATTGCCTCATTAATGCTCAAATGGAGTCTTCCTGGGACTCTTGCTTTCCTGCAGCATAATGTCCTGCAGGCTGAATGGTCATCAAGTCCATTCCCTATTCTTGAACACTTGGCTGACCCACATTTCTCCCTTGCGTCTAAGTGGGGGCATGAGCTTAGACACGAGTGCTGTGCTTGACTCCTAAAATGTCTACATAATCCTCCACAAAAGGAATCCCTTTTTTCTTTGGGCAGGTGGATGTAGACAATCTAGAAGAGGTCTCCAGGGCCCTGGAGAATTCCAGGGCTGTAGGAAATAGTGGAGCCACACATTGTGGCTTTGTCCAATATCCTGCTTCCCAGCTTATTTACTCTCCTGAAGAAAATAAAAAGAAACAAAAGAATATCTCTTCGGGGCAGAAGCAAACACAGCTGCAAAGCAAACAGCCACACCAAGGGTCCCCAGAGCAGTAGGCTGCTTGCCAGGCTTCAACGAGGAATATCATTCCACTGGTGGCCATCCCCAGCCTCTACCATTTCTACTATGATGAGAAATATAGTCACTAACTTCCAACTCCATTAATTTTAGGCAAGTATTAGCATAAATAATCAAATAATGGGCCTCTCGTTCCCTGTAGCTTCTGTTGACATAGGAATGAGGCTGCAAAGATGAATTACCAAGTACATATTTCCTTTCTGCTTATCTTTTCAATATCTTTTCCCCACATACTCAGCAATATCTTTTCCCCACATACTCCATAACCCACAACCACTGAGATGTAGCCAGCACCAAACTCTACTGTCCTCATGGTGGAAGAGGGTAGCACTGAGCCCTCACCCCTCTACCCAGTACCCCTGTTGACCATAGTAGGCATCTAGGGTGACTGGCACTATTAGGGGGATTGGGAGGCTTAAGTTTAGGGTCAGTCAGGGTTGTGGGTCAGATTGTAGCCAGAGGTAGGGTCAGGCCATTGTAAGCTTAAAGGTCAGGCCAGAGGTAGAGATCCATTTGCAGCTGAAGAATAGAAAGGATGCCCATGTTCTTCATAGGAACTGATCCCAGGAAGTGGCAGCATTAGCCAAGTTTTCCAGTGACATACATGAATTTACACCCTTTCAGCCTCCACTGCTATTCTGAGGCAGGGAAGAATTGGAAAACAGTTCCTTTGCATTTGGATTTTCTTTGAGAATTTAATTGAAAAGAGTCTCCAGGACCCAGATACCAAACCCAAAGAAAACTTTTTGTCCATGGGAAAGATCTCCTCTTCACTCTTCTGAGTAGCACTTTCTACAATTTGAATGTAAGCCCCAGGATGGCAGGGATTTTACTTTATACAACATCATATCCCCAGTGCCAGGAAAAGTTCTAAGCATATAGCTAGTGCTTAGTTAATTTGTGTTGAATGAATGAATAAAAGTTGTCCAGGCTTGGTGGGGTAGGAATGAACTGTGGGTTGACTGGCTGGCCCCCACAAACAGGATATCTGTCAGGAATGCCTGCATTCTCTCCCACTCAACACCCTGACTGAAAGAAACAACCATCCTGCACCATTTCCATGAGAGTCCAAATCTCCTCAAACCTCTCATGACCTCTTGTAGGGTTCCTTTAAACCTCCTCTTTAAGGGCTAAAGTCCCAGTTTACCAGTCTAGGAGTTAACTTCTCAGTTGTGGGATAAACCTTTCCTTTTTCTTTACTCTCACTCTAAAGGGATCTCATAAAGGAGAGGAGATAAACACAGGTGCTTAGTTTTCCTTCTTAAACTAGAAGCCGTGCTGCTGGATCACAAAGAAACCAAGGGCCAGCCAGGTCTCCAGGGCTCACAGGTCCAGCAATTTGATCCCTTCCCAGATTTGAGCATAATAAACTGGTAGAGAAAACTCACAATTTCACACCTCCTGCCTTTCCCTGTTTCTTCCCCCTAGAGCTCTAGAACCTCCAAAGCCCTCTTGTAGACCTAGATCTGAGATGTGGTAAAGCTGCCCCATCTCCTTCCAGGCACACTATCCCACAATTTCTCCTCACCCTGCTGGCAAGTATACCTCCAGCCAGCCTTATGCTGGTTCTCTAGACCAGAATCAGGCACAGATCTCTATGTGACACCTGTCAGGTAGCCCCCTACCACCCCAGGGCCAGCTTAGATTTAACTTTGTCTCCTATTCCCAGTCATCCTTGAAAACTGACCAAGCCCAGAATCAGATGTACTCCACGAGGGTTATCCCTGTCTTACACTGTGAGATGGCAGCCAGTCACAGACACAGAGCCTGCCATCTGACACTCCCATGTGAGAAGCTCCTGGCCTGTCCTTCCAGAGCCCTCTGCCCCTCCCCTTCAGAGAGGAAGCCCAAACCCACAGTTCTGCTTTAGATCAGCTGCCAAATAATCCTCATAAGACAACTTGCTTTCATTTCAACTCTTCACAGTAAGCTCCCAAAGACCCAAGTAAAAGATGGAAGATGTAATGGGAAGCTGAAGGCCTTGGAAGAGCTGTTTCTAAGCTATGACTGTAACAGCTTTGGCTTCCTAGGCTGGGGAGGGGATGGGGAGGGGCGGTTACCCGTCTCTCCCATTTCTCCCATTTTTCTGCTCTTCTCCAAAGCACCTCTCATCTAGGACTCTCATACATCCTGAGATGTCATTCACAGCTAGTGGGCACTGAGGCCATGAGTTCTCTGCCCCCTCCCAGATACTTCTCTAAACAGGTCCTCATCTCCCTGGCATGGCTCAAGACTTCCTCATCCTGCACTTAATTGGTGGCATTATTCTCCCTGCAATTCCCCCCTCCCCTGCCACCCAGAGTGTCCAACATAGCTTGACACATGACAGCAGCCTGGTTAGTATTTTTATGTTGGCCAAAGGAATGGTCTCTTTTTGTTTCTCCCTACCCAGTTTTGTTAGTCAACAAGAGGCTCCTCAAACCCACCCCTCCACCTGTGGCCCGGGTTCATACCAGCTCCACATTCCCTCTGTCCTCTGTCCTACCTGTTCAAATCCTGCCCTGCGTAGTCCCACTCAGCTAACAAATACAGGCACTGCTCTGGGGCCCTAACAGATATTAATTCATTAAATCTTCACGCCGGTAGGTAGACACTACTCTTATCTTCATTTTACAGATGAGAAACTAAGACACAAAGAGGTCAAACAGATAACATAGGGTGGAGCCTAGATTTGGAGCCAGACTGTCTGCCCCACCTCCTTTAACCATCCCGCCAAGTGGCCTTTCCCACCCTCCAGCACTTAAACCCTCCCTCCCTAGAACGAGGCCACTTATTTAGTGTAGCAATGGGAAGTTTTATTTCGACATCCGATATGGAGTAAAGTAACAGTGCAGAAGTTGGTGTATGCAGACCGATGTGTCCTGGGCAGGGTCTGAAGGCTGTAACCATGTAAGTAGTCTCTTGTTCCTTCGCCCATCACAGGCCCGCAAAGCTTCCGACACCCTCTGGAGCTCTCCACGCCACGGCACTGGACAGAGGTGTTTGAGACCCTCCTTTGTCCAGTCCCCTGAGAGAAGGAAGGAGGTGCAGCAGATCCATCCGGGCTCTCCCTGGAGGAGACCCGCCGCGGCATGGCGCGGTCCAGTCAGCAGGCTGCAGATCCCAGGAGCTTGCTGCTCTCTGGCGGCGGGAGCTGGGAGTCCGGGGACCCGGGAATCGCACCTTCTACACTCGGCGCGCCCAAGGGCACCAGCAGTGACCGAGACGCTGGGGAAAGGGCGGGAGGGAGACTTAGCTGAGTGGTAAGAGGGAGGAGGCCGGGGAGGGGCGCGGGAGGTGGAAGGGAGCGGACCGCGAGGGGAGAGGGCGGGCGTGAGCACCCGCGGCGCGGCGGGGGTGGCTTTCACGGGGTCGGAGCGCGAGCCAGCGCCACCGCCCCTTGGGACCCCGGAACGCCAGCTCGCCGAGAGCGCAGATCCCCTTCTTCCGGCAAGTGTGGCGCCGGGTCCCTCGGTGCCGGTGCCCCCTCCTCATCCCGGCGCTGCCCTTCCTCCGTCCCGGCCCCGCGCCCAGTAGCTAGCGCCTCAGTGGTCGCCGCCCGCACCACCCGGCCCTGAGCCGCCGATTTGCCCGCTCGCCTGGGCACGCTGCGAGAGCGGCGCGCGTCGCCAGCCCCGGCTCTTCGGTCCCACTCCGCGGCCGCCCGCTCCGCTCGCGGGCAGCAGTGCTCCACGTCACAGGAACTGAGGCAGGAGCCCGACAGGACCAGCGCGCGGGGCTGGTGCCGGAGCCCCCAGCCCTACCAGTCGCTCGTCCTGCGCCCAGGCCCGGCCCCCGACGGCCGCGCGTTGAGATGGCTTTCCGCTATCTCCTGAACGTCAGTTTCGAGGGACCCTGCTCCGACAGCAGCGCCGGGAGCTCCAGCGCGGGCGGTGGCGGGGGCGGCGCGGGCGGCGCGGCTGCCTCGGAGGGCCGGGCGGTGGACGGCGTGCGGGTGACCGCAGGCGGTGGCAGCGGCAGCGGCGTGGTGGGCGCGGGCAGCGGCGAGGACAACCGGAGCTCCACTGGGGAGCCCGGGGGCACCGGCGCCGGCGGCGAGGTGAACAGCACGGCGGCCGTCGGGGGGCTGGTGGTGAGTGCGCAGGGCGTGGGCGTGGGCGTCTTCCTGGCCGCCTTCATCCTCATGGCCGTGGCGGGCAACCTGATGGTCATCCTCTCCGTGGCCTGCAACCGCCACCTGCAGACGGTCACAAACTATTTCATTGTGAACCTGGCCGTGGCCGACCTGCTGCTGAGCACCACGGTGCTCCCCTTCTCGGCCACCATGGAGGTTCTGGGCTTCTGGGCCTTCGGCCGGGCCTTCTGCGACGTGTGGGCCGCCGTGGATGTGCTGTGCTGCACGGCCTCCATCCTCAGCCTCTGCACAATCTCGGTGGACCGGTATGTGGGCGTGCGCCACTCGCTCAAGTACCCAGCCATCATGACCGAGCGCAAGGCGGCCGCCATCCTGGCGCTGCTCTGGGCTGTAGCCCTCGTGGTGTCTGTGGGGCCGCTGCTGGGCTGGAAGGAGCCGGTGCCCCCTGACGAGCGCTTCTGTGGCATCACGGAGGAGGCGGGATACGCTGTTTTCTCCTCCCTGTGCTCTTTCTACCTGCCTATGGCCATCATTGTGGTCATGTACTGCCGCGTGTATGTGGTAGCGCGAAGCACCACGCGCAGCCTGGAGGCGGGAGTCAAGCGCGAGCGGGGCAAGGCCTCAGAGGTGGTGCTGCGCATCCACTGTCGCGGCGCAAGCACTGGCTCAGACGGAGCCCACGGTGGGATGCGCAGCGCCAAGGGCCACACCTTCCGCAGCTCACTGTCGGTGCGTCTGCTCAAGTTCTCCCGTGAGAAGAAGGCAGCCAAGACGCTGGCCATCGTCGTGGGTGTCTTCGTGCTCTGCTGGTTCCCCTTTTTCTTCGTCCTGCCACTGGGTGAGTGACCCCTCTCCCACCAGCCCCTTCTCTTCCTCCCTGAGCCTGTGACCATCCCTTCCTGGCACCCAGACTTGGATGGCCCTTCCCAATGGAGGGTGACTGTCCACCTGAGCATGGAAGGTTTACTTAGTAACCTGCCTGGTCTCTTTGACACGTGCGCGTGCTGCTTTGTGGGAGACAAATAGGCTCTTCATGCTTGCAGGATTTGTTTTATGAGCTTCTAACTTTTCTGGCCTTCCCCCTTCTTCACTGCCATTACAAGCCCTGGGCTTGTTTTACACTCCCAACTCCACTAAATATAAAAGGTCAGTGGAAATCTGTGTGGGCATCTGCTCCCTTAGTATGTGGCGAGCAGTGTATGTGCTTGTCTACATATCTCCCTCCCTCCACCACCAGGGCCTACATTCATTCATGGGCAGCAATCCCTGGCCAGTCTACGTGAACATCAGCAGACACCAGAAGCCACCTGCTTTCTCTCAGTTTGGAAGCTGGGCCCCCCTGGGAGGCCCTCCCCAGCTGGTATCTGTGAATGCCATGGGCTCTCATTTCTGAAATCTCCTCTTGGGGTGGGGGGGGGGGTCTGTGTGGGGGTGAGAAAGAAAGGAAAAGGGCATCTTATCAAATGGAAAGTTAATATTGTTCATTGCAGTTTCTTAAATTACAGAGTCCTAGCACTTCTGGAGAACTTTGCTATTTCTTTCACAGGCTTTCCTCTAGTCCTGGGAGGTGGGCAGCTGTTCTCAGGACCTTCCTCCCACGCCTTGAGGCCCCTCCTGGAAGCCTTGGGGCTCAGTCAGCACAGGGAGAAGAAAGGGAACAGCATCTATGGGGTTGCATTTGCCCTGAGTCACTTCACCCACAGGTGCAACCAGCCAGCCCAAGCCAGGACCTCCCATGTACCTGTAATCACCCGCATTGAACAGATGATAACATTTCGCCATATTTGTCTCAGATCACTTCCTCTCTCTCTTTTCAGATAAACAGAACAACTAAGTTCCCTCCTCCTGTCCCTTCCTCATTTTCTCCCTCTCTCCACAGAGGTAAATCTGGTGTTTATCACTCCCACACACATGTTTATACTCTTACTACAAACACCTGAATCCATAATAATAAATAGTATTGTTTTGTGTGTCCTTTGGACTTATATAAATTGCACCAGCTGTGCACATACATCTTCAGTTTGCCCTTTTCACCCAATGTTTTGTCGTTGAGATTTATCCGTTCTGGTTATTTTAGCAACAGTATAGTATTCTGTTTGAGAGTATGCCATGGTGTGTTGACGCAGTCTCCTGCTGTGTTCAGTTTTTCTAATTTTTCACTGTTACAACCAACACTGCAAAAGGCTACTGTTTTTTGAGGTCGAGATCACGTCTCCCTCTTCCAAAAAGTCATCCCTAAATCTCCATGGCCTCTGCCCTTGCTGGCAGACACTGCTCTTCCTCAACCCCTCATCTCTGCTGCTCCTCACACCTCGTATGGGAACCCTGGGGCTATCCTTGCCTCTCCCTTCCTGCCGGTCTGCACTGTGCCCAGCTTCCCATGGCACCTCACCAAGTTCTAGAACAAAGCCCAGGGCCACAGTGGAGCTGAATTTAGTGGAATCTGGCAATAATGAGCAAGCAGGACAGAGGCCAAGCAGGGAAACAGAATATTCTGATCTGCCATGATGTGGCTTGGAGGGCAGGACAGCAGAGAGAACAGGAGGACAGAGCCTGTGGTACAAGCAGGAGTGGCCTGAGGGTTGTGCAGGAAGAAGGGGGGCCAGGAGCAACCCCCCCCCCAGGAGCTCTGGAGCCAGGCCTGGGAGGAGGGAGGCATCTTTGGAGGAACAGGGAACATTCTGAGCAGCAACTTTTGGGGGTGAATGTGGAATCCAAGGGGCTGGCATATTTTGGTAGGAGGTGCCAGTATGTGCTTGGGGGAAGAGGATGTTGGGAACTTAGATAAGGGGACCAAGGATGGATATGGTTGCAGAAGCAGGAGTGTGGGGAACAGTCTCCCAGAAAGAGGATGGATGGACAAAGAGAAGAGATGGGCTGGGGAAGGAGCCCTGGGGAGTACCCACTTTGAAAGAACCCAGAAGGAGGCAGAGAAGGGGGCAGACAGGAGAAGGTGGTACCTCCCTCCTTGCAGGCCCTGGTTCCCACACCAGGTGGAGCAGGTGAGGAGCAGCAAACGTGGGAGGATTGAGAAAAAGCACTGTGTGCCAGCAAGGGCCACAGGCCATGGAAATGAAGGTGCCAAGTAGGGCCACAACCTGGGGTTGTTGAGCAGACCCAGGGTGCCCTTCACCCACATCTCCACACACAAAGCCAAGTGGAAGCAGGAGCCTCAGCCACAGCAGTGACATGGCCAGTGAGCAGCCCCAATCGCCCAGAGGATATCGAAAGCTTTAGGAAGTGGGCCCAGGGTCCCAGGGGTACACTGGCACAGGGGACCGTGAACAGCCATCTATCACCTGAAATGTTTTAGTCAAGCCAGAGCTGCAGCAGAGAGAGATACAGACAAGGTACGCTCACCTGTGGGGCCATTGGGGCCCAAGTTGCTGGGCAGGAAAGAATGGGACACAAGCACAGGGCACCTAAAATCCTGAGGGGCTCAGAGAGGGACTAGGGGTCATCCCCCACACCTCCATTTCCCTGTCTGTGACTCGATCTAGGCAGTGACTACATTGGTGAATATATATGTAAAGTCATCAGTCTGTACTCTTAAAATGTACACACTTTATAAACTTGACTGTCAGTATCTTATGCCTTAATGAGAGAGAGAGCGGGAGAGAAGGAGGGAGGAGGCAGGAGGAGGCTGCCATCTGAGGAATTGGTGTCCAGGCTGGAAAGCACACTTTGGCAGCCAGGTGTGGAGGGTAGATTCAGCATTTGCGTCTCAGAGTGCTGGCCAAGTGCCGAAGGACCCATCTCCACAGGCTCCCTGAGGTGGTGCAGGGTCCACAGACTCAGGGAGAGAGGCAGGGGGTGCACTGCAGCAAGTTCTCAGGAATGGCATTACTGTTCCCTGGCCCAAAAGCCTGAAGAAGAGGCTGGCATTACATCTCCTATCTGTGCCTTCGTGGCACCTGGCACATAGTAGATGCTTGGTCAGTGTGTGTATAGAAGGAAGAAGTGGCAGAACCTTTTCACATCCTTCCGTGCCGAGGATCTGGTTGACAAAGCACAGCCCTCTATCTTTATTATTATTATTATTCCTGTGGTAAGAACACAACAAGAGATCTACCCTTTTAACAAATTTTTAAGCATGCAGTATTGTTAACTCTAGGCACAAGGTTGTACAGCAGATCTGTAGAATTTATTCATCTTGCTTAACTAAAACTTTATGCCTATTGATTAGCAACTCCCCATTTCCCCCTCCCCTCAGCCCCTGGCACCCACCATTCCACTCTTTCTTTGAATTTGACTATTTTAGATACCTCATGGAAGTGGAGTCATGCAGTCCTTCTGTGACTGGCTTATTTCACTTAGTATAACAGCCTCTGTGTAAGCAGAGACCCCCTTTACTCGCAATGCATTGGGGGTGACCCCCCTTTTATATGACCTTAAAAAGTTTTTAAACATAACAGCTAACATTTATTGAGTGATTATTATGAACAAGCAATGAGCTAGGGGTTTTATTTTCCGTTTTTAAAAATCATGGATAGTTTCAAACACATAAGTAGACAGAACGGTATGATGGCCCCAGCTTCAACAAGTATCAACCCAAGGCTGATCTTCATTCATTTCAACCCCCCGCCCACTTTCCACCACTGCTTATTATTTTGAAGAAAATCCCAGACACCATATCAGTTCATCTGTAAATTCTTCAATGTATATTTCTAGAAGAACTTTTAAAAAATAACCAAAATCCATGATAACACATAAAAATAGTTGTTTAATAGTACCAAATATCTTAGTGTTCAAATGTTGCTGATTTCCTCACAAAATTTTCGTTTATTTGTTTGAATCAGGGTCCGAAAGAAAGTACATACATTGCATGCACTTGATTTGTCTCCTCAGTTTCTTTGATTAATAAGATTCCCCTACCCCCACCTTTTCCCTTTCAGCTTATTTGGTGAAGAAACCAGATTGTTTGTCCCCAAGGAGTTGCCCACATTTTGGAGTTTGCGTCCCTATTAGTGCCATTTAATGTGTCCCCTGTTCCTTGTACTTCCTGTAAACTGGCTTGATCAGATTCAAGTTCAGTGTTTGGGACAAGATTTCTTTTCTTTTGTGATGTTAAGATTGATCAGGGGTTCAGATGCAGTCAGCCTGATTCATTCATTATAAAATGTTCCATCAGCCTTTCACCTGCTAGTTTTAGCAGCCATTGACCATGGCCTGGACCCATTATATCACTGGGACTGAAAGTGGTGATATCCAAATTCTATCATTCCTTCTGCATTTGTAGACTAAAATTCTAAAAAGAATTCACCACTAGCTATTTGGTCACTTGAAATAGAGTCCATACAGGAAAATCAGGAGAGCTGCTCGATGCTCTCTCCTTTATCAAAAGAAGAGTCAATTTCCTAGCAATCTTTCCTAAGGGGACCAATAGGTTTTTTAGTACCATGTTAAAAGTGATTTTTAAATCTGTCACACATTATAGACATCACTGTTTTGGGGTTGGCCAATGGGTGCCCTTGGCCCTAGAGTCCTGTTACTTCCTGCCTGGGTCAGAGATCAGAGGTCAAACTGAAGCCAGGGTTAAGGGTCAGTTGGCAGCCATGCTTTAAGCTTTAAATCTCACCAAATGCCTCAGCACCTGCTTACCTCCCCCCAGGCTCAGTTCCAGGCTCACTTCTGCCCCAGATCCTGGCCATGAGGGCCCTGAGCATTGCCATAGGACATGACCACTTCCTGCGTGGCTTGGTCCTCCCAGACCGCCAGAGCCCTTGAGCCTACTCCTCATGGGAAAGTCTCTGAGTTCCTGAGCCCACCTCTGACCCCACCTGAACCCTGCCCCATCCTGCTTCATGAGCTATATGCCCACCAAAAAGTTCTCCTTGAATGCTAGAGGATTTGCCTGCCCTCCTTTGCAGATGGTGACCCAGCAGAACATTGGCCTGGGCCCCTGAGAGCCAGCATTGGGACCTAGTGGTCAATGTCCCAGCAACTCAGTGCTGGGACTGCTGGACAGAGTGACCACTGTCTGGGAACTTCTCTCCTCTGGCAAAAGCACTGATCTGCTCCAACTCATGAGCCATTTGTCATTGTGGTCTGAGAACTGAAAGGTTCATGCTCAGATCAGGGTCATGTTCAGTCGAGCACAAGGGCCATTTGGCAGGGACTTCAGCCTTGGGCACGCAGAGCTTGGGGTGTGACCACTCCAAGGCCACAGATCAGGGAATGAGTTAAGAAGTGACAACAAGAGTGGAAAAGAGGGAGAGAGGGAAGGTGGAGAGAGAGAGAGGGGAGAAGGGGAAGGAGAAGAGCTGAAGGGGAATGGGTGGGGTCCAGTGTAGGACACTGAACAGGTCTGTGACTCATCTCCCTACCTTGGGCCCCACCGGGCAGCCTCTGTGGCTCTAGGAACTGCCCCTCCCTGCCAATCCGCACAGCTGCAGAAGGATGTCCAGGGCCAGACCAGTAGTTCTAGGCCAGCCCCACAGAGCTCAAGGATCCTGAGGCAAACACGGGGCACAGAGGGACTTCTGATCTATTCCTTGTCTATCTCAAGCCAGAGGACCCACCAGTTACCTCTCACCATGGAAGATTGGCAATGCAAGGAATTCAAGAGATTTGGCTTGGCACAGCTACCCCACAATAGCCTCAACTCCATGTCTTTATAATCCATCTGAGACCTGGACCCTATTCAGGTCACCTCTTCCTGACAGCCTTCCATGATTGTCTCTGCTTCAAAATGGCCTTATCTCTTACCATCTCTTCCTCCCCTTCTCTGTTCCAGCAGTCCTAACTTGGTTGTCCTTGAACTTGTGCGGTACCCTGCTGCCTCAGGGCCTTTGCACATGCCCTCTCCTCTGTCTGGAATTCTCTTTCTTCAGGTAGATGCATGACTCACTCCCTCAGAGGGTCTTCAGGTCTCAGCTCAAGTGTGCCTTATGAGGGAGGCCGACCCTTTAAAATATTGCAAAGAGGTCCGCTGCTTCCCAGCCTCTCTTGGGGAAGGCGCAATTGAGTTCTAGAGTCAGAAGCACTGAGTGAGCAGCTGAAAGAACTAGGAGAGAGAAAGGGAGTCTAGGACTGGGAATTCCATCTCTGCTAGCCCTGTTGGCAGGGAAAGACCTGAATATGGTACATGGTATTTTTAATCCCTCTATTTCTTTCTGGCTAGAGAAAATGGCTGCTTGTGGATAGAAAAGTCACTGGTGAGGGAGGAGGTGGGAAAGGGGAAAGGCTGGAGTGAAGCCTAATAGTCCATGGTGGGCTGCAAGCTATGAACAAGACTGGCTGTGAATTCTGACATTCTACCAAGAACAAGTTCCCTTCTGGTGATGCCAAAAGAATGCTGTTAATCACACAGTCCCCCCTTGGCTTCAGCACTGTCACTCCTCAGCGAGGCTTGGCCAGATTGGCCAGTTCCAGCCTTAACCAGCATCTCAGCGGCATCTCCTGGGCCTGGACATTGCTCTTACTTAGGAGAGGGGACTGGCCTGTGATAAGGCTGCAGACCTCCGCCACCAATCTCAGCCTGCCTTAGTTTCCCCAACAGTGTGCAGGCCAGGCTAGCCCAGCCAACATGCCAAAGAGTGGGGTAACCTGCTGACACAGGAGAGGCCCTGCCTCTTCTGACTAGTGGATGTTCAGCATCCCTGGACATTAGGTTAGACTCCTGACAGAGGCACCCCAAAACAGGGAATAGGGGAAGGCAGGTGGGAGCAAGCTTGATGGATACATGCAAGAAAAGGCCGAGGAGCAGAGAGAAGCAGGCAAGAGTTGTGTTTGCAGTCATCTCCTACCTACATCCTGACCACCTCTCCTCATAGGTAGGTCAATGTGTTCACTCCCATTCTCCAGCCTGCCTGTTGAGTGGAGAGGAATGGACATGAACATGTAAATTCATGCCCTGCCTTTCTCAGCAGTGGGTGGAAGAGTTGAAACAGTGACCAAGAGCTAATCCCTGGATTATAGGTTTAGGACCAATCAAGAGAGCTTGAAGATACATCCATGCAAAGAGTGTCCTGGGTCACGTCCCTGTACATAGAGCCTGAGACAGGAGTTCTTATGCAAGTGATGGACTGAGGGAAGCTCTCAGGAGGTACCTGGGAGGGAGGGAAGCAGGATAAGTCAGAAAAGAGCTAAACCCAGGATGTGGTCTCAAAGTCTGGCCTCAGCCTGAACCCTGGAACAAGAACGACAGCAGAGAATGGTGCCACCTCGAGATAAGGAGTCTGGCCTTTTCCATCCCCGCTCAGTCTATCACTGGCTGTGGGCTGCCACCTTGGTGGGAAGGTGTCATCTCCCAGTTGAAGCAGCTCCCATTGGTCAAGGGCAATTCTCCATTAGCAGCCAACTATAAGCCATTAGCAGCCAACACTCACAGCAGCTGGGGACCAGGGGAACCTGGGTGGGGCACTAATAGCATCAACTTCAAAACTTAAAGGTGACTTTTGAGCAAAGATCTGAAGAAGGGGAAGGAGATGGCCAAGTGGCTTTCTGGGGCTCCTCCCAGGAGGCTGGGGTCTGTTTCCTGAGATGCAGCGAGCAGGCAACAGCCCAGCCTTTCTGAGTGTTCTGGATGGGCATGCATGCACAGGAGCCGAATTCAATATGGCAGCCCCCACAGGCCACCCTAAAGGCCATAGAGAAGGCCAATGAGTGCCACTTGGTGGAGGCAGAATCAGAAGTGCTCAAGGCACACACACTCCAGAAACCACTCTCACCTCCGCAGACCCCAGGAGTGGAATTAATCACAGAACTGCTCCTGGAGAGGTGGTT
Organism: Balaenoptera borealis; assembly: GCF_965194805.1. NCBI lineage: Eukaryota > Metazoa > Chordata > Mammalia > Artiodactyla > Balaenopteridae > Balaenoptera > Balaenoptera borealis. Next base: position 31,537,801 of record NC_138872.1, on the reverse strand, counting down.
CTATGCCCAAGTCTGAAGAACTGGAGAGACCTGCTATGGAGAAAGGAAGAGGGCCATCCTCCAGACCAGGCCAAATGTATGAAAGTCCAGAGGTAGGGATGGGCATGCTGCTTGTGGAGCAGCTGCTGGAAGGTATTAAGTGAGTCTTTGTGGATCCTGACCCCAGGACCCCTGGAAGACCAGGGGAAGTTTTTTTTCTATCTTTGCATGATGTCATGGAAAGAACAAGCACTTTAGGGCTAGACTGATGCAGGTTCAAATCCTGATGCTGCCACTTGCCCTCCGGAGATAACTAGAATCGCTACAAAGTGGGATGCTAATGCCATGAGAATTAAATGAGAAGTGCTACATACAGGGCCCAGCATGGAGCCTGGTAGGTACTGAACACTCAGAAAGCAAGCGTGAGCTCCCATTTCCTTCCTCATCACTTTAGAGGCTACATACATCTACCCAAACAGCATTTATCCACTCACTCAACAGCTACTTTACGACCCCTGCTCTGGATCAGGCACGTGTGTTAGAGGCTGGGATGAAAAGAATAATTAATCCCATCCCTGCCCTCAAGAAACCTAGAGTCTAGGAGAGTAGATAGAGCAGTAATAAATTTTATTTGTTAAGATGCAGGCGTGCATAAAAGGGCACCTAACCCAGGCTTGGTGGGGGAGGACACCTGACCTGGGCTGGAGGGATGGGTGGGAGGAAGCAGAAAGCACCGTGGGAGCAGTTAGAGCCACGCAGGAAGGCAGAAGGAGCCCAGCCTCTGTGGGAAGACATGCTTGTTGCTTCGTGTGGCCAATTTGGGAGGGAGGTAAGCTGAAGACAGCTTAGGATTCTGAAAAGACTTGAATGCAACACAAGAAAATTTGGGTTTATTCCTCAGAGCCATTAGAAGCCACCAACGGTTTTCAGAGGGGAAAGGAGAGAAACCATTTTTTTTTACAATAAGTCTCCAGCAGCTGTGTGCAGAGTAGAGGAGACAAGGGACCACTGGGGGCTGTCACAGCCATGTAAACAAAATGAGATGCCAGAGTCAGCAAAGGCTTCAGGAATGAGGTGAAGGGAGGGACCCCACTAGAGAGAAAATTAAATGTACCAGACATGGTGACATATAGGGTAGAAAAGAGGGACTCATTCAGCAAACTCAGCAAGTGTTGAGCCCCTACTATGTTCAATGTGTTCATGAGGTCTTCTGGGCAATGGGAGTGCAGCACCAAGCAAAACAGACACTATTCCTGCCCCATGGACTCCTACTGCAGGGAGAAAGGTGATAGACAAAATGAAGAATAACTCAAATAGTACAAGAGAAGGTGATAAGGGCCACAGATAGAGCCAGTTGAGGGAGATAGGGAGTATGGGGTGGGGGACACTGCAATTTTTTTTATTGTAGTTGATTTATAATATCGTGTTGTTTTCAGTTGTACAGCAAAGTGATTCAGTTTTTTTTTTTAGATTATTTTCCTTTATAGATTATTATGAGATACTGAATACAGTCCCATGTGCTATACAGTAAATTATTGTTGCTTATCTATTTTATGTATAGTAGTTTGTGTCTGTTAATCTCACACTCCTAATTTGTCCCTCCCTCCCTCCCTCTCCCCTTTGGTAACTATAAGTTTGTTTTCTATGTCTGTGAGTCTGTTTCTGTTTTGTATATAGATTCATTTGTATTATTTTTTAGATTCCACATGTAAGTCATATCATATAATATTTGTCTTTCTCTGACTTACTTCACTTAGTATGACAATCTCTAGGTCCATCCATGTTGCTGCAAGTGGCAATATTTCATTCTTTTTATGGCTGAGTAATATTCCATTGTTTATATATACCACATCATCTTAAACCAGTCATCTGTTGGTGGGCCCTTGGGTTGTTTCCAGGCACACTGCAATTTTAGATGGGAGGTCAGGGAGCCATGTGGATTTCTGGAGGAAGAAGATTCTGGGGAAAAGCAAATGCAAAGGCCCAAGGTGGGAGTGTGTCTGGCATGTCCAAGAAGCAAAAGGAGGGTAGTGTGGCTGGAACAGAGTGGGGGGGAGTAGGAGAGGGTGTCAGGGGGTCAGAGGACCACATGTCAAGCTGTGAGGGGGAATGGCAGCCCTTAGAGGGTTTTGAGCTTGAGGAGTGACATGATCTAGTTCTATTGGGTTGGCCAAAAAGTTCCTTCGGTTTTAAAGTACAAATAAAAGACACATTCTTTATTTTCACCCAGAACTTTATTGAACAACATATTCACTGTTTTGTTCCACTACCTTCTGAAATTTTTCAGACAACTTCATAATTCCATCTTCCCAAAACTTTTTGGCTTTTTGAGCAAAGAACTGTTCCTTTACAGTCTTCCAGGGAACTGAAATTTTTTCCATTAAGAGAATTTTGTAAAGACTGAAAAAAATGGAAATCCAAAGGTGCAATGTCTGGTGAATACGGTCGATGGATCAGAACTTCCCACCCAAGCTGTAACAGTTTTTGCCTGGTCATCAAAGAAACGTGCGGTCTTGTGTTACCCTGATGGAAGATTATGCATTTTCTGTTGACTAATTCCAGACGGTTTTTGTTGAGTGCTGCTTTCAGTTGGTCTAATTGGGAGCAGTACTTGTTGGAATTAATCGCTTGGTTTTCCAGAAGGAGCTCATAACAGAGGACTCTCTTCCAATTCCACCATATACACAACATCATCTTCTTTGGATGAAGACCGGCCTTTGGTGTGGTTGGTGGTGGTTCATTTCGCTTGCCCCACCATCTCATCCTTTCCACATTATCGTACAGTATCCACTTTTCATCGCCCGTCACAATTTGTTTTAAAAACGGAAACTTTTCGTTATGTTTAAGTAGAGAATCGCATGTGGAAATACAGTCAAGAAGGTTTTTTCGCTTAATTTCTGTGGAACCCAAACATCAAAGTGATTCATATAACCAAGCTTGTGCAAATGATTTTCAACACTTGATTTGGATATTTTGAGTATGTCAGCTATCTCCCGCGTGGTATAATGTTGATGGTTCTCAGTTAATGTCTCAATTTGATCCCTGTCAGCTTCAACTGGTCTACCTGACCATGGAGCATCGTCCAGCAAGAAATCTCCAGCATGAAACTTCACAAACCACTTTTGACACGTTCGATCAGTCACAGTACCTTTTCCATACACTGCACAAATCTTTCTTTGCATTTCAGTTGCATTTTTACCTTTCTTGAAATAATAAAGCATAATACGCTGTAAATGATGCTTTTTTTCTTCCATCTTCAATATTAAAATAGCTACACAAAAATTCACCAATTTTGATAAGTTTTTTTTAAATGCATGCTGATATGACAGCTGTCACAATACAATCTAACAAAATTGTTGTGAATGAAGTTAAAGACAACTAAGCGCTACTCGAGCCATCTTACGGAAAACACTGAACTAAACTTTTGGCCAACCCAATATTTTTAAAGGATCGTTCTAGCTGCCAGGTTGAGGGTAGATTTCAGGCTGCAAGGGTACATGCAAGAGACAGTCGGGAGGCTGCTGAATTACTCAAGGGGAGAGGTGATTGTGTCTCAGACAGGGTAGGAGGGCGCAGGGAGGAGGGTAGTGGTTGAGTTTCAACCTCATCCCCTTCTGCTGTGCACTCAATCACTCCATTCTATCCACATTAGCCTTGTCATTGTTCTGCAAACATACCAGGGCCCCCTCAGGCCCTTTGCACTGTTTCCTCTACCTGGAATGCTTTTCCCCAAAATGTCCACATGCCTCATTCCACTCTTTACTCAAACGTCACATTCTCAGCAGGCCTTCTCTGGCCACTTTACCCAAAATTTATACCACCACCCCCAGCCACACACACACACATACATAAATACACACTAGGTATCTTCCTTCCCTACTTTGTTTTTTATTAGCATGTTTTATTATCTGATACGTTTGCATTTTCCTTGTTTATCATATGTATTTCTGGTCTTGCCCTATGACATGTAAGCTTTATGAGGGCAGGATAAGTGTGAGATGCCAGTAGACATCCAAGTGGAAATGTCTGGGAAGAATTGAGTCTGGGATCTATGAGTCTAGAATTTGGGAGAGCAAACTGAGCTGGAGATAGAACTGTGGGCATTACCAGCCAAAAGTCAGTGAGCCTGGCTGAAATTGCCAGGAGAATGCAAAGAGAAGAGATTACAAGACTCTTCTTATAAGGGCACTCCTACACGTAGCAGTGGGGACATGAGGAAGAAGGAGCAAAGGCAATTGACAAGGAGTAGAAAATCCAAGAGAATGGTGCCCCAGAAGCCCCGGGTGAGATGAGAAGTGTCCAGGATGGATAAGAGCTGTATCTGCATGTGGGAGGGCTGGGGTGGAGTGGGGCAGTGGGGCAAAGCAGTGGAGTGAAAAGCAGGTGGGGAAGAGGAGGCGGCACGTGTGGATAGAAAGGGTGGAGAGAATGAAGTCATAGCCAGAGAACCAGCAAAGAGGGTGCAGCTGTGACAGAGGCAAGCTCACAAGTGACTGATGGGTCGAGAGCTCTACAACACAAGTAGGGACATGAACCTTGGGTGGGAGGAGAGACTCCTTTCTTACCAAGGAGGAAGACAGGTGAAGAAGGTTTGAGTGAGTGCCCAACTTCTTTGTCTTGTTTACTCTGTGAAACAGGAAGTGAGATCAACTGCTTTGGAGAAGGCGAAGGGGCAGACTGCAGGGCCTGTGGAGAGGAGTAAAGGCTCAAAGGAGCTGGTGCAGGAATCGGTGGCGGGGGGAGTGGGCTGAGGATGGGTGGCAAGATTGCTTGAAGCCAGGACACAGAGCTGAGGTTGGAGACCCTAAGCGTGTTCAGAGTGTGGGTGAATCTCTCCAGAGTTAGGATCTGGCTGGATAAATACAACCCAAATCCAGAAGGACATGCGCATGGAAGGACTGAGGAAAGAATGGCTGGGGTGCAAATGAGGAGAAGTCTCAGCTAAGCAGAGATGATAGGAGAAATCCATGGGGCTGGCAGGTCAAAGTTCAGATGAGAAAGAGAGAGAGGACAGAAAGCTGCAGTCAGCAGTGGAATATAGGTTTAAGTGAAGAAATGAACTGCTCAGCCTTATGTTTTAAAAGGACACCCCCCCCCCAGCTACTATGTGGAGAACAGGGTACTATGGGGGGCACAGGGGCAGGAACAGAGAGCCCACTTGGAAGGGCACTGTAGGTAGATGATGATAGTAGCTGGGACCAGGGTGGTAACAGGGGATGGAGCAAAGTGGGGGATTCAGGACCAACAGGAGCTGGTAATGGAGGGGATGCAGAGTGTGACAGAAAGAGGGGGGTCAGAATGTGTGGAGCGCCTACGATGTGCCAAGGATGGTGTGGGGAGCTCTCCATTTAAGGATCAGATAGATGGGAAACCGGTAGTTACCCACAGTGTTCTTGGCATTGAGAAGTGAATAGATGTGCTAGAGGAGGGGGGAATACAACTAACTCTGCTGGGTCGGGAGGGGGTGGTGTGACAAAGGCTCCCAGGAGGAGATGCCACTGGAGCCAGCACTACCAGGTGGAGGAAGGAGGAAGGGCAGTCCAGGATGACCCTGTGCAAAAGCACAGAGACAAGACGGGGAGCCCGCTGTGGCCAGAGGGCAGTGAGCAGTCAGTGTGGCAACTTAGCTGATGCACATGAAGACGGAAGAGAAGCGGGAATTGCAAGAGAAAGGAGAACAAGGGGGTGGTGCTGGGCGCCTGGATGGCGGGAGGCAGAGACAGGAGGGTCCCATGAGCACCTGTTTCCAGTGACAACTGCCAAGATGAGTTAGCACAGCTGTGCTTTATGCCTTCAAGAACGGCTGTGGACAATGTGGGGAGTAGGAGAGGGAGCCAGCTCAGGACAGAGAAGGGGAGTGCCAGGTACTGAGAGACAGAGGCCTTGCCTCCGAGCCCCCATGTACCCATTGAGGCTTTCCTGTAGCTGGGCTTCCGGGGCTGGCAGAGGCTTGTGCTGGGCAGCTGGAGAGGACTGAGAAGGCAAGAGAGGTGAAACCAAGTGGTCGACCTAAGAGGCCATAACTCAGAGTGGCTGGAGGAGGAGAAAGTTGGGAGTGGCTGAGAAGGGGCTTGTCCACTGATGCCCTGACAGCAGGGCAGTGCTGCAGGGATAATGCCAGTGAGCACCCTCGGGAGTCTCAGGACAGTTACCCACCTCATCCATGGCAAAGGGGAGGGAAGTGCCCACAAGCCCCCCTCCCCCAACCCAGAGATCCTTGAAAGAGGCTGTGGGCAGAAGAGAGAATGTTGGGGCAGGCAGGCAGCAAAGAGTGAGGCAGGGTGCAAGGAGGCGTAGGGGGTAGACTGCAGCACTCTGGGCAGAAGTAGGTGTGAGGCTCAGGACTGCCATATGTGAAAGGAACAGAGTAAAAGTCTCTTAGGAGCTCCTGTCTGTGAAAGCTGGAGCCCAAGGCACAGACGTCTGTATTTTCCGGGCAAGATGTCTGTGCACAGAGGGCAGACAGCAATGAAACAAAATTGTGGTGGCTGCTGTCAGTGCCCCACCCATCCCCCCTGAACATGGGTCACTTTCCGCCCCAGTAGCTGCCTCCATATCTTCGCCTGCAGCTTTCTCTGAACAACAAAATCGTCACTGTCCACCCACACAGCAAGCAGGAAGTATGGAAAATTAACACCCTGAGGGAGCAACCCAAACACTGGCTTATGGTAATGGGAGTATAGATACCCCACCTCCCTCACCTTACTGGTCCTGTTCTCCAGTCCCCCAGAGCTCCCAGTGAGATTGCACCTCAGTTGCCCACAGCAGTGACTAACTTGTTAACTCTCCTTTCATTGGCTTCCTTCTCTTCCCTCTTTTTATCACACTTCACTACTGGTGTTTCATTTACCTTCCAAATTAACAACTTGCATTTGAATCCTTGTCTCAGGTCTGCTTCTGGGAGAGCCCAAAGTAAGACAGAACCCTCAGCAGGACACAGTAGGAAAAACTTGGGGCTGAAAGGCTGAGTTTGTATCCCAGCTCCTTTGTGTGTAAGGAATTCCCAGCTGGCAGCAGGCTTCTGCATAGGTTGGTTGAGCATGAATTAGAATTTTGATGCTTCAAACAAGGCCCAGGCCACACTACTATATGCCATGTTGCCCACCAATCCGAATCAAAACCACACCAATAACAAAGCCCTTTGGCTGGCTTTTGGCTTACTGCTTAAAGCATAGTCCCCTGATTTGTCATCCTGGGCTAAATATAAAAGAATTCTAGCCTGAGTCAGAAAGTTATTTTCAGCACTCTGTCTTATTTTGCAGCCGTTGAGGGATGCTGTTCAGAGGCTGTCTTTCTGGAGGCTAAGGTCAATGCTGGTGGCCCCCACATTCCAGGGACAACTGCCCAATTCTTCTCCCAAGGGAAATTATCTCCTTAACACATTCTGATTTATGCCCCAGCCTCCCCCAAACCCACCAGGTCTCGGCTACTGTTTCTGGCCACTCTCCAGAGCTGGGAAGGGGGTCCCTTCCCAGGGCTGAGGTCTCCTCTCTCAAAAGCCACAGAAGTAGGGAAAGGGGGAGTGAACAGACTCCAGTATTTACTACAAACCTGCGAAGTCTTGTGCCCTGAAATTTATGAAGCGTCACAAAATCCCTTCCAGAGAAATTGTTGTGTATATCTCACAGAAAAGAAGAGTGAGACTTAGATGGCCAAATAACTTGCTCAAGGCTGCGTGACCAGGGTTTGAAAATGCTGTGCCACACAATACTGCCTGACACTCCTCTTCCTCCACAGTGTCTCTTAGCATCAGGGATCCCACTGGGTGGGAGGCGGGTGATATGCAAGGGTCCCCAGGTCAAAGAGGGGGGCATGGTGCCTCTGCTCCCTCAGTAGGGGGCACTGCTCTTATTTCTTTGAGGGCAAGGAGAAAAGAAAGCAGGTCCCATGATTTGTCAAGGACCACTACCCCTTGTCTGCTCAGCCTGGCAGACACCTGAAGCTTTTGCCTGGCATGGGACGCTCCTGCCGCCTACCCCCAACCCCTGCTGATGTTGAGGATAGTGAGGGTGACAAAGTGGCCTCTGCCTCCTGGATGATGTCTTTGCATTTTGTTAGGTGCCTTTGGAGACATGACTCCTTGAGGTCTATGGTGGGGAAGACAGGGGAAAGGTATGCAGGGAGGAGGGTCTTCCTGGCACAGCTCAGACCCCAGTGCCCCCACCTCCTCCTGCCTGGCACTCTGCTCCCTTTCAAAGCCATCCCAGAAGCCTTCCTGACCACTTCCCACTTCCACTGGGACAGCCCCACTATCCTGCATTCCGACAGCTCATGGGCATTGTGTTTATTGAGGCTTAATTCTAGGTACTATCTCTTGCCTGCTCAAAAATATCCATGGCTCCTAACTACCCACAAAATAAAAGCCAAACTTCCCAGCATTTAAGGCCCTTCACCATTTGTCTCAAATGAAGTTTTCTGAGCATATCCTACAGGACATTCCCATGCCCCAAACTTGTTATCCTCTTGCCCACCTGTCCCTTCCACTCCTGATACCCTCTGCCCTTCCTCATCCTGCCTGGCTCCTGTCCATCCTGAGACCCTGGAAGACCCCCACCCCAATATACTGAGCACCACCATCATCCCACCTGCATTCCCATGATATGTGATCCACATTGCTACCGGGAGAGCAGGGCCTCAGGTGTTTGATGAGAGCCCAGCACAGTGCCTGGCTCAGGGCAAGCCTGGGTCAACATTTAATTCAGGAGTTCTTACCCTTTTTATACTAGGGACTACTTGGCCATCTGGCAAAGTGTATGGAGCCTTTCTCAGAGTTACTCTTTCAAATGCAAAAAATAAAATACAAAGGATTGCAGATGAAATCGACTTCATTTAACTGAAATCTGTGATTTAGTCTCCAATGTGTTTCCATGTGAAGGCTTTAAATAACAAGATCTAGTGGTGTGATCTAGTGACTGACACTTCCAAATAGTGAGGAGCGTAGACAATATTCCAAAATATCTGTAGCAACTGCTAATATTAGGGGGTAAACTGCCAATATTGCACCAGTTTTGAGCTACAAAACAGTGATTTCATATCGTTTTGTCTAATTCTACTCAGGTTTGTTGCTTACACTTGCTGGAAATGCTCAATTTCAGGTAAACGTGAGTAAAACTGAAGATGACTATTTTTCCTCATTCAAGTTCATGGACACCCTCAAATTATATCAGGGACTCATTGAGGAGAGATATCTTGAGAGCCACTGGTTGATGAATGGCCAGCGCCCCTGAAAGGGGTGGGGGGAGGGGGAGTAGTGCGGAGAGGGTGGCCCCTTTGCACCAGGCACTGCCTGGGACTCCCTCTCCCTGAGCATCTAACCAGCCTGGGTCTCTGCTTCCCACAGGCTCCCTTTTCCCACAGCTGAAGCCCTCAGAGGGCGTCTTCAAGGTTATCTTCTGGCTGGGCTACTTCAACAGTTGCGTGAACCCGCTCATCTACCCTTGCTCCAGCCGGGAGTTCAAGCGGGCCTTCCTCCGCCTCCTGCGCTGCCAATGCCATCGTAGTCGCCAGCACCACCGCCCCCTCTGGAGCATCTACGGTCACCACTGGCAAGCCTCGAATGGCGGCCCGCGCCCTGACTACGCTCCTGGCCCAGGCGCCGCACCCTCCGGGGCCCTGCTGGCCCTCACCGCGCCCTCAGCCCCCGGTTCCCCAGGCACACCCAAGGCGCAGGCTCCAGTCGTCGGCCGTCGAAAGCCGCCCTGCGCCTTTCGCAAGTGGAGGCTTCTCGTGCCGTTCCAGAGACCCACCACCCAGCTGCATGCCAAGGTCTGCAGCCTGTCGCAAAAGAAGCACGCCAGAGAGGCTGCGTGCGCCCTGCACTTGGAGGTGGAAGCTGTGTCCTTAAGCGTCCCCAGTGATGCAGCTGAGGGCACCACCTGCCAGGCCTACGAACTGGCAAACTCTAGCCATCTCCGGGAGACTGATATTTAAGGACCCCTGAGTTAGGCCGAGGAGTGTGCTGGGGATGGGAGAAGGGTGTGGAGATGGAGGCTGGCTTTGTTCAAGAGGCTGGTGAGAATCAAGGACCCAGAAACTGATCAGGGAGACTGCTCTCCAGAATCCTTGAGGAACTGAGGTGTGGGTGAAGCCCTTGAAGGGTGGAAAGTTATGGGCTCCCCCTCCTGGACACAGATGCCCCCAGCTCCTCCTTTCAAGGGAGAGGCTGAGGGCTCCTTGGGGCCATTTGCTTCCAATCCCTGTTTGAGAAACACTGCCCCATCCATGACTTGAACCCTGGGTAGATGGCCCCAAGTATGGCCAGGCAGCCCTGTCCCTCCTCTTGGGGAGGAAAGGGCACAGAGGCCCTGCCTGGCTGCCCCCAATGCCTCCCCTCCGGAAAAAGTCAGTGGGGCCAAAGCTTCTCAATGGACACAAGTTATCCTTACTGTAGACTGAAGGAATCCAGTGGCCTGCCATTGCCACCCACAAGCTTTGGTGGCAGATTGGATGACTGTCCTACAAGCCTGTTGTATTAACCTGTGGGCCCACTTTGCCCTACTGAGGCTCCGCCCTGCCCCTCACTTTGTCTCCCCAAGGGCCTTACTGTTTACACTGTATATAGCTCCTTGTGCCTGTGCCCATCACTTCTTGCTGGGCTCTGGAACCATCAAATGGGGAGAACTTTGTCATTTTTAGACATATTTATTGGTCAGAGTACTTCTATTTTGTCCAAACTGTGCAAACTGTTCATCTTCAGCTTACAACCCATAAAGAACTACTTTTTGTTTTTCTAAAATCCTTCAAGTACTAAAGGCCCACAAGAGGATAAATTGGGTCTGTGTTCACCTTTCTAGTTTCAACCTGTCTCTTTAACTGATGGCTGCTGTCCTTTGGGACTTTCAGCATAACCAAAAGATTCGGGCATTTTGTTGGCTTTTAAAACTCACATGATTGGTCTTGGGAACAAACAGTAATTATAAGCACAAAGTTTCGCTTTTTTCAGTCTCACCAGATATATCTGTGATGCTCTGAGGGCCTCAGTCTGGAAGGTGGCCATCAGTTAAGTGGGTGAAACATTACTTTACATGAAAAAATGTACAAGCCCAAGTAGACAGGTATACATGGTGAGAGAACACCTACCTAGGAACCATGCTTATTAGCTTTGAGTAAAATGTCGAACACTTGTCATGTTCCCAAGAGACTACAGGTAGTTCAGTCTTCAGCTAGATAATATCAACCACATACATCCAACCAGCATGGGAATGATGACTGTAGCCCAATGGACCCTTGGAAGGAGAGCTGGTTAGATAATACCCTGGGCTGTCTGGAGTGGAGGTGTTCTGAAACTGGAAGAACCAACTGCTGGGGTCAACATGAGCCAGTATTTTGAGCCAAAAGCTTCCATCCTGTAGTAGGGAGGTAGTCTGTTTAAAAGATCACCACAATTTCAGACCCCTCATCCCAATATTACAAGGTAAAAAGACAGCCAATATCTGGGCTTGGGAGCAGAAATTTCACACTGTGGGTCTACAGCAGGTACTGGACTTTCAGGCCTGGTAACCCCCACAAGGAACAGGAGGGGCAGTTAAAAGCAGGTACTGGGAGCATGTTGCACACCCCAAAGAGGGCTTCATCTTGCAGCACACTGGCTGCCCTAAAGCTGGGGACACTGGGCACAGCCCCCACAGTCTTCTCACAGAGGTGGGGGCCATCCGTCAAAGCAAAGGTCAGCAAGGAGGCAGACCCTAGTGTCAGAGGATTGAACTCTGGGCTCCCCAGCAGGGGTTCAACAGCAGGGGAGGGTCTCTGAGAGGGTTTCCCACATGCCAGGGCAGCTGAGCCCACAGGAGGTCAACAGTGAGGACAAGGGAGAAATGTAGGGAGGGAGCCTTCATCAGAAGGATTTTAGGGGGCCTCCCTGTCCTGGATAACAATGGGTGTAGAGGCAGGTGGGGTCAGCAGCTTGCCCAGTACCTTCTCTAGGCTTGATGATCAATCAGCAAAACATATCTGACCTTTAAGCCTCAGCTCGTGTCTCCTGCACACGGGACTCTCTGCACACAGCTGCTTCCTCCTGTGCCCTCCACACCAGCGAAGGAGCCTTCAGGAGAGGGGGGTGGGGCTACAGAGCCCCAGAGAGGCTGTGCCACAGCAGAGGCATCCAGCATCGCAGTTCTAATCATCAGTAAAGCACTGAGCTGCTGACCTTGTTCTCAGGACATGGCAAAGAGTCCTGGAGTGGCCAAGAGGAATGGAGGGAATAGCAACAGCCCTTCTAGAGAAGGTAGCCTCTTGCAAGTGATTCTGGGACATCTGGGAGAAGGTCCTCAGGTACCCCAGCCCAGCCCATACAACTGATTAAAGAGACTGTCCCTGAGGTGCATATGAAAAATGGGGCCCTAGACTGCAGGAGGCCCCTGTGAAATGTCAAGGTGACTGGGGGAGCGGGGAAGACTCTCAGTACCCATCAAAATGGGACTAGGAGTTCCTTTACACAATCCTCCAGGGATGGAGTGAAGCCTGAAGGATTCCGTGAGTGGGAAGGAGGATGGTCTTGTGAAATGTGACAGAAACAGAAGCAAGCCTCCAAGGGCACTGGTATTTGCCCAATTCCCCCCACACACATGCAATTCCTTAGAAAGCTGCATTCCCACTTCCCTCACAAGGCCCCAGCTCCAGTCTACCCTCCCTCTCCAGCTGGGCTCTTGCCACCCATCTTGCTTGCTTCCCACACTCCTTCCAGGACCTCTGTCCCAGCATCCCCCAGGGCTGCTTTTGCAAGTCACCTGGGACCTTTCATTTCCCCAATCTCCTCCCCGCCCCCGTCTCTGCCGTAGTCCACACTGGTGGCTGCTCCCTGCTTCCTGAAATATTCCTCGTCCTGCCTGAACCACACCCCTGGGATCTTCTCTCTCCCTCTCTCTCTCTCTTTCTCTCCCACTCTCTCTCTCTCTCTCTTTCTCTCTCTCCCTCCCTCTCTCTCTCTCTCCCTCTTTCTCTCTCTCTCCCTCTCTCTCTCTCTCTCTCCCTCCCTCCCTCTCTCTCTCTCTCTCTCTCTCTCTCTCTCTCCCCCCTTCCTGTGCAGGTGCCTCTCTATGCCCTTAAGTGTCCCCCAGGGTTTTTTTTCTTCTTATCTCAACTTGCTACCCAATCTCATCCACTCCAAATCATCTAAATGACCTCTTGAACATAAATGGATCCCAAGGGTCTACTCTAGCTCTAAATGTGTGTTCACCCTCCTCTGGATGACCCCAGACACCTCAAATACAAGCCCAACAGCCTCCTGCAAAGCCATGTCCTCTACTCCATGCAGGCATGACAAGGCCACTGATGCTGAGGCTTCAGGCTCCCAGAGGCCCTGAGCCTGCCCGCCCTCTCCACTCACCATTATCTTCCCAAGACCTTCTTCCCAGACCCCCTGTTCAGAATTAAGCCCTGAGTAGCCCTCAGCCTCTCCAGTAGCTCACATCAAGCTCATCCTGGCTTAGAGTCCACTGATAGAATCCATGTCTTCATCCACTATGAGGAAGTGGACTGTCTGACCCAGGGCTGCTCCAGACTAGGTATAAGTGTTCATTAAATCCTAGATTGATGGAGTTGCCCCATTACCCTTGCCTGGGACACTGCCCCGGTGCCAACCTGATGGCTGGCTGACATCACCATCTTTGCAAGACCCTCCCCCCAGCTGGTTCCACCAGTCCTCAACGGGCTAGAACCTGTATTCTTCACCAGCCAGAGAGCCAGCTACACCCTGGACTTCTGCAGAAAGAAGTCCTCCTGCTCCAGGTGCCCTGCAGCCCACCCACCCCACCCACCTGGAGCCCCACTCTCCCCTGCAGGCCCCTCACCACCACTACCACCACTACCACCAGTACCACCACTACAACCTAGTCCCTTAGTCCCTCCTGCTCCAGGCACTGACAGGTCCTGGGGAAAGGTCTGGGACCTTGGTGACCTGTCAGATCCCTGACTCCTCAGTGCCCTCCTGACCCTGTTTCTATTCCCATCCTGTCATATCCCCAGGAGGTTACATGTTCACTGTCCACTTGCAAAAGAATTTCCTTTTTTTTCTTCTTCTGTGGTTCAGCAAAGCACAAAACCAGATGCTTGTAAAGGCTAAATCCGTCCCGTAGCCTCTCAGCTCAGAATAGCTCTCTGGGGAGCCCAGTGGACCCAGGTGGTGCTGGGGGTGGTACCTTTGGGAAGTGGGGCTGTGCTCAGCTCTCCTGCAGGTCTGGGCTGGCGTTTCTTCCCTTCTCCCATCCACCCCTTGGTGGAAGCAGGGAAACAAAGGGGGTGCTGAACAAGCCCCTGGCCTACATTCTCAAATTGCTCTTTTCTGGAGAAGAATGAAGCAGGAATTCCAGGGTGAATTTGGAACCAAGAAGAAATGCAGGAACTGGGGCCACAACAGGCTGAGCTTTTAGAGCCAGGAGCAGGAGGGAAGGATGCACTGGAGGAGTACCTCACCCATGACATTTGTGGCCATTCCTTCCAGGAGTTCGCCATTCATGTGACTCCATCATGCTGTTTGCATCCACCTTTTTCTGTCCTGCCAGAAACCATAGGAGTCTCAGCTCTCATTCCTGAGACCAGCCACAAAGATCGTGGTTCACTAGCCAGTCTATGGATTGACTAATTTGAGGTCAGGTCTGAACAGCTGAGCAGGCAGATGGGAATGAGATGGAGCATGTGATACAAAACACAGCTGTCTGGGTACCGGTGTCTGTGGGTAGAGTAATTCTCCTAGATGGGGGAGGGGTGGAGCACATAATGAAGGACATCTCTAGCACACTGGATCAGTTAAAAATGCAGCTGCAAGTAATAAGGAAGCTGCTTAAACATTGGTCATTATTTTTCTCACCTGACAATTTATGAAGTAGGTAGTTTCTGGCAGTGTAAGTCACACACACAAGCTCTGTCTTTGCTTCATAGTCTTCAGTGTGTCGGTTTTTATCCTCCTTGTTGCTTCACCATGACCAATGGCACCATAACTCACGTTCATATTCAAGCAGGAGAAAAAAGGAGAAGGGTCTGGGCTATGGAATCTGCCTCCTTTTATCAAGATAATAAAGTTTGCCCCAAACCACCCTTCCCCAGCACACCTCCACGTAGGTCTTAAGGGCCAGAAGTGGGTGCCATGCCCACCCTGCAAGGGAGACTGGTAAAATAAAAAACAAGATGGAGTGATTGGTTTAGAGCAGAGGTCTGCAAAGTGGGCCAAATTTAGCCCACCACCTGACTTTGTACAGCCTATGAACTAAGAATGGGTTTTACATTTTTAAATGGTTGGAGAAAAAAAAGTCAAGAGAATATTTCATGACAGGTGTATTGTATGAAAGTTATCTCTTGGCCCACAAAGCCTAAATTAAAAAAAAAAAAAAAATTTTGTCGAAAAGTTTGTTGACCCTGCTTTAGGGCAAGGTGGATCATTGCCTCCCGTTGGAAACACTGCTGTTCTGAACAAAATCACGATTCTGGCAGCAGGAGGAAGCAATGGATATCAGGCAGGCAGCTTTCAGTGTCTGTCACAAAGGCGAGTCACCACACTGCAAGCCTGTGTCAGTTATCTAATCTGAAACAGCATAAGCTAAGAGTTCCCCCTCTCACCACAAACATAACACAAGGGGTTTTTTTTTGGAAGCCCTCTACCTCAAGGACATTTTCCCTAACTGACCAAATGTGTGGGATTTTGAAAGAGACTAATAAAAAGTAAAAGGGGACACAACAAAATATCTGGCTGGCTGTGCCCCAAAAGGCTCAATGAGGTATTATTTGCTCAATGAACTTGCCCCCAGCCAAGGGACAGGTCCTCAGTATTACAGGTCTAGAAAATGGGTCTGGTCGGTGTTCCACGGTGTTCCACAGTCTCATATAAGCTGACACAGATGGCCTAACTCACTAGGACATGAAGATCATAAGCTCAAAGCCAATGTGCTCATTTTTAATGGGAACTATAATTTAACTATCACACAAGCCAATGTCCTCATGATGATAAATGAACCTGATGGGAAGCCAAACTGTGGTCTGAAAGCCACTAGTGAGTTCAGAGGCCAAGCCAGGAAGTTAAAGGGAAGAGTCACTTATTTAGTGCACCAGGCATGGAGATCGGTCCCCAGGCCAGGGTTCCATCTCCCAGTGCATTGTGCCTCTGTTTCCATCATATATCCCTCTCCATCCTCCCATCTCATGCTTCAATCCCAGCCTTTTGTCTCACTCTGTACCTCTAAGTTTGCTTTACTTGTCTCTAATCTCATTTATCATGTGTCCAATCTCAGAGTGGAACCCTCAGAAGCCAGTCTTGAGAGCTTTTATGTCCAAGCTCTTAGGGAATAGTCACCCTAGTAGACAAGCCTACAAGTGCCAAATGCCTGGGCCTCTTACAGATTAGGCATTTGGTATTCCTCCAACCCCAGGTGGGAAATGCACCTGCTCAGATGGGCCCAGGTGCCCTCTGATGCCTCTCAACCAATAACAAATGGCCAGGTGATGGTCAATAAACAATGCATGCATTTTATAATATTTACTGACCACCTACTATGTGCCCAGTCAATGGGGATACATCCATTTAAAAAAAAAAAGTCAGTCTCCATGGAGTTCTCATTTCAGGAGAGACAGGAGTGATAGGTAATAACAACAAAACATATAGTAAATGGTGATAAGCAAAAGAAATATAACAGGGAAAGGGAACAGGAAGTGTTGAGGCTACAGGATGTGGCACTTTCAGTTTGAGTACCTAGGGAAGGTCTCAGGTAGAAGGTGATGTGTGAGAAAAGGCCTGAAGATGGTAATGATGTAAACCATGCAGATTGCTGGGGGAAAGCATTCCAGGCAGAGGGAACAGCAGGTGCAAAGTCCTAACTTAGGAGGAGACCTGGTATGATCAGATTAGCGAGGACTGTCCTACTGCCAAGAATTGTTTTCTGAGCAGCCGAGAACACAGTAATGATCACCCATCCTCTTGATTCCCTGCAGGAACTCTCTACCTTCAGCAAAGACTTTAATACTGTCCAAGCTTGTGGGTCTGGGTCAGAAGGGACCTTGAGAGCAGAGGGAAACATTGTAGTTTCTCAGGTGCTCCATTTGGTGGAAGAGGAGTAGCAGCAACTCTGAATTTTTAGAACAAAGTTCTTCCTCATGAGCTGAGAACTGGGCAGTGGCAGTTAGAAGATCCTTCCTCAGTCTGGTAGAATGGAACTTAAAAAATGCCACTGGCTTCTATCTCTTCCAGCTCCTTAAGCCAGAGTCAAGCCATGAAATGAACCCTCCAGGAATCTGAATCCCTTGGCCCATTCCTGCCAGGCCCCTTTGCTGGAACTGTACCACCCTGTACCGTGGGTGGCTTCCCAGTCTATGGGCCATTGCTCACTCTATCACTAGTGCCTAGAAATATCCCTCTTGGGCTAGATGACTCCCCCATAGTGAGGTGTAACAGTCAACTATTGCCATGATAATGCTGCAAAACAAGCCACCCTTAAATTCACAGGTTATAAGAGCAAGCATTTGTTTTTCTTGTTTATGTGTCTGTCTGCAGGCGGTAGGTTTGGTTCCAGGCTTCTGTAGGCTCACATCTATTCCCCTTTCTCCATATTCTCCTTGAAACATCAGCTATCAGGGACCTGTTCTTCTTATGACAAATGGCAAGTAAACGAGAGGCCAAAACCAACTGTGCAAGCATGCTGGAAGCTTCTGCTCATACCACATCATGTCTGTTCATTTTCTGTTGGCCAAAACAAGTCAGATGGCCAAGCCCAAAGTCAATGGGGCAGGAAAATATATTCTGCTCCCAGAGGAAGAGGAAAGCAATTGAATATTTGCTGAATAATCTTTAATCCATTATAGGGAGCTGGGTTAGGACTTCAACACATGAATTTGAGGGGACATAATTCAGCCAATAACAACCTCTTTAGTGGGAGGAGATGCAAGATCACACAGCAAAGCAGGGAGAAATGAAGAACTGAGGTCACTTTTGCCATTAACAACCACAAGTGGCAACACCAATCTAGCTTTTGCCCTGAGCTAGAACAAGCTCTATTAAAAGGAATCAGGGTTCCCTGGAGAAACGGCTGTTTCAATGACAGAAGCAGGAAATATACAAGATAAGCCTGGAGAATCTTATAGTGCCAGAAAGTAAGGAAGTGCCCAAAAAGGAAAAAAAACCCACACATTGATGGGGGCATGTCAAAGGGACATGGGAGCCAAATGAAAGAGCTCCCAGCGACCAAAGTGGGAACAATTTAACAACAGTATAAAGTAGTATTAGATTATAATCCAAAGTATAAAATAAATATCCATGAGTCCATTCTGATATAAATAAATGATTGAATAAGTTAATAAATAGAGAGAGGTAAGGGAAGAGAAGGGACAATTTTCATACGTAGAAGAATTCCAAATAAATTATGTAGATACTCTACTCTAAAGGAGGGGAGCATAACTCCTTAAGTGTGGGCTGCAAAGCGACTTCCTTCCAAAGAGGACAGTACGATGGCGGGGGGTGGGAGGTTGGGGGTGGGGGGGGGCGTGGAGATAACTTTATAGTACAGAAACCTGACAAAGTCTATCTCAGCAAAGTGATCAAGGTCATATGATGAGATGAAAATGGCACTTTAATCTGTGGTTTTCCTCCAGAAACCTATAACCCCAGTCTAGTCATGAGAAAAACATCAGAAAAATTCTAATAGAGGTCCATCCTACAATATACCTGACTATACTCCTCAAAACTGTTAAGATCATCAAAGACAAGGAGAGTCTGAGAAAACATCACAACCAAGAGGAACTTAACGAAACATGATGGCTAAATGTAATGTGGCATCCTGGATGGAATTCTGGAACAGAAAAAGACATTAGTTTATTCATTTAACCTATGGACTTTATTTAGTAATAATATACCAATATTGGTTCATTGATTATAACAAATGCACCATATTAATGTAAGATTTTTTTCTGTAGCTGGATTTTTTTTTAATATTTTATCTATTTATTTATTTGGCTGCGCAGGTCCTAGTTGCAGCACGTGGGATCTTCACTGCAGCATGCAGGATCTTTTAGTTGCAGCATGCGAGATCTTTTTTAGTTGCGGCATGCGGGATCTTTTAGTTGCGGCATGCAGAATCTTTAGTTGCGATATGCAGGGTCTTTAGTTGTGGCATGCAGGGTCTTTAGTGTGGCATGCGGGGTCTTTAGTTGCAGCATGCAAACTCTTAGCTGCAGTATGTGGGATCTAGTTCCCTGACCAGGGATCGAACCCGGGACCCCTGCATTGGGAGCGTGGAGTCTTAGCCACTGGACAACCAGGGAAGTCCTGTAAAATGTTAATAATAGGGAAAATGGAGGTGGGGTCTATATACTCACTTTTTCTGTACATCTAAAACTGTTCTTAAAAAAGTCTATTAATACAAAAAACTGATAGAGTTGAAAGGATAAAGAAATACACAATTATAATTGGACACTTCAACTATTCTCTCAACAATCAAAAGAACTAGACAGAAAATCAGCAAGGATATAGAGGAAATCAACAACACTGTCAGCCAGCAGGATCTGATCAACATCTATAGAACATTCCACCCAACAACAGCACACTGCACATCCTTTGCAAGCACCATAGATCATATACCAAGATATACCATATCCTGGGCCATAAAAAAAAACCTCAACAAACTTAAAAGAATTGAAATCATACAGTCCAGATTCACTTGGGGAATAAGTTCATACTTATTTATTTACTTAATAAACTTATTTACTGAAGCATAATTAAACCTTTCTAGCACAGAAGCTGGCACACAAAAGTCTGCTGGATGAACAAAATAATGAATGAACGAATGAATGAATGAATAAAAAAGAAAATATCTTGGGGGCCAACAAGGCCCCTTTTTACAAAAGGTTAAGAATGAAAAATAAACGGTGTTCTAGAATAAGTTACAATCTTACTTTATTAACTTATTCAGCATTAATTAAAGGTACTTTCTATGATTTATCGAATTTTTTTTTTTTATTCAGGAAAGCTCACAGAATCCAGGACACAAATGTTCCCTGTGCAGCAAGAGGGTTGCATTCCAAAATAGCCAGCAGATGGCGCCAAAGGATGTGGTTCAGCCCATGAGGTTGTCCTTCCACAGACCTAGAGGTTCTCCTCACCTCTCCCAGCCATGGAAAGGAGAGCCAGCCCAGTCCTTCCTGTGTCTCCCTCTGTGGCCTGAGGACCCCCACCAACCACTGCTAGGGTGAGGATAGTAAGAATGCAGAGAGAGCAAGTGTAGGAAATGCTAACGTGATGCTTGGCTGAAAGAGAGGCAAGGAAAAGTGGGAGTAAGATGAGGGTTGGTGATGGGAAAGATGTGAAGACACTGAAAGGTGGGTGGCAAGCATGGAGTGGACAGAATGGGGATAGGAAAGGACAAGCAAAGTCCCTGAGTTTGGGGCATGGGATGCGCAAGTGATGGGTCACACACTTCCATTGTGCCTGGGAAAGGTCTAAAACAGCAGTCCCCAACATTTTTGGCACCACGGACCGGTTTCATGGAAGACAATTTTTCCACAGACTGGGGGAGCAGGGGGGATGGTTCAGGCGGTAATGCAAACAATGGGGAGCGGCAAATGAAGCTTCACTCACTCACCTGCCACTCACCTCCTGCTGTGCAGCCCGGTTCCTAACAGGCCGCAGATCGGTACCGGTCCTTGGCCCAGGGGTTGGGGACCCCTGGTCTAAAAGGACAGGTGTGAAGGCTAGCAGTTTGTAGATTTGTCGAGGAAGTTGCCTCCAGGTGGCTTCTATTTTGTCCGTGAAGCAGGAGACCATGGTGCCTGTTGACAGTTGGTGGGGGAGGGGAGGTGTCAGAGTTGAAGGGGAGCTGACAAGGGAAGCCCACAAGGACTGCTGGCCAGCACCAAGGGTCGGTCTGGGGGATGACACCATTCAGCTCAGCTTCTTCATTCACTTGTTCATTCATTCTGCAAATATTCATTGATAACCCACTACACCAGGCACTATTTTGGACAATGTAACCTACATCCTGGGGAAGGGGTGGGGGGGACAGATGGACAAATAAACAAAAAAAAAATATGACATCATGGAAAGAGAAGGGCTATGAAGAAACAGGCAAGGGGAGAGACATAGAGTGCTGGGAGTGCTGTGAAATGGGGTGCTTAGGGAAGTTTTCCTAGAGAAGTGACAGCTGATTAGAGAACTGAATGCAGTGAGGGAAAGAGACTTGTACTACCTGGGGGCAAGCATTCCAGATAAAGGGGACAGCTAGGGCCAACAGAAGGGGGCCATGGAAGGAAGTGGGGGCCACAGAACAGATCACACAGGACATTGGAAATCACCTTTTATGCTCAGTATGATGGGAATCACTGGAAACCAGGGAAGCACATAACTGGATTCATATAGTTTAAAGGATTACACTGGCTGCTGTGTGGAGAACAGGCTAAAAGGGCCAAGCATGGAAGAAGGGACACCAGCTGGTCATTATGAGAAAACACGGCTTTCATGTGAATATACCATTATGTTTGGCAGACCATTAATTAGACAGGCAGTTCTCTAGAACTGAACCAGCAGCCCACCTCACTCTGCACCTTGGGATCACCTGTGGGCTCATCCTGACAGCCCCGAGCAAATGCAGAGTGACTCAAACCAAAGGCACTTCACTCCTACCTTTGTTTGTAGGTAGGGCAGACATTCCAAGTGGCTCCCATGAAGGGGGAGCTAATACTGCTCACCTGTTCCAGAGCAGCAAAAGTGGAAAGAGACAGTATTTGCCAAGTAACCCAGGCCCCCTGAAGGAACATTTCTGAGGCTTCCACAAAGCCACAACTGAACACCTTGCCCATGGATTCACTAATGCCCACAGCACAAGAAACCATGCAACAAATTCTACACAGAATCCAGTGCCAGGAAAGAACTTTCCTCTCAAGTGACCTCCCACAGGTGACAGAAATTGTATAGCAGGCATAGGCCCAGGTGTTGGCCTGAGCATGCCATATTAGACACCACTAAGAGTCATTTGAGTTTCAATCAATGCCACGGCTGTTTCAGAAACCTAATCACAGGAAGGAACTCAGCCTGTGTCCCTGGTACATCTAGTCTCTGGTACATATTTCTGGTGGGCATATGCACACATTTCTCTTCGGTATATACCCAGGAGTGGAAATGTTGGCAGGCACATGGCCTGCTTTAGTAGAATCTGCCACCACAGTTTCCCAGTGTGGTTGTACCCTGTTCCACTCTGTCTGGTAATGGCCTAAGATTTTTTTTTTGATGGCACCAGCCTCTTCTTTTTATCACATAATAACTAGAATAAGCCTGCACTGTAGCACCAAACAGACCTTGGATCAAGTCTCAGCATCACCACCTACCTGAGTGATCTTAGGTGCATTACTTGGATTACTTAACTCTCTGGAAGTTTTGCTTCCCCGATGGGATGAATCATCCTCCCCAGCCTGAGCTGGCATCCATGTCAAATTAAGAGACTACCTCCAGCACTGACGACTACCCTCCTGACTTGCGCACACCTGAATCTCCCCAACATGCAATCACCAAATAAACATTTCCAGCCCTTCACCCTCATAGAGTTCTTCAAAATTCCTACACCTGTGATCCAGAGACTACGTATTACTTTCATCCCCCATACTTATGTGATGGGCCACTTCTGTCACCACTTTCCCCAGCACAGTTGGTGGGGAAAATCCAGGACACGGGGAGGGTCCAAGACTGGATCAGTGCCTCCAAAGGTGAAGTTAATAGAAGGTGCTTCCTGCAAAGTAACTCTGGCCAGGAAGGAGACAGACACTCTCTGACCAAAGTAAGATGCAAATTGACATTGTCCATTTAAGTATTGTTATGGAAAGATCTCCAAGATACATTATGTTAACTAAAACAAGCAAAATACAGAACAGGATGAATACTTTGTCACTTTAGCATAAAAAGGAGAGAGAACGGTATACATTTACAGTGACATATCTAAAAACGGATACACAAGATACTAATAACATGGGGCCATTGGAAGTGGCGATGGTATTGGGGACAGGCGTGGGAGGAGGTTGTTCAGTGTATCCTTTTATGACTTTAGAGCTTGAACTACATTGATAGATCCTCTATTCAAAAAAATTTTTTAAATATATACTTACAGTTTTTCAAGTTATGCATCAGGTGAACATGAATCCCTGACATAAACTCCATGAGGGATATCTGGTGGGTCAACCCTGGCAAAGCAAGGATGCCTATTAGATATGTCCATGTAGGTGTGTGTGTAGGGGTGTATATGCATGTAGGAGGGTGTGCATGTAGGGATGTGCAGGCAGGTGCAGGGAGGCGTGTAGAGGTATATCTATGTGTTAGACATGTCCATCACAGCCTGAGGTGAGGGGGGAAAGGATGTAGAGTCGTATCAAGGGCACTGCCCTAAACTTCTGAAGAGTGGACCCAACCTAAGTTCATACAGAGTTAGACCAGGGGGTGCACCTGACTTTTCATCACTTCCTCCACCACCCAACCCCTCAACCCTATAGAATTCAAATTCTGTCACTAGAAATCTGGAGTAAGAAAATGACTAAATGTTCTTTAAGGTTTTATGCATGTGTGTAGGTGTAGTTGTGTATAGGTGTAAGGGTGTGGGGTAGTGTATCTGTGTGGGAGTGATGTATGTGTGTGGGGGTATATAAGGGGAGTATATGTGAGTGTGTGTGTTTTCACTCAGCAAAAAAATGGCTGGACTATCCACCTTCCCAGAAGTCAACAGCAGCTAAGCCAAGGGCCAGACCCAGGGCCCTGTGGCCAGGTGACACTGATTAATAATTAACACATCTGAGCTTGGCATGGAGCCACAACAGGTGTCCCCTCCCATAAAACTCACCTTCACTCCATGTGGCCATGTTACCCAATCAGGCTCTGAGAAGTCTGGCAAATGGCCAACAGGCAGACCCAGGCCTGTCCTGAAGGAGCTGAGGCTGGGCAGTGAGGGGCCCTTACTCCAGAGGGGTCTCACGGGCAGGAAGGGAAACAACCACAAACAGATTGGGGTGAGGGGATGCCCCTTCCACTAAAGGCAGGCACCTTCCTTTCTGGGGGTATAGCCAGACCACAGCGCCCCCCACCATCCCTTCACTCAAAGAGGATATGACAGATAAACACAGACACACATACACACACGTACACACACACACACACACACACATATACACACGAGTCTAAGAAAAACGGAAGAGAGAAGCTGAGGAGCACAGGAAGGGCAAGCCTCTTTTATTATCCCAAAATGTAGAGTATTGAAGGCACTTACAATAACAAGTTCGGAGATGAGGGGAGGCATGGGGAGGTCAGAGGTCAGAGCACAGAGGTAAATCAACAGACCCCACCCTGGTCACCACCCAGCAAGGAGAAAAGGAAAAGCTACAGGGCCAGGTCTGAAGCCATTTAGATGTCTAGCTCTACAAAAGATACAAATCCATTCTCCAGAGGATTAGGAAATGAGGAGTACACAAACAGCAAGGGGCAGGGCTGACAGTCACAAGTTAGTGGTTCTTTAAGGAACACGCTCGGCAGCAAGGAGGCCCTCAGGTCCCCTGCTGGAAGAGGTCTCGGTACATCTCAATGAGACGGGCAGCCTCGCGCTGGCCAGAGAGCAGAGCACCATGGGTGGTGGAATAGTACTTGCGGTGGGTGGCCTCACCTGAGAACAGCACCTGCATGGGCTGGGCAGGGGGACAGGGAAGTGAAGGTGGAGGAGCAAGAAAGGCTACCTGTCTGCCTCAGAACCCCCCATCCATACTACAAGTCAGAGAGGAATAAGCAGGCATCTGAGATGCAGGTACTGCTATTTCCACAGGATGAGGAGTTGCCCATCCCCCTGCCCATCTTCCCCTGCTTCTTCCCCAAACATCCAGGCCTCAGTCCTTTCTGCTCTGAGGCTTTCATGAGTCCTGGCTCTACAATTTCAGAGACTCACTGTGCCTCTTACTAGTGAACTCAGGGAATGATTTAACCTCCCTAAGCTTTGATTTTCTCATCTCCAAAATGGGTTTATACCCTCTACTTCTGAGAGTGGGTGTAAGAATTAAGTGAAATAATGTATTTAAAGGACTCAGAACCTGAAAGAATATAAGCCCTCAATAAAGTTAGGCAGTAATTTAACAAACCTTTATGGAGCCCCTATTAGGTTCCAGGGACTGTTCTGGGCACTTGGAAGATAAAAGGTGACCAGGCAGCTGCTTTGAGGAGCTTCCTTGCTGGTGGGGAAGCCAGACACGAAACCCAATTACTAAATGGCGTCATACGTGACGTGATGGGTGTTTGGGCGAGGTGCTGAGAGCCCACAAAAGAGGCCCACTGTCAGGGAGATCACACAAAGCTTCCCAGAGGACAGGACCTTTGGGCTTCTTCTCAGAAGATGCTGGATAAATAAACAGGCAAAGGACGTTTCAGGAAGAAGGAAAAATGGGGGCAAAAATGCACCAAAACAGGCCTGGTCTAGGAGACAGAGAGAATTTTGGTATAGCCAGGGCTTAACCTTAAGAAAGGAGGCTGTTTAGGTGGGGTCCAAGCACAGAACAAATGCTTGCATTCCAAGCTTGAGTCTGGATTTTATTCCAGTACATCCCAAACTGAATGTGCAAAGGTACCAGCTGGGGACCGTGGTAGGATGCAGTTTTTAATTCATCAGGTCTGGGGTGGGCTGAGAGTCTGCACATCTAACATGCTCCCACATGATGCCAGTGCTTCTTGTCCATGGACCACCCACCTTGAGTAGTGAGGTTTTAACCCATCAACAAAGAGCCCACAGAGGTGGTTAAGCTGAAAGGGGGGCACGTATTGTGGCAGAGGGCAAGCTCCCTACTCCCACATCCATTCTCTTTCTCCTCAGTAACAAAAATCCTGTCTTTTAACTGGGTCCATTGCCATCCAGAAAAAAAAAAAAAAAAAGATGTATCCCAACCTAGTATCCCACTAGCAGCTGGTGGAGTCATGTGACTAAGTTCTAGCCAATCAACTTCAAGTGCACTGTTGCTTGGAAACACTGACTCAGCCCAGGGGTTCCGTTCTTTTACCCATCAGCCTGTCACAGACATGAGAGTGAGAGCAGCAGCCTCCACAGCCCTCTTGGACCACGAGGTGACCTGGAAGATGGAGCCAGGTGCTATTGATACTGGGCCCTGACACCTACCTCCGGATTTCCTTTTATGTGACCTAAGTAAAGTTCCATCTTGTTTAAACCACAGTTTGTTTTGTTTTGCTTTTTGTTATATGCACTAGTCCTAACTGATGCAGGTGACAAGAGAAGGTGTGCTTTTCAGGAGGATGGCTGTAGCAGCAGTGAAGGCCTTTTCCTCTCTCCCCCTGAGCACAGCCAGGGCAGGTACAACACATATTGGTTGACTACAATCTTCTTCACCAATTACACCAAAGAATTATTTTAAATATAATTCTGTTGGGATTTTAACATTTATTGTATGTGTATGCTTGGTGGGGGAAACTCAAAATTTACTTCATGGGAACAGAAATATATAGAGATAATTTCTTTTCAATTTATTATTTTTCTGTGTATATTATTACATAGTTGATGTAATTTGGGGGAGGGTCAGTATTCTCAATTTTATTTTCTAAAACATATCGGGGAAAATAAACAAAACATACTCGGTCAGTGCTGTCCAAAAGAACCTTCCACGATGACAGAAATGCTCTATAGTGACACACTCTAACGTGGTAACCATGAGTGACAGGTGGCTCTCAAACTTGAAAGGTGGCTAGTGCAACTGACGAACAAAATGTTGTATTTATTACTTTAAAGCTAATGGCTACCATATTGGACAGCACAGCATTAAATGGCTCAGTTTTTATAACCTCAAGAAAGAGTTTAACACATCTCTATTTGACTCTGTTCTTCCAGATGTTAAGTGCACATTTTCTTGTTTTCTCCTTCATTATGGGAGCTACTCCATCTATCTTACCTTGGCACTCCTCAGTGAACACTACCCTCCCACTCCTCCCCTGGACCAAACACACATACAAAATGCCCATTGCACCCCTCACAGATCCCCTCACTCTGCACCCCCTCACATACCCAGCACACTCACACTCACCGCTGTCTTGGAGCTCTCCGTGTATGGCAGGGGCTTGGCCAGCTTCTCCACATCTGCCCCACTCGAGCCCACCTGTGTATATGAATAGGATCCCCGGAAGTAGGGGTTGCTGCCCCAGGCCGAGCGCAGAATTCGCCGAGGCTTTGGAATGTTGGGGTTCCCTGTTGGGGAGTAAGAAGAGCCAAGGGGAGGGAGAATATGAAATGGCTGCACACAGAAGACACCCCTGAGAAGACAACTCCCACTCTACCTCTAGGGCTCCAGAAAGGCCAGGCTACTACGGATAAACATGGAGGATGGAGGAGGGAGGGATGGAGGCTGGGGTTCAAGCTGTGTACCCCTCAATGCCTCGTTGTGACCCCCAGCAAAACACCTCCTCTCTGTGGGCCTTAATTTTCCTATCTGAAAAAAGTCCAGATAATAATGTTCCCCCTTCCAACTTCAGGGGTTCTTGTGAGGCTCTTCTGGGATAGTGGAGGAAAGATGTTCAACTAAAAATCAGACAGAAAAAAACCACAAATCCATCTCTTAGCAAGACAACATGAGTAGGAAATCGGCAATCTGAGGTTTTGCGGTGAAATCTGTTTTTTTCACCAACAGCCCTTAGAAACAGAGAAGAAATACAGAGTCTGTGGTTTTGAGTGTCTCAAGTTCCAAACAGGGGGAGAGCCTGCAATTTAGGAGGCCAAGGCCAAGATGCAGTGCCCTACCGCATCTCTCCCAGTGGGCACACCACCTCAGTGTCACAACCTAGGGATGAGGATGCTAGCACACGGTTCAGGAGACTCAGAGGGTCTAGCGGAGGAGGGCAGACGCAGTGAGGCCCATGGAGCAGGCAGCGGGGCAGGGACAGGGACGCACCTGTGAACTGCCGCAGCATCTCTGTGCAGATCTCGGCCACTGCCTCGTCATCACACTTCTCCATGACAAGGGCCTCCTCCCCACAGATCCAGCCACTCAGCACGTGGCCGTAGCGCTCAGGCGGGTAGAGGACATCGAAGCCACAGATCTTGCGGTACCAGAGCTCGGGTGGGTAAGTAAGCGTGTGGCTCTCCGCCTCGTCCTCCCACACAAACTGTAGGCTGTTGCACTCGGGGCCCCAGAAGGGCTCCTCGAATTCTAGAAAGATCTTGTCGGTGGTGCCGATGCCCAGTCGGTGGATGGCAGCCACCTTCTCGGCGGGCAGGCCTGGCCGGAAGAAGCTGGCATGCTGCGTCTTGAGCACGCCCAGCGACACGGTCACGATCACGTGGTCCGCTGGGATCACCTCACAGTCCTCGCACTCCACCACCACCGGCCACTGCTCATCCTCATCCTGCCTCTCCCCCTGGGGCTCCTCTCCACCCTGGTTGCCCTCCCCAGTGTCATGATTATGGTTACCCTCACCCCGGGGCTCAATCTCAGGGCCCCGAGGACGGGAAGAGGCCTGGTCCCAGTGAACACAACGGACAGGTTTCCCCAGCTGGATGATGTGGGCCGGGATGCCCTCAGCCAGCAGCTCCACAACCCGCATGAAGCCCGAGGGGATGATGTGGTGGGCACCAGGAATCTCAGTCCACTCCCCAAAGGCGCTCAGGGACACCTCGTCCATGCTGTGCGAGCTACTCTCACAGCTCTCCACCTGTGGGAAGAGCCAGAGGGGAGCCAGGTGACCGCCAAGGCTGGGCAGGGGTAGGAGCAGGACTTTAGGGCAGTGCCGCCCTCCTCGGACCCAGATTCCCCAGGGTCAGTCTTCCTCACTCTGGCATTTGTACTCAACAGATCTCCGAGATGGCAAAGATACCTTCAGGTACTGCTGGATCATGGCGAGCTTCAGGCGCTTGGTGGCCTCTGGATCATCAGGGTCGCCCCTAATGCGGTTGCGCACCTCCTCTCGGGTGAACACCCCCACGCTGTTCTGACTCTCAGCATTGACTGGTTTACCGTGCCGGAAGAACTCTTGGGTCAAGTTATAGACCTACAAAGAGACCCCAGGAGACTGAAAACACATTCACTCATCCCACCTCCATCTCAGACCTAAGAGCTCCAATTCAGTAGTCACCACCTCCAAGGTATTCCCGGATGTGCTGAGCCCATGGGGCCTCTCCTTTAGTAAATCAACATGGTGCTCAGTGCTGCACTGAGGCTGAACCAACAAAATTGAGGTTTGGGGCTGAACCTGGGCAGTCAGCTTCCTTGCCTCCACACACAGGAGGTGGGATGGGTCCCAGAGGCTCTCTTGCTGAGCCCCTGCTTAGAACAAAGTGAAATGTCTGGTGCCTATACAGTCTGTGGGGAAGGAACTGCCACTTCATGTGCTCTACATGGCTGAGCGTACTGCCCACTGAAGAACCCAGGTCTACACACATTTCCCTTTTCCAAGAACCAAATGCACAAACCCTTCCCCTGACATTCCTGCTCAAGTGTATCTGCTTCACCCTATCGCAAGAGGGCAGTCTGGAGCTGTGGCCTGGGTGTTTTGAGGGAGAGGGAGCAGAAGGGGCCCTGAAATCTGATCTTTCGGGAGACCCTCCCTATTCATACTCAGATCCACACAAAGTGCCCTCTTTACTGCAGGACCCAGACGCATTTAAGGAAGATGGCCATGTTGGGGCAGGGCATGTGGAGAGGAAGGAGGCCCCACTGCACCGAGGAATGGAAGTATATTTCACGGGCATATTTTGGCAAGAACTCCAAACCACACGTCATCAACAAAAAGCAATGAACAGTCCCTTGGAGTGGGGGCCTATTGCCTCCCCTGCCTGCCTGATACAAAACTCCCACCAAACACTGGGCAGGTCTCCCTGAGGAAAGTAAGCCAGTCCTGGGTCAGGCTGGGATCCCCAAAGGGCAAGGTCTGAGCCCCAACACTCACTCAACAAACATTTACTGGCCTCTGTGCCCAACACAAGTTGTAATGGTGAGGAAGACGGACATGGAACCAAGCTCCTGTCCTCACTCAAGTTGGAGAGATATCATAACTGGGCTGTTTCTATACGATGTGCTGTGACAAGAAAGAACCCAGGGGTTGTGAGATCAACTCAGACAACCTTGGACAGTCAGGAGATAGCCAAGTAGGCAGTGGAAAGGAGAGGAAAAGTATTTCAGGCAGAAGGAACGGCATATTCAAAGACAGGGGAGAGGGAGAGTGTAAGATGCAAAGTGTCTCTGTCTTGCTGAAGTGGGCAGCGAGGAGAAAGACAGTTGCAAGAGAGGACTTTGGAAAGGCAAGCAGGGGCCAGGGCACGAAGGACTAACAGTCATGCCAAGGACCCTGGACTTTATCTAAGACCCTGGCAGATTTCCCTGGTGGCGCAGTGGTTAAGAATCCACCTGCCAATGCAGGGGACATGGGTTCAAGCCCTGGTCCAGGAAGATGCCACATGCAGCGGAGCAATTAAGCCCACGAGCCACAACTACTGAACCTACACGCTGCAACTACTGAAGCCCGCACGCCGCAACTACTGAAGCCCGCGCGCCTGGAGCCCATGCTCTGCAAAAAGAGAAGCCACCACAATGAAACCCGCGCACCGCAAGGAAGAGTAGCCCCCGCTCACCACAACTAGAGAAAAGCCCGTGAGCAGCAACGAAGACCCAATGCAGCCAAAAATAATTTTTTTTTTTTTTTTTTAAAAGAGCCTGGCATCACTGAAGGGTTGTGAGCATGATCACATGCCCACTCTCCCTCCCAGGACACTGGCAAGTTTGGGCTCCTTGGCCAAACATCTGTGGCTGATGCTGATTAATGGCGTGTTTCCCCTCCTAAAGTGAATCTGAATTTGGTCAACACACATTCATAGGAATATGTCTGCCCTGCAACCCGGCCCTGGGGCTGCTGAGTAGAGGAAGGAAGGTGGCATGGCCCACCCCCCACCACTCCACTCAAGGGAAAAGCCTCCACATAAGATAGAAACATGAATTAAACATGTCTTTGAATATAAAATATAAAGAAGAAAATGACAAATTATTCCTTTTTCTTCTCCCTACAGTCACAAGATGCTGGGCGTTTGGCCTTAACTGGAGTCCTCAGCAAATTCCTCACCCAGTTCCACTGCCAAGGAGTCAGGCTTTCAACTTGCCTCCTCCCCACCCCGGGTTTTTCCCTTCAGTGATAAGCAACACAGTGGCTAGTCAGCTTATGTTAACTAAAGGCCAAAATGCCCAACTGAGGACAAACAAATTTAGTCCATCTATGTGATTCTTTGTGTCAACCACTGACTAGGACAGCCTTAACTGAACATGCATTCGTCATGTTCAGTCTCCTGTCCTGGGTTAAATGACATCTTTCCAATGTGATGCAAGGGAAATGGGACAGGTCTGTAACAGCTAATAATACTCACCCCAATTCTCATTAAGCACTTTTCATTGGATCTCATTTAACCGTCATGACACTATGAAGTAGGTATAACTGTGTCCACTTTACAGGTGAGGAAAGTAAGGCTCAGAGAGGCTCAATAACTTGCTCACGATTATACAGCTAATAAATGGTAGAACTGGTATTGGGTTGGCCAAAAAGTACCTTCGGTTTTTAAATAAAAATAAAAGACACATTTTTTCAATTTCACCAAGAACTTTATTGAGCAACATATTCACCATCTTGTCCCACTACCTTCTGCCATTTTTCAGGCACCTTCATAATTCCACCTTCCCAAAACTTTTTATCTTTTTGAGCAAAGAACTGTTCCAGGTGCCTTTTACAGTCTTCCAGGGAATTGAAATTTTTTCCATTAAGAGAATTTTGTAAAGACCGAAATAAATGGAAATCCAAAGGTGCAATGTCTGGTGAATACGGCGGATGACTCAGAACTTCCCAGCCAAGCTGTAACAGTTTTTTCCTGGTCATCAAAGAAACATGAGGTCCTGCATTATCCTGATGGAAGATTATGCATTTTCTGTTGACTAATTCCAGACACTTTTCCTCGATTGCTGCTTTCTAATTGGGAGCAGTACTTGTTGGAATTAATCATTTGGTTTTCCAGAAGGAGCTCATAATAGAGGGCTCCCTTCCAATCCCACCATATACACATCATTTTCTTTGGATGAAGATCGGCCTTTGGTGTGGTTGGTGGTGGTTCATTTCCCTTCCCCCACAATCTCTTCCGTTCCACATTATTGTACAGTATCCACTTTTCATCATCCATCACAATTTGTTTTAAAAACGGACCATTTTCATTACGTTTAAGTACAGAATCACATGCAGAAATACAGTCAAGAAGGTTTTTTTGCTTAACTTCTGTGGAACCCAAACATCAAAGCAATTCACATAACCAAGCTGGTGCAAACGATTTTCAGCACTTGATTTGGATATTTTGAGTATGTCGGCTATCTCTCGCGTGGTATAACGTTGATCATTCTCAATTAATGTCTCGATTTGATCGCTATCAGCTTCAACTGGTCTACCCAACCACGGAGCATTGTCCAGCAAGAAATCTCCAGCATGAAACTTCACAAACCACTTTTGACACGTTCGATCAGTCACAGCACCTTTTCCATATACTGCACAAATCTTTTTTTGTGTTTCAGTTGCATTTTCACCTTTCTTGAAATAATAAAGCATAATATGGCAAAAATGTTGCTTTTTTTTCTTCCATCTTCAATATTAAAATGGCTACATAAAAATTCACCAATTTTGATAAGTTTTTTTTAAATGCATGCTGATATGACAGCTGTCACAATACAATCTAACAAAATTGTTTTGAATGAATTTAAAGACAACAAAGTACTACTAGAGCCATCTTACGGAAAAAAACGAATGAACTGTTTGGTCAACCCAATACTTGAGTCAAGGTAATCTTGCTACAGAGATTAAGCTCTATATGATAACTACTGAACAAACTCATTTATTTGTTAACAAATATAATACATTCAAATGAGTAGCCCTTCAAAGTCATCACCTTGGGAGGGAGGCTACATATTTATTATGAAACCACCCTCAGGCAAGGCTTCACATTCTTAGAGCACACCTCTTCAGAATGGCCTCCAGCATTGTCTAACAGCTACATAAGGAAATCTCTCTTTTGACTTCATGGTTAACACCTCTTCCTTCTGACCCAAAGCAGCACTACCCAGAGCGATAACCCACCTTTATTCATCCTACTTTCCATGACTCACACTCTTGGCTTTCAAAAATCAAACCCACAAGCAGAAGTTGATGATGATCTACTTTGAGGGACATTTAAAAGAACAAGTAAGTCATGGACCCTGAAAGTCATTCTCAAGAGGCATCCATGCTTGAAGCACTCACAATAACATGGGAATCAGGACGTGACTGATTCCCAGTAGACCAAGAAGGTCTACTTTGAAGAATACTAATTCTTACCTGCTTAATAATAATATTAGAAGTGAGAACACATAACACTATAGAATTGTACATAACATACTATGTGGGTGCACACACATAAGACAGTGAGTGTGCCTGCCCTCCATTGAGCAGGGATGACCCCAAAGCAAGAGTCATTTCTCCTTTCCCATGCCCAAGAGACATAGAAAATGTACAATAGGTGGCTGTTGACCAATTTACTGACCTGAAGTGAAGGGTCATTACACTATAAATGACAAGCTATCAGAAGGCAAGATCTACATGTTACCTTGCTTGTTCTTTGCAGTTCTTTTCAGCACCACTGAAAGTTACTAAAAATATTAACATTCTTTTTTAAAACCTGAATAAGACAAGGATGTGTGCCATTGACACTTCTATCCAACACTGTACTGGAGATTGACAGTGCAGTAAGGCAAGAAAAAAAAATTAATAGTTTTAAGTTATGCTGTCCAATACAATAGCCACTAGATCTCTATAGCAATTTAAAATTAAATTAAGCATTTAGTTTCTCAGTATTCCTAGCTACATTTCAAGAGCTCAAAGGCCACATGTGGCTAGTGACTGCCATACTGGATAGATGTCTAAAACATCTCCATTATTGTGGAAAATTCTATTGGACAACGCTGGTCTGAGGATTAGAAAGGAAAAAGCAAAATTCTCATTTTTTGATATAGGATTATATACATAAAATTCCAAAATACCATTAGAACATAAATTAATGTGGTATATTAATAGATATAGTATTAGAGTTAAAATAATAATTTAGCAAGGTAGCTAAAATCAATAAATAAAAATCAGTTATAAATACCCATGACATTTTGCACATAACTAGAAAAAATAATCTTAAATTTTATATGGAACCACAAAAGATCCCAAATTGTCAATGCAATTTGAGAAAAAAGAACAAAGCTGGAGGTATCACACTCCCTGACTGCAGACTATACTACAAAGCTACAGTAATCAAAACAGCATGGTACTGGCACAAAAAGAGACACATAGATCAATGGAACAGAACAGAGAGCCCAGAAATAAACCCACACACAATTAATCTTTGAAAAAGGAGGCAGAATATACATGGGAAAAAAACAGTCTCTTCAATAAATGGTGTTGGGAAAAGTGAACAGCCACATGTGAAAGAGTGAAATTAGAACACTTTCTCACACCATATACAAAAATAAACTCAAAATGGATTAAAGACCTAAATGTAACAATGGAAACAATGAAAATCCTAGAAGAGCATAGGCAGAACACTCTTTGACATAAATTGTAGCAATATTTTTTTTCAATCAGCCTCCTAAGGCAAAAGAAACAAAAGCAAAAACAAATTTAATTTAATTTAACCTAAAAGTTTTTGCACAGCAAAGGAAACCATTAACAAAACAAAAAGCCAGCCTACTGAATGGAAGAAAGTATTTGCAAATGATATGACCAATAAGGGGTAAATATCCAAAATATATAAACAGCTCATACAACTCAATATCAAAAAAACTATCAACTCGATTAAAAAATGGGCAGAAGATCTGAATACACATTTTTCCAAAGAAGATATACAGATGGCCAACAGGCACATGAAAAGATGCTCAACGTAGCTAATCATCAGAGAAATGCAAATTAAAATGACAATGAGATATCACCTCACACCTGTCAGAACAGGTATCATCAAAAAGAACACAAATGGGGAATAGGGCAAGATGGCGGAAGAGTAAGACGCGGAGATCACCTTCCTTCCCACAGATACATTAGAAATACATCTACACGTGGAACTGCTCCTACAGAACACCCACTGAACCCTGGCAGAAGACGTCAGACCTCCCAAAAGGCAAGAAACTCCCCACCTACTTGGGTAGGGCAAAAGAAAAAAGAAATAACACAGACAAAAGAATAGGGACGGGACCTGCACCAGTGGGTGGGAGACATGAAGGAGGAAAGGTTTCCACACACTAGGAAGCCCCTTCATGGGCGGAGACTGCGGGTGGCAGAGGGGGGAAGCTTCGGAGCCACGGAGGAGAGCACAGCCACAGGGGTGCGGAGGGCAAAGCGGAGACATTCCCGCACAGAGGCTCGGCGCCGAGCAGCACTCACCAGCCCGAGACGCCTGTCTGCTCACCCGCCGGGGCGGGCGGGGTCTAGGAGCTGAGGCTCGGGCTTCGGTCGGATCGCAGGGAGAGGACTGGGGTTGGCGGCATGAACACAGCCTGAAGGGGTTAGCGCGCCACAGCTAGCCGGGAGGGAGTCCGGGAAAAAGTCTGCAGCTGCCGAAGAGGCAAGAGAATTTTTCTTCCCTCTTTGTTTCCTGGTGCGCGAGGAGAGGGGATTCAGAGCGCCGCCTAAATGAACTCCAGAGACGGGCGCAAGCCGCGGCTATCAGCGCAGACCCCACAGCAACAGGGGCGCAGAGGGAAAAGCGGAGAGATTCCAGCACAGAGGATCGGTGCCGACCAGCACTCACCAGCCCGAGAGGATTGTCTGCTCACCCACCAGGGCGGGCGGGGGCTGGCAGCTGAGGCTCAGGCTTCGGTCGGATCGCAGGGAGAGGACTGGGGTTGGCGGCATGAACACAGCCTGAAGGGGTTAGCGCACCACAGCTAGCCGGGAGGGAGTCCGGGAAAAAGTCTGCAGCTGCCGAAGAGGCAAGAGACTTTTTCCTGCCTCTCTGTTTCGCGGCGCGCAAGGAGAGGGGATTCAGAGCGCCGCCTAAACGAACTCGAGACGGGCGCGAGCTGCGGCTATCAGCGCGGACCCCAGAGACGGGCATGAGATGCTAAGGCTGCTGCTGCCGCCACCAAAAAGCCTGTGTGCGAGCACAGGTCACTCTCCACACCGCCCCTCCCAGGAGCCGGTGCAGCCCGCCACGGCCAGGCTCCCGTGATCCGGGGACAACTTCCCCTGGAGAACGCAAGGCGCGCCTCGGGCTGGTGCAACGTCACGCTGGCCTCTGCCACCGCAGGCTCGCCCCGCATCCGTATCCTTCCCTCTCCCCCGCCCGAGTGAGCCAGAGCCCCCGAAGCATCTGCTCCTTTAACCCCGTTCTGTCTGGGCGGGGAACAGATGTCCTCAGGCGACCTACATGCAGAGGCGGGTCCAAATCCAAAGCTGAACCCCGGGAGCTGTGTGAACAAAGAAGAAAAAGGGAAATCTCTCCCAGCAGCCTCAGAAGCAGCAGATTAAAACTCCACAAACAACTTGATGTGCCTGCATCTGTTGAATACCTGAATAGACAATGAATCATCCCAAATTTAGGAGGTGGACTTTGGGAGCAGGATATATTAATTTTTCCCCTTTTCCTTTTTTTGTGAGTGTATATGTGTATGCTTCTGGGTGAGATTTTGTCTGTATAGCTTTGCTTTATAATAGCTTTATTTTAGTTCATTATATTTTATCCTCTTTCTTTCTTTCTATTTTTTCTCCCTTTTACTCTGAGCCATGTGGATGAAAGGCTCTTGGTGCTCCAGCCAGGCATCAGGGCTGTGCCTCTGAGGTGGGAGAGCCAAGTTCAGGACACTGGTCCACAAGAGACCTCCCAGCTCCACGTAATACCAAATGGCAAAAATCTCTCAGAGATCTCCATCTCAACATCAAGACCCAGCTTCACTCAACAACCAGCAAGCTACAGTGCTGGACACCCTATGCCAAACAACTAGCAAGACAGGAACACAGCCCCATCCATTAGCAGAGAGGCTGCCTAAAATCATAATAAGGCCACAGACACCCCAAAACACACCACCAGACGTAGACGTGCCCACCAGAAAGACAAGAGCCAGCCTCATCCACCAGAACACAGGCACTAGTTCCCTCCACCAGGAAGCCTACACAACCCACTGAACCAACCTTAGCCACTGGGGACAGATACCAAAAACAACGGGAACTACAAACCTGCAGCCTGTGAAAAGGAGACCCCAAACACAGTAAGATAAGCAAAATGAGAAGACAGAAAAACACACAGCAGATGAAGGAGCAGGGTCAAAACACACCAGACCTAACAAATGAAGAGGAAATAGGTAGTCTACCTGAAAAAGAATTCAGAATAATAATAGTAAGGATGATCCAAAATCTTGGAAATATAATAGACAAAATGCAAGAAACATTTAACAAGGACGTAGAAGAACTAAAGAGGAACCAAGCAATGATGAAAAACACAATAAATGAAATTAAAAATACTCTAGATGGGATCAATAGCAGAATAACTGAGGCAGAAGAACGGATAAGTGACCTGGAAGATAAAATGGTGGAAATAACTACTGCAGAGCAGAATAAAGATAAAAGAATGAAAAGAACTGAGGACAGTCTCAGAAACCTCTGGGACAACATTAAACACACCAACATTCGAATTATAGGGGTCCCAGAAGAAGAAGAGAAAAAGAAAGGGACTGAGAAAATATTTGAAGGGATTATAGTCAAAAACTTCCCTAATATGGGAAAGGAAATAGTTAATCAAGACCTGGAAGCACAGAGAGTCCCATACAAGATAAATCCAAGGAGAAACACACCAAGACACATATTAATCAAACTGTCAAAAATTAAATATAAAGAAAACATATTAAAAGCAGCAAGGGAAAAACAACAAATAACACACAAGGGAATCCCCATAAGGTTAAGAGCTGATCTTTCAGCAGAAACTCTGCAAGCCAGAAGGGAGTGGCAGGATATACTTAAAGTGATGAAGGAGAAAAACCTACAACCAAGGTTACTCTACCCAGCAAGGATCTCATTCAGATTTGATGGAGAAATTAAAACCTTTACAGACAAGCAAAAGCTGAGAGAGTTCAGCACCACCAAACCAGCTTTACAACAAAGGCTAAAGGAACTTCTCTAGGCAAGAAACACAAGAGA
The DNA here is from genome assembly GCF_965194805.1 of Balaenoptera borealis. Taxonomy (NCBI): domain Eukaryota; kingdom Metazoa; phylum Chordata; class Mammalia; order Artiodactyla; family Balaenopteridae; genus Balaenoptera; species Balaenoptera borealis. The sequence goes on along the minus strand of NC_138872.1, from coordinate 31,499,688 downwards.
AGGAAAACACCTACAATAACAAACCCAAAACATTTAAGAAAATGGGAATAGGAACATACATATCGATAATTACCTTAAATGTAAATGGATTAAATGCTCCCACCAAAAGACACAGGCTGGCTGAATGGATACAAAAACAAGACCCATATATATGCTGTCTACAAGGGACCCACTTCACACCTAGAGACACATACAGACTGAAAGTGAGGGGATGGAAAAAGATATTCCATGCAGATGGAAATCAAAAGAAAGCTGGAGTAGCAATTCTCATATCAGACAAAATAGACTTTAAAATAAAGACTATTACAAGAGACAAAGAAGGACACTATATAATGATCAAGGGATCGATCCAAGAGGAAAGTATAACAATTGTAAATATTTATGCACCCAACATAGGAGCACCTCAATACATAAGGCAAATACTAACAGCCGTAAAAGGGGAAATCGACAGCAACACAATCATAGTAGGGGACTTTAACACCCCACTTTCACCAATGGACAGATCATCCAAAATGAAAATAAATAAGGAAACACAAGCTTTAAATGATACATTAAACAAGATGGACTTAATTGATATTTATAGGACATTCCACCCAAAAACAATAGAATACACATTTTTCTCAAGTGCTCATGGAACATTCTCCAGGATAGATCATATCTTGGGTCACAAATCAAGCCTTGGTAAATTTAAGAAAATTGAAATCGTATCAAGTATCATTTCTGACCACAACGCTATGAGACTAGATATCAATTACAGGAAAAGATCTGTAAAAAATACAAACACATGGAGGCTACACAATACACTACTTAATAACGAAGTGATCACTGAAGAAATCAAAGGGGAAATCAAAAAATACCTAGAAACAAATGACAATGAAAACACGACGACCCAAAACCTATGGGATGCAGCAGTTCTAAGAGGGAAGTTTATAGCAATACAATGCTACCTTAAGAAACAAGAAACATCTCGAATAAACAACCTAACCTTGCACCTGAATCAATTAGAGAAAGAAGAACAAAAAACCCCCAAAGCTAGCAGAAGGAAAGAAATCATAAAGATCAGATCAGAAATAAATGAAAAAGAAATGAAGGAGACAATAGCGAAGATCAATAAAACTAAAAGCTGGTTCTTTGAGAAGATAAACAAAATTGATAAACCATTAGCCAGACTCATCAAGAAAAAAAGGGAAAATACTCAAATCAATAGAATTAGAAATGAAAAAGGAGAAGTAACCACTGACACTGCAGAAATACAAACGATCATGAGCGATTACTACAAGCAACTTTATGCCAATAAAATGGACAACCTGGAAGAAATGGACAGATTCTTAGAAATGCACAACCTGCCAAGACTGAACCAGGAAGAAATAGAAAATATGAACAGACCAATCACAAGCACTGCAATTGAAACTGTCATTAAAAATCTTCCAACAAACAAAAGCCCAGGACCAGATGGCTTCACAGGTGAATTCTATCAAACATTTAGAGAAGAGCTAACACCTATCCTTCTCAAACTCTTCCAAAATATTGCAGAGGAAGGAACACTCCCAAACTCATTCTACGAGGCCACCATCACCCTGATACCAAAATCAGACAAAGATGTCACAAAGAAAGAAAACTACAGGCCAATATCACGGATGAACATAGATGCAAAAATCCTCAACAAAATACTAGCAAACAGAATCCAACAGCACATTAAAAGGATCATACACCATGATCAAGTGGGGTTTATTCCAGGAATGCAAGGATTCTTCAATATACACAAATCAATCAACGTGATACACCATATTAACAAATTGAAGGAGAAAAACCATATGATCATCTCAATAGACACAGAGAAAGCTTTCGACAAAATTCAACACCCATTTATGATAAAAGCCCTGCAGAAAGCAGGCATAGAGGGAACTTTTCTCAACATAATAAAGGCCATATATGACAAACCCACAGCCAACATCGTCCTCAATTGTGAAAAAGTGAAACCATTTCCACTAAGATCAGGAACAAGACAAGGTTGCCCACTCTCACCACTATTATTCAACATAGTTTTGGAAGTGTTAGCCACAGCAATCAGAGAAGAAAAAGAAATAAAAGGAATTCAAATCGGAAAAGAAGAAGTAAAGCTGTCACTGTTTGCAGATGACATGATACTATACATAGAGAATCCTAAAGATGCTACCAGAAAACTACTAGAGCTAATCAATGAATTTGGTAAAGTAGCAGGATACAAAATTAATGCACAGAAATCTCTTGCATTTCTATACACTAATGACGAAAAATCTGAAAGTGAAATTAAGAAAACACTCCCGTTTACCATTGCAACAAAAAGAATAAAATATCTAGGAATAAACCTACCTAAGGAGACAAAAGACCTGTATGCAGAAAATTATAAGGCCCTGATGAAAGAAATTAAAGAGCATACAAATAGATGGAGAGATATACCATGTTCTTGGATTGGAAGAATCAACATTGTGAAAATGACTACTACCCAAAGCAATCTACAGATTCAATGCAATCCCTATCAAACTACCACTGGCATTTTTCACAGAACTAAAACAAAAAATTTCACAATTTGTATGGAAACACAAAAGACCCCAAATAGCCAAAGCAATCTTGAGAACGAAAAATGGAGCTGGAGGAATCAGGCTCCTTGACTTCAGACTATATTACAAAGCTACAGTAATCAAGACAGTATGGTACTGGCACAAAAACAGAAATATAGATCAATGGAACAGGATAGAAAGCCCAGAGATAAACCCACGCACATATGGTCACCTTATCTTTGATAAAGGAGGCAAGCATATACAGTGGAGAAAAGACAGCCTCTTTAATAAGTGGTGCTGGGAAAATTGGACAGATACATGTAAAAGTATGAAATTAGAACACTCCCTGACACCATACACAAAAATAAACTCAAAATGGATTCAAGACCTAAGTGTAAGGCTTGACACTATCAAACTCTTAGAGGAAAACATAGGCAGAACACTCTATGACATAAATCACAGCAAGATCCTTTTTGACCCAGCTCCTAGAGAAATGGAAATAAAAACACAAATAAACAAATGGGACCTAATGAAACTTAAAAGCTTTTGCACAGCAAAGGAAACCATAAACAAGACCAAAAGACAACCCTCAGAATGGGAGAAAATATTTGCAAATGAAGCAACTGACAAAGGATTAATCTCCAAGATTTACAAGCAGCTCATGCAGCTCAGTAACAAAAAAACAAACAACCCAATCCAAAAATGGGCAGAAGACCTAAATAGACATTTCTCCAAAGAAGATATACAGATTGCCAACAGACACAGGAAAGAATGCTCAACATCATTAATCATTAGAGAAATGCAAATCAAAACTACAATGAGATATCATCTCACACCGGTCAGAATGGCCATCATCAAAAAATCTAGAAACAATAAATGCTGGAGAGGGTGTGGAGAAAAGGGAACCCTCTTGCACTGTTGGTGGGAATGTAAATTGATACAGCCACTATGGAGAACAGTATGGAGGTTCCTTAAAAAACTAAAAATAGAACTACCATATGACCCAGCAATCCCACTACTGGGCATATACCCTGAGAAAACCGTAATTCAAAAAGAGTCATGTATCACAATGTTCATTGCAGCTCTATTTACAATAGCCAGGACATGGAAGCAACGTAAGTGTCCATCGACAGATGAATGGATAAAGAAGATGTGGCACATATATACAATGGAATATTACTCAGCCTAAAAAGAAATGAAATGGAGGTATTTGTAGTGAGGTGGATGGAGTCAGAGTCTGTCATACAGAGTGAAGTAAGTCAGAAAGAGAAAAACAAATACAGTATGCTAACACATATATATGGAATCTAAGGGAAAATAAAGGTCATGAAGAACCTAGTGGCAAGACGGGAATAAAGACACAGACCTACTAGAGAATGGACTTGAGGATATGGGGAGGGGGAGGGGTAAGATGTGACAGGGTGAGAGAGTGGCATAGACAAATATACACTACCAAATGTAAAATAGATAGCTAGTGGGAAGCAACCACATAGCACAGGGAGATCAGCTCGATGCTTTGTGACCACCTAGAGGGGTGGGATAGGGAGGGTGGGAGGGAAGGAGATGCAAGAGGGAAGAGATATGGGAACATATGTATAACTGATTCACTTTGTTATAAAGCAGAAACTAACACACCATTGTAAAGCAAGTATACTCCAATAAAGATGTTTAAAAAAAAAAAAAAAGAACACAAATAATAAATGTTGGTGAGGATGTGGAGAAAAGGAAACCCTTGTGCACTATTGCTGGGAATGTAAATTGGTGCAGCCACTGTGGAAAACAGTAGGGATGTTCCTCAAAAAATTAAAAATAGGGCTTCCCAGGTGGCGCAGTGGTTGAGAATTCGCCTGCCAATGCAGGGGACACGGGTTCGAGCCCTGGTCTGGGAGGATCCCACATGCCGCGGAGCGACTAGGCCCGTGAGCCACAACTGCTGAGCCTGCGCATCTGGAGCCTGTGCTCCGCAGCAAGAGAGGCCGCGATAGTGAGAGGCCCGTGCACCGCGATGAAGAGTGGCCCCCGCTTGCCGCAAATGGAGAAAGCCCTGGCACAGAAACGAAGACCCAACACAGCCATAAAAAATAAAAAATAAAAAAAAAAATAAATAAATAAATAAAAAAAAAAAAAAAAAAATTAAAAATATAACTACTATATAACCCAGCAATTCCATTCCTGGGTATATATCCACAGAAAAAGAAAACACTAATTTGAAGAGATACTTATACCCCAAAGTTCACTGCAACATTGTTTACAATAGGCAAGCTATGGGAGCAGCCTAAGTGCCCATCAACAGATAAATGGATAAAGAAGATGTTAGATAGATATAAAATATATAGTTATATAGTTATAGTTATGTATATATATATATAATATATATACACACACAATGGAATTTTACTCAGCCATAAAAAAGAATGAAAATCTGCCATTTGCAACAACATGAATGGACCCAGAGGTTTAGTGAAATAAGTGAGACAGAGAAAGACAAATACTCTGTTATCACTTATATGTGGAATCTAAAAAATAAAACGAATGAACAGAACAAAACAGAAATAGACTCAGATATAGAGAACAAACTAGTGGTTACCAGTGGAGAGAAGGAAGGGGGGAGGGGCAAGACAGGGGTATGGGATTAAGAGATACAAACTACTATGTATAAAATAAATAAGCAACAAGGATATATTGCACACAGCAGGGAAATATAACCATTATTTTGTAATAACTTTAAATGAAGTATAATGTATAAAAATGTTGAATCACTATGCTGCACACCTGAAACTAATATAATACTGTAAATCAACTACACTTCAATTTAAAAAAAAAAGATGCAGTTATAATTCTATACACCGGGAACAATTAGAAAATGAAGTATTTTAAAATTACCATTTAAAAGAGTATCCAAGAGCAATAACAACAATAATCATACCCACTTACCTAGTAATCTAATAAAAGATGTTTAAGGACTTTCTGGGGAAATATTTAATCATGAGTATCAATAATCTCTTACCTAGTACTGCTCCACTCATTGTCTTCATTCTACCCTCAAATTGTCCTGATTTTCCAAATGCAGGGCCCAGAGAATGTGTAGACATGACCAGGATCGTAGAAGACCCAAGCAGGTCACCCAGCCCCCTCAAGTCTGATACATACACACACACACACACACACACACTGCCAGGGCACTCCCTGCCCCACAAACCCTTGGGCCCAACTATCCCCCTAATACCTCACCTCGTTGTATAAATCACTGAATTCCTCAACCACATCCTTGGGGATCCTGCAGCCACGGTTGGTGAGGTAGCAGGCCACGCCATTCTTGGAGTAGAGGCTGATGCGGCCCACACTGCGCTCTCCATCAGTTGTCTCTTCCAGAAGGCCATTGGCTTCTGCTAGATGATAGATGGGATTCCCGTGGGAGCCATGGATCCACGTGGCTCCCAGCTCAAAGGTGGCGTGTCCTGATGGCGACAATAGGCTCTTATAGGGGCAAGGAAGAGGGCCAGAACACTGCCTCACCCTCCTTCCTCCAAGAGGATCCTTCCATCCCCAACAACAGGGGAAAGGAAGGGGATTAGGTCCCGCTCTAGCAACGAACCAAAATCTTCAGTGAAAATATCTCAGTAGAAGCCATGTGTGGCACAAAATGGATTCCACTTTATAGCTAACTTCCACCCTGAATAACTCTATGATTTGACACCAAGTCATCTCACTGGAATAATTAGAAGACTCTCCTAAGATAACACCAGACAACAGACCTCTCCTCCCCATCAGGAGAACTTCTATGGGTACCAGTGGGTACAATGGGCCCAGTGAGGGGAGCAAGGGTGCTTGAAATACCCAGTGAGGAGGCCCAGCCTTCCAGACCCAAGGTCCCCATTTGGCCTTATTCCAATTCCTCAAAATCCAGTGGCCCAAGAGTCTAAGCCACTCTGCCAGATGGAAAATGGTCACCTCCCAACTCAGTCTGGGGCAGAAGAAAGAGGGCAAACATTCCAGTTTGGAAGACTCCTCCCCAAGGCAGTCTAAAACAGACTTCTGGAGAAAACTAAGCTTTCTCATCCTATGGCACAGGTGGCAGAACCCTAAGAGTCTGACTGGGGCAGAGGGAAACTCCTGGGCCCAAGTTGGGACAGGGCTGGTGGCTCATTTTACCACCCCATCCATAGCCAAGGTATCAGATGCTCTGAGGCAAGTTGTCACTGTGCCTGTGCCTATTTCCTCTTCTGGGCCTCAGTTTCCTTTTCTCATGCTGCATGCTGTGATACATTTGTCTCCTCCCTTGCCTAGCTCCCAGGGAAGCTGAAACAATGAAAGGAAAACAGAAAGGAACATTTTTTGGTGTTTTGTTTTATTTTTGGAGGCCTGATTCAAGACATCATGTGTGGTAACTTTTTTGCCAAGATGGTCACAATAATCCCTCTTATTCTTACACACATGGCCCTTTGCAACGTGACTTTGCCAGTCCTGCCATCAAGAGATGGAGTCTTTCTGCACCCCTTGACTCTGGGCTGGGCTTGTGACTTGCTTTGATTAATAGAATGCAATGAAAGCAATGTTTGTGGTTTCAGAGCCTAGGCCTCAAGACACCTTGTGGCTTCCACTCTCACCCTCTTAGACTGTGACCACCATGAAAAGAAACCCAAATTTCTGGAGCCACAGAATATCAGCAAATAAAATGGTGTTGTTTTAAGCCACTACATTTTAGGGTTGTCTGTTATGCAGCAATAGTTATCTAATACACTATAACAGACAACACTCACCCCTCACCCCAGGAACTGGGCATTTCTCTTTTTTGTGTCTTCTCTTTCCTGGGCTGCTTCTAATTAAACCATCAGTTACTTAAAAAAAAAAAAAAAAGCCCTGTGTGCATCTATGTGCCAAACACAGAGCAAGAGAAAACACAATCAACCTCAAGCCACAGCCAGCAAGACAGAATTTCCTGGTGACTCTGGAATCAGAGGCAAGAATGTGTGGGTCCCTTTGTCCAGGGAAAGTGGGCAGACCAGAAGGCACGAAAAGCTAGAAACCCAGTGCCCTTCTTCCTCCATGGGGTTCCTGGTGGGGGGGGGGGCACTGGGGACATTTATTACTAATTCTCCTTTAGAGCCTCAGGCTCCCCAAGGTGTTTTGCCTGGTTTGAGCTCCCAATAGGAGCAAAAGGGGCCTGTACCCTCCCCAGGGTACACCAGGGAGCTCCAAGTCATAGTCACCGGGCAGTGATGTCCAGGCATGGGGTATCCAGGCATAAGCAGGAACGAGGTAATCAGCTCAAGGTCAGCAGCAAGGTCAGTGCTCCACCCCATCCCCCAAGCTTTACAAGGAGGTGGGGTGGCCCAGAGTACGCCTCAGTCTGAGGATGTTTCCTGCCCTCTCCCACAGGCCTCTCACCTTTGTCATCCTTGTTACATCCTGCATCCAAAGGGTACCAGGCACCATCTCCACATCTACCTCACGGTGTCCTTGGGGCTTCTGGTCATCGCCGCTGCCCTTACCACCGGGATTCACAGCTAGCATCTCACACTGCTGCAGGTCCAACTGCAGCCTGGGCTTTCAGCCCTGGGTGTCTGCACACACAACACACACACATACGCCCTTGCCTGGATTTGCTCTCCCGTATCCTGGCAGGGTCTGCCTTGATCTGATTCTTCACATACATCATGTGTGCAATTCCATGTGTGCAATTACCCCCTTCCTTCTTTTCACTACCTATCCAACTCCCCTCATCACCTGAGGCCCACCCAAGCTCCCTCCCCTCTGAGGAAGGCTTCCTGCCATGTGCATACCCTCAGCCTCCTGCAGCCCCATCCCTTCCACCTCCCTCCCTTCTACCATCACTTCCCTGCACAGCACGTCTCGGCTGTCAACTACCACTGAAACTGGGCTGTTTGTCCTCCCGTCTTCTGCTTTTATGTCAGACCCTGAATGTCTTATCAAGATTCAAGAACCACAAATGGAGCCATCCCATCCCTAAGGCTCCTAGTCAGCCAATCAGGTGTTGAGCAAAGAGTCTCAGGGCTTCCCAGCTGGCTGTCCCCAGGTTTGCACATGCCTTGGACTGCACTTTCATCCTCACTGCCAACACATACTCCTGTGTGTGCCCAGGGAAGACAGTATGTATAACTTCACATACACCTTCCAGGAAATACTCTAAGGGAAGACTTTTAATGTGATCAAAGTTTTTGAAAGAAAAGAGAAGGTTGCTCCTCAACCTCTGCTTATTCTAAGTCTGACCACCTACTTCTCTGAGCCATTTGCCCCATTCATCAAAAGTAAGCACACAGAATCTGCTTGGCCTTGCTGCCCATGTAGCAACAGACACAAAATCCTCTGGAGGGTCAGTGTAGCCCACACACTCCAGGCCACCATGAGTGGTCCCAGTGGGCCATTTTCATGGTCAGACCCCCTGGTTGGGAAACCCCCCTGACTTCTACCTGCATTTCAGGCAATTTCCCACCCTCTAGGACCCCTGGCAAAACCTGCCCACCCCTAGGGTATGTCTCTTATCTGGCTGCTTTCTCCAGAGGCCTTATTTCTCTGCAACCTGGACAGACCCTATTCCTGGACAATCCTAAGACCTGCCCATCACTCACAAGGAGGCCCAAAGTCTTCTTCCACCTCCACTGCCCTTAGCTCCTATTGTCCCAGGGCTAGCTCTCAGTCATGATACACTAATTCATACTCAAAAGTTAACAACTAATAGAAACTTGCATAATTCCCCTTCTTGTGAAATAGAAACCAGTCTACCCACTGCGAAGTTTGGTTCTGGGTGTCCTTTCCCTCCTAAACACTGTGAATTCTAGGTCATGTTCCAAAAATAGAGGCCAGAGCCCCATCCTGCCCACCTCAGAAGAGTGCTGAGGGGGGCAAAGGAAGGGAAAATGCCCAGGCAGCATGCATGATAGAACACTAACCCCCAGAAGAAGATAAAATAACGAGATTTCAGGCTAGGCCAGGGCACTGGGAGATAAGAAGTGACCTTAGGAGATGACTGGACTGAGGTGAACTGAGGCACTTACCAAGTTTCACGCTCTGTACGCGGCCTCCAATGCGGCTGGAAGCCTCAAGCACAGTGACATCCGTAAAGCCCTGCTCCAGAAGTGCTTTGGCAGCAGCCAGGCCAGCCAAGCCGGCGCCGATCACCACCACACGAGGCTGTCCCCTTCTCCGCAGGCCACGACTGAGAGGGTCATCCGCACTGTCACCACTGGATTCACAACTTTGCATACCGTCCACACTCGCCTCCTAGGAACCTGCAGGGGGCAGGGGGTCACAGCTCACCTGCTCTGCCTTCACTTCCCACCTGCCCCAAGAGATGCTCACAGGCTCTGCCTTCAAGGGGGGACCCTGAGCCCTCTCAATCCCTTCCGAGGACCTGGGCAAGAAGAGCCAACTCCAAAGGATGTGGGGAAGGAGGGAGGGAGCCACAGGGAAGGAAACAGGAAGGCAGGATGCACCATGGGCCCCCATCATCAAAAAGGAGAACTGACAGCCCACCTCAAACCCCTGAAATCCATCAATCCCATCTCAAACCTATTAGGCACCACCTCTTCCCCAAGGATAAGACAAGAGTCAGCAAGACAAGAGTCTTGGTCTTGTATCACCAAGGTCAAAATCAGGAGAAACTGATCCTGGTGCTGCTAACCTTGGACCAACACAGCCTAGCACAGCCCAGCACAGCCCAGCACAGCCCAGTACCACTGCTGTGGTCCAGCTCACACTGACCTCAGGATGCTCTCATGGACCCCAGGACACTTGTACAGACCTCAGTGTGCTGGAGCCAACCCCAGGATACTTGCACACACTGCACTAGACCCTCTGCTCTCCCTCCCTTCCCTGGCCCTTGCCTCACTCTCCCTTGCCCTGTCTTCTCTCTCCTCTTGCTTTCAGCTAGTCTTTCACAGCCTCAATGAGGTGGCAATTTGGTAGGCAGGACACAGTCCCACCCTCCCCCCAGAAAGTGCCACGAGGCTGGTATCGAATGAACCTCTGCTATTCCGGGTAGGTCTCCAGTTTTTTTTCCCAGGCCACCCAGCCCCTCAGTCACCACAAAGCAGCAAAGAGCCCAGGAAACAGTGGACCGTGAGGACCCATGGCACCAGAGGCCAGACATCAAATTGACAGTTACGCTAAGCCAGCTTGCTCAGAGACGCCAGCCTAGGGAGCTGACGGGAGGCCAAGGGGGTCCCTGAATCTGGCCCCAGGGCTGGGAGAGGCTACCCTTCTATTCCTGGAGTGACTACAAGGGTTTGAAGGTATCTGTGGGCCATCCCAAGGGGCCGCTCATATCTGATCCTGTCCCCATTCCTTTCCTGACCCAAGCTGCCTAAGGTTTCAGCGGCAGAAGTTGCATACTGTCCAGTTAGTTATCCATACTATCCATAGTATCCAGGACCTAACAACAGGGGAGTGAATGTGAGTGGAAAGTAGCTGCTGGGCAGTGGACAGGGGGCATATAAAAAGCTGTCACCCATACCTAATAAAGCTAAGTAAAACCCTTCCTATGACACAGCAATCCCACTCCTAAGAATACACCCAAGAGAAACAGGGTATACTCCACCAAATAGACATAGAATGCTCATAGCAGCTTTATTCATGATAACCAAAAACAAATACCCCAAAGGTCCATCAACAGAAGAATAGATAAATATATTGTGCTATTTGTAGCATATTCATACAAGGGAATATTCTTCAGCAATAAACAGAACTAAACTACTCTCAGCAACATTACATTGAACAAAAGAAGCCAGAGACAAAAGAGCACCATATGGTATGACTCCATTTATGTGAAATTCATGAAGAGGTAAAATGAATCTGTGATGACAGAAGAGAGATTGGGAGGAGGGGAATGAGTGAAATGGGTCAGAAGGGAACTTTCTGGGGTGGAAGGAATATGTATCTTTATATGAATGGTGGTTAACAATGTACATAGTTGTATACTTAGGATTTGTGCCACTCACTATATATACGTATGCATATACATCTCAATAACTATTCAGATATTCATTCCTGGTTCACTATAAAAAATAAAATAAAAACTGTGCGCTAACTTCCTCCTTCACACGCCTCAAGGTCTGACCACTTAGGTTTCCACCCCACCTCTAACATCTTTTTATCACAGATTTTAAAAGCGGTCTTTTTCTAAATATTCTCAGTCTGAGAAGCTGCTCCTTGCACCTCCCCCGCCCACTTCACCTGCCGATGCCACACCTGGGCACGGACAGGAATGTCACCCCAAATCCCCTCCAAACCACACCCCACCCCCCACCCCCAGGCGGCCGACTCGGTGCGGGACTGGTTCCCTAGAGGGCCGGAAGGTGGCGCCCGAGGCCCAGAGAACCTCAGAGGCCGGGGCTCCCCACACAGCCTGGATCCCTGCCTTCTTCTAGGAGAGCCTGTGTCCCGGCTTTCCCATTCCTCCCTCCTATGTCCTTCTGTCCTTCTGCGGTCCACCCCACCCCCCACCCCCGTCCCAGTGATGTCCTGTTCGGCCTCCTGGGAGCATGGAGGTCAGAGCTGGCGTAAGCCCTTTCCTCCCCTCCCCCTTACCGTTCCTCCTCTCCCCCTCTGCCACCTTCCCCTCCCTCCCCCAGGTTCTGGCGGAGGACTAGAGGACTAAAATTAGAGGTGAGGGTGTGGCTGCCTGCACCAGAGGCCAGCAGGGAGGAAGAGTCCGCCCCGCGGTGCAGGCAAGGAGCGTGCTCTGCGTCAGGTTTGTAAACACACAGGGAGCTCAGAGCTGCTGCTAACGGCCTCCACAGCTGGGCACCCTGCTATGCTAAGCCAGAGTCGAGACTGCCCACCTCGCCCCCACGCCCCAGTTCCCCAGGACTAGGGGGCTCTGCCTGTGCGCTGCTCTCTGGGCCTCCAGCCCCACCCCCAGCCTGAGGCCGCCCTCCCCAAAACAACCACTTTTACACAGTAAAGGGGTGGGATCGCTACAGTGGTTTTCAGACCTTACTGGTGGAACCCCTTCTCGAAAAGCGCCTGTGGAGACCAGGGTGTAACTGGGTTGAAACTGGAGTTCCCGCTACCCTCTGAGGTCCCTAAGGTCTCATGGCAGAACCTCCCAGGCTCCCTGGAAAACCACCTATGAAAACCCGGGGATTAGGATAAACTGCAGCCTTCGGTAGAGGTAAGGAATGCTTGGGGCAGTGGTGCATTCCCAGGAGGCTACCTGAACTTCCTGGCTTCCCAGCCTCCCTTTCCTTCTCTCTGAAGTGGCCCAGCTTGTCCTAACTGCATTATTGTGACAGTTAAATAAGGCCCTATATGGATGTCAAGAGATTGTCAGCATTTTTAAGAGCCTTGTGTGGGAAAATCATCTGTAAAGTTCTGTAGCTAAATTATGAATAGACTGCCTTTGGTACAGGCTTCAGGAATGGATTGTGGGAAATGCAGGCAGGCAGTCTGCCTTTAAGATGAACACAGAAAGGACCCCAAGTTCCCAACATATTAGAGACCTTCAACTCAAATAGACATCACACATATGGTGCCATGGTGGGAGCAAGTAAACAGGGACCATATAGGTCACCTATTCCCCTGGCCCTCACTGCTAACCCCATAGTTCTGTCTCTCCACAGGCTTTGTCCCAGATGAGCCTGTCAACCCCTGGGGCCCCCGCAAGAAGCCAGAGAAGCCACATGCACAGTCCACAGATGGCAAAAATGAGTCGTCTGCCTCATGGTCCCCCATAATGGCCCATGGAGCCAATGTACCCTGGGGTCCAAACTGAATGGAAAGAGAAAACTGTATGTAGCAACACCTACTGTGTGCTGGGCCCTCAGCTAAATGCTGAACTGGACTTTTGGGCCCTCTTATCTCAGGATGGGGGGGGAGCACATTTGTTTTCTGTTGGTTTGTGTCATCTCTTCCTTTGGAATTTTTTTAATCTTATGAGAAAATGCCTAAGAAGAATCACTTAATGCTCCTTGGTGCCTCCCTGTCCTTCTCTTGCCTTCAGTAAATTAAATAAATAAATAAATAACATCCCCCTCCTTGATCTGTATGCACAGGAGAAACAGAACACCCTGTACTTTTTTGAGCAGATAAAGGAGAGAAGAAAAAAGTGTTGGCTCAGCCAGGCAGGGAGGGGGAGTAGGGAGGAGGGAGGCACAGGGCAACAGACATTTGCCTACTTGCTCCTGTTTCCAAGGCAAAATAGGGGTGGGAGGCTAGGGCCGCCGTGTCCCCAGGCAGGCCATGCCTAGTAGCTTCAAGAAATCAGGTCCACCCCCATTCAACATGCCCAAATGCCCCACTGCCTCCCACCCTTACCCCACCTCGCTCCATCCCCACCCCCACCCCCACTTCTCTGGCCTGCAGGCCACCACCTCCCCCTGCAGGCCAGAGCCAACACTGCCCTGACTGAACCTGCCCAAGAAGCCAAATTGGAAAGAAGGCAGCAGGGAAAGAAGAGGGAAGAAAGGCCCTGTCCCATGGCAGGGTCACCAAAGAAGGATGGATGAAGACTAGGAGGCCCAGGGAGTGAATCACAAGGAGAGTCAGTGGCCCAGGTTGGTGCAGGACACCCCTTCCTCCTCAGTGTTGGAGTCCACTTCAGCTCATCAGGCAATCAGCAGGTCACTTCCCTCCTTAACAGTGACCACTACAACAAAAACAATGCCACAAGGGGCCCAGCCTCCCAGGTGCCCCATACCCTTCCAGAGTTGCCCCTCAGAAGAAACAAAAGAAGTCTGCCCATCCTTGGCTCCCTTCTGAACACAGCCTACTCCCAAATATGTCTGTCTCCCTGTCCTTTCCTCAAGGTCACTCCCGGATGAATGACCATTTCCCAGAGAAGAGTATGGCCAAGGCATTTAGCCCACCTGGACCTTAGGGTCCAGACTCCAACAGCTGAAGCACTGCAAAATGGGCCCACCCCGGGACTTCCCTAGCAGTCCAGTGGTTAAGACTCTGTGCTTCCAATGCAAGGGGCATGAGTTGGATCCCTGGTCAGCGAACTAATAAAATCCCACATGCCGCATGGTGCGACCAAAAGAAATTAATTAATTAAAAAAAAATGGGCCCACCCTTTCCAATGAGCAGGCTTCTCTCCTCTAAGCCACACATTTGCTCATGTGAGCTCTGTCCAGGGCTTTGGGGGCCACCTGCACCTTCCCCATCAGGGACTTACAAGTGTCACCTCCCAACAGATACTCCTAGTGCCCTAGGGCAGCAACCCAACCTCAGTTTCCCTGAAGGAATCCCTCTCTGCCTCAGGCTTCTAACAGGAGGAAGGGAGGGGGAGGGAAGCTGGGGTACTGGTCCTGAGGAATCTCTCTGGACTGCCTGGCAGTTTGGGGGCGGGGTGGAGGGGAGGGGGGGGGGTGCGGATTTGGATTCTCGAGGACCCCCCAGACAATGCAATTATTCTTCAAATGTAAAAAATGCCCAGAAATCCCAGACCAGCTGCTTTGCACAGCGGCCCAGACAAAGGGGCTCTGTGTCTGCCCATGAGGCTCCTCCCACCCCTAAAACCCAAGGAGAGACTGAGCCTGAACTCCTCCCAGCCAGACCCTCCCAGTCCTCCTCACCCAGGCCAGCCAGCCAGGAAGTGAAAGAAGTAGGATTTCTGGGCCAGGCCTGGCCAGCCACGGAAGGTAGGTTGGGGTGTATAAAGGTGGGGACAGGGCAGGAGCAGCCTGTCAGCCCAGAAGACACAGGGGGAAGGGAGAGAACATTGGCCTGGGAGCCCAGAGACCTGGATTCGGGTCCCAGCTCAGTCTCTCTTGGCAGGTGACCCCAGACCAGTGTCTTCCCTTCTCTGGGCCCCACCTGGCCAATACCTCTGAACTCACCCCAAGGACACAGCATCTGTACCCCGCCTCCTGGACATAGTTATCTAAGCCCCATCTGATGCTTAACTGCCTGCCTCCTTCAGTCTTTAAACTTTCCCATCTGTAAAATGGGGGTACAGCTACCTGGTGGGACTGCTGGGAGAATTAAATGATAGCACAGGTAAAAGGTGTGGCCACCTGCCAGGGCCACCTCAGAGTGGGAGGGAGAGGGAGGATAATCCCCAAAGAGACTAGTACGGAGGAGGGAGCCACCTCTCCTAGGACCCAGAGCTCCATTTCATGTGTAAAAGAACCCAAGTCTTCACCTGAGCTTAGACTCCAGCCTCAACCTTGGCCCCAACCCTAATATCAGAGTGGACCTTGATATTGACATCAATCATACTATTCCACAACCTGTGTTTGACTGACCCCCAACCCTGACTCAGCCTCACCATCCCACCAGTCTTGGCCAGGGAAGTGGTGGGGAGTAAGCATCAGATACAGTGGCCGTTAGCCAACCCTAAGCTCAATCAGTAAAAGAGACAAGGCACGGGGCCTCATTCTGCAGAGCCCTCCAGCCAGCAGTGTCCTCTGGCCCTCACAGGCCGACATGAGGAAGGGGCTCTAGGGGCCCCATCTTCCTTCCTGGCACTTAGACTTTTCTCCAAGCACAATGTCTTTATTACCAACACCTCTTCCCTGCAACCAGATGTGTAAAGTCCCTAAAAACACAATTTTAAAAGGCTTTGTAAGCCTTTTTCAGAAGAGAAGTGGGGAGCCTGTATTGCATGGAAAAAGACAGCCCTAAACTCAGTGTTTGAGGGAGGGGAGGTCAGAGCCAAAGGCATGGCCCACAAAGGCACTGGTGGGCAGGAGGGGAAGGTATTTCTGGAGAGGTGAGTGCTCTGGCTGGCTTCTGTTCCCCTTGATGCTCTGCAAGGTGGGACAGACCTGAGTGAATTGTTTCAGGACCCCAGCTTATAGCTGCCTGCAGAGACAGAAACTGGAGACTACCTGAGTGGGGGTGGAGGAGGGGAAGAAAGCATGGACAGAAGTCAGAGAAAGGGTTGGGTCTTTCTGATGGGCATAAAGCTCAGCTGGCAGTAGAGAGAGAAACAGAGGTGGAGATGGACCAGGGCAGAGTCCAGGACTGCATTCCTGCCCCTATACTCACACCCAAAGAGCTTTATCCCAAACTCCATCTTAGAGATCCCATCCACCTTCAGCAAAAATGAATGGGTCATGCTCTGACAATAGATCAGATCAGGTACTAGTCATCTAAACATCTCCTATGAACCTCTCAAAATCTGGGCCAGCACTACCAGCTCAGCTTCCATCTCTGATCCATGCATGCCCTGGTTTCCCATCTTTGTGTGTGTCTGCACACAGAGGTCCTAACTGGCCAGGTCACCTCTCTGCAAGCAAGGCCCACATTCTTCCCCTCAGATCCCAGGTCTTCCAGAGGCAGGCACAGCCCACGCTCCCTCAGCCCAGAGAGAGGTCAGGGGTCTGACATGATGGCTGCCACTCCTGGAGAAGATGAAATTGCCCAGACAGCAGCTTTTGTCCCTAACCAGCATTCCCTTGGGTGAGTCCATTAGCACCTGAGCTTCAGTTACCCCATCTGTAGAATGGGAACAGTCACCCCTACCTTGAATGAGGCCAGCCCTGACCCCAGACCCTATTAGCCAGTTTTCTTTTCCTCAGCAAAGTCCTAAAGGCACAGGTTTCACTGTGGCTCCCTTTAGCAATCCTTAGGATGAGACCTCATGGCCTGGATTCCCTCCCTCTGAGCAGGATGTGACACCCAAACTCTAAACCCACCCCCCCTAGGAAGTCATCAACCACAGAAATGTAAGAGACCACAGAACTGGTTACTATGCCAGTGACTACGTTGGTGTGAGACTGCCCTTGGTGACATCAAATCAGGCCATGAGCAGGGGAGGGCTGATGGGAGATGGTACTCACAGTCACTCACTACCCTGGGAAAGGCTGAATCTGGAGAGAGAACACCAGCCTCAAGACCATACCAGCCCTGTTCTGAGGCACCCAAGTCACCATGGCCCCTGGGGAACCCCAGGAAGACACCTTTCTTCCTCTCTCTCTCTCCCTTTCCCTCTCTCCCCACCTCCCTTTGTCTTTCTCTCCCTCTCTCTCTCTCTCTCACACACACACACACACACACACACACACACACACACACACACACACACACTTTCCTTATGTTTCCCTTGATGACTCAGCTTGCTAAATAGCCTCCTCCTTTGGGAATACTTTATTGCACCATGGTTTTCATACAGGCCCTTGTTTTTGAATACCAGTGGTTTGAGGCTCCACAACTTTTTAGATGAGTGACCTGAGCCTCAGTTTCTTCATCATTAGAATGGGGATGAAGAGTCCCTGCCTCACAGGGTTGAGTGTGACAATGCAGAATGCTTAGCCCAGAGCCAGGCACGTAGCAGCAATGGTTTTTATATTAGTTTTCCTACAGGCCTAAGTCTGCACACTAGTGGGGTCACCACAGGGATGGCTGGGCCAGGACATCAGACATGGGTAGGGATGGGAAATCCAGCCAGTAGAGAGGTCACAGACCCTCCTGCATGATGACTCCAAAGCAAGACCTCCAGGCCTCAGAACTACACCACCCCACAGTGGCACTGCTATGGTCTGATGACAGGGAGGAATAGACAAGTAAGAGAGAAGGGCCACACCACTTACTGGGGGCACTTGCTCCTCCCAGGCAAGGTCTGTGAGGCTGAAACTGCAAAAACAGGACAATCTGTATGGTCACCAGCCTCCAAGATGGCCCTCAATGATCCTCCCCTCATGGTACTCATGCCTTACAGTCCCCTCCCAAGCTGATCTGTATAGCCAATAGGATATTGTAGAAATATGGAGTGTGACTTTCAAAACTAGGGCGTAATACACACTGTGGCTTCCACCTTGCTCTCTTAGACTGCTTACAAGAGGGGAAGCTAATCACCATGTTGTGAAGAAACCCACATAAGCCCACTGAGAGGCAAGGAACTGAGTCCTACCATCAGCCAAACCATCCTGCTAAGCATGTGACTGAACCACCCTGGAAGCAAATCCACCAGCCCCAGTGAAGCCTTCTGATGACTGCACTCCCAGCCAACACCTTGACTGCAACCTCCTAAGAGATCTCAAACCAGAAACAACTAAACTGCTTCCAAATTCCTGACCCACAGAAACTATGAGGATAATAACTGTTTATTGCCATTTTAAACTACTAAGTTTTGGGGTAGTTTGTTACACAGCACCAGGTAACTAACAGTCAGCAGTTCTCTCTCCTTGGAGACCCCTCAGAGTAGAGACCCCAAGGTAAACTCCCCATCCTACTCAGGGTCCCAGCTCCCTCTTTTCTAAAACTCAGGGCTGGGGTTGAGTGAGCAGAGAGCCTGGCCCAGGCCCTACAGCATACAAGGCCCAGGAGACAGGAATGCCTTCCCAGCCTGTGCATTAGACTCACCTGGAGATTTTTACAAAAGACCAATACCAAGCCCGGAGATTGGGTCATCTAAATCAGACTCTTCCGGGTGGAGTTCAAGCATGGAAATTTTTTAAGGACTCTACATGATGCTAACATATAGCCAAGGTTAAGAATCACTTCTCTACAGCAGATTCCAAATGCAGATTCCAGGCCAGCCCAGAACATCTGGGATCTGCCTGTACAGGAGTAGAGGAGGCAGAGAGACCAGAAAGGCCAGGCAGTACCCAAGGTCCACTCCCCACCTTCCAGCCTAGGCTGAGGGTCTCCCTCTGTCCTCCCTCCCCAGCTGCTGCCCAACTCCCAAAGCACTCTGCATTGAACACCTGTAATGCACCTCTGCTCACAGGGACTGCTCCCTCAGAGAGGACCCAGGGTGCAGGGATGGGGTCTAACTCTGAGGGAAGACTCTGTTTTCTCATCTGCAAAATGGGTATTGCCATCACACCTGGTCTGCTCTCTAATGGGTATTAGGCTACCACTCAGAAGTTTTCAGAGAGATTTATGCTTTATCTCCCTCAAGGCAGCTTCCCGCTCCTTCATAGCAGCATTATTCACAATAGCCAAAAGGTAGAATCCACTCAAGTGTCCATCGATGGATGAATAAACAAAATGTGGTACATGCATATAATGGAATATTATTCAGCTTTGAAAAGGAAATTCTGACACATGCTACAACATGGATGAACCTTGAAGACATGATGCTAAGTGAAATAAACCAGTCACAAAAGGACAAATACTGTATGATTCCACTTACATGAGGTACCTAGAATAGTCAAATTCACAGAGACAGAAGTAGTCAAATTCACAGAGACAGAAAGTCGAATGGTGGTTGTCAGGGGCAGGGGAGGGAGGAAATGGGTAGTTACTGTTTAAAGGATACAGAATTTCAGTTTTGGAAGATGAAAAATAGTTCTGAAGATGGATGGTGGTGATGGTAGCACAACAATGTGAATATATTTAATACCACTGAGCTCTATACTTAAAAATGGTTAAAATGATAAATTTTATGTTATGTATATTTTACCACAATAAAAACAACAAGAACAACAACAACAAAAAAAAGTTGAGTGAGTGCTACTCTGTACCAGGCACTCGAGATACTGAAACAGCCAGATGCCTCCCCTTGGAGGATCAGGGGTGACAGGTGCCACAAAGCAAAGCAGGTAAGGGGAGAGGCAGCTGCTCTGGGTAGGGAGGTCAGGGAAGCCTCTCTGACAAGGGGACACCAGAACAGAGGAAGTGACAGGCAGGAGAGGACCAGAGGGCAAAAGTGCTGTGGTGACCTCCTAGGGACTTGCTGAATGACAAAATATGTGGGTAAGAGCAAGGATGGGGTCAGGATGACTTGGGTGACCAGTCATGACACCAGGACCAACCCTTACAAGTTCTGTGTCAAGTGGTCATCTCCTTTCCCCTTCACAACAAGCTTGTGAGGTAGGAAAGACAAAAAATTGGTGCAAGACCCACAGGTGGGAGGAGGGCCCCGGTGGTCTGACTCCAGAGCCCAGTTCTCTCCTTAGGGCTATCACAAGAGTTGGGAAAGCTTCTCCAGGCCGTCTCCCATCGAAGGGCTGAGCCTGCCTCCAAACACACAGCCCAGGGCCCCTCTCCCAGCCCCACTGCATAGGGCATCACATGCAGGCATGGCCCTGACCAGCCCCTGACCTGGGTTAGTGTCCCCACACGGAGATCCACCCATTCAGCAGATGGGGCATTTGAAGCCTGGGAGGTGTGAGCTGGCAGATGAAGAGGTAGCCTCCCGGCGGGCTTCTCCCCTCTCCCCGCCAGGAGCCACAGCCCTCACAGTTCTGGAGGGAAGGAGGACAGCACAGTCAGCACTTTCCCCTGACTCTTTCAAAACCACTGACAAGAAATGAGGCTTGTGAGACAGCTCAGCCAGTGCAGTTTCCCCTTGCTGGCCCCTCGTGACTCTGCACAAAGCCCGTCTGTGCTTCGGCTCCAGCCCCTGGGGGAGGGGGGTCAGGGAGGGGGGTCCCCTGCAGGCCAATCCTCTCTCCTGAGCCACGGGTGGGTCCCCACTCTGCCCAGCCCAGGACTCGTGCTCCTGGCCCACAGGGCAGACCGCAGCCCTGACAGCAAGGCTGGGCTGTCCAAGGCTTTTGCTGGGTTCAGGCAGTACTTGTGGGAAGAGGGTCCCCTCCATTATAAACTCTCTTCCTGCAAAACTCCCTCTTCTATGCTCATCCCCCACCCCCAACCCCCATTCAGCATGGTTTATCACAGAGCAAAGGTGGCATGCATGATCACAACATGGAAAAAAGAAAACATCCCCCCAAAATCCAGCCAACAGATAAACCCCATAGCAAATCTCTATTTATTAAGCCCTTCATGTGCCAGGTCCCATGCTGGGCACTTTCCATTCATGGCATCATTTAATCCTCCCAAACACCCTGGTGCCCATTTTATAGATGAGGAAACATCAGAAAGGTTCACAGGTGTGATGGAGGCCACCCAGACAGAGTGAGGGGTAAAGCAGGGCTTGACAATGCTCAGCTCATCTCTCTCTACCCAGCACTTGCTCACCTCTCAGGCCCTCACTCAGCCTCCCGGGGCAGCAGGCCTAAGGACAGCCCTCAGCCTGGCACTTCTGTCTTACCCGTCCCCACACACTGACACTGCACACATTGTGCTAGGCACCCGGGGCTAGCAGGAGGTATCCCCAAGCCTGGCAGCTTAACCCAGCTACACTGCCAAAACTGGGGCTGCCGCCGGGAGATCACCTGCCTCCTGGCCAGGGCGTTAGTCAGGTGGGCTGCAGGCCAGCCACCCTAGTCTCCCTGCCCCACAGGGACTGGCTTAAGGCTTGCCAGACCACAGCCCTTTGCCCTTGATTTTATCCTCCATAAAGAGTGACAAGGATAGTGGTCTAATGGCTTCTGGCAGCACAAAAGAAAATTCTAAGAGCAACTAAATGATAATTCCCTCTAAACAGTCACCTCCTGGTCATCTGGCCCAAGATTTTCCCCTCCTGGTAACTCCAAGGTGGTTTAACTATGCTCTCCTAACAAGTCCTAGCACAGGATCTCCTGACACAGGATCACCCAATAAAGGGCTCTTCATAAAGTTCAACCCTGAAGCAGAACACCACCCTCCCCCACCCCTGCCAACCTCAGAAAGAGCTGGAACTAGGTCTGAAAAGCCAATGGTGTTCATTTCAAAATGCACCCATGGGCCCCATGATTCAATCCATAGAACACCTATAGGGTTAAGACGCTGAGCTTAGACAATAAACATATTCTTCAAGTTCTTTTATTGAGTTCAAAGAGAGACTTAATAACTGACCAGCTTTTGGAATCAAGAAATGCCTGTCCTTATAATTCTATCATCGTTACCACTATTTTTCACTGAGTACGTCCAAGGTACAGAGGGCAATGCTAAGCATTTCACGTGGAATATTTCGGTTGATCTTCATGTCACTATCCCCCTTCTACAGAGGAAGAAACTGAGTTTCAGAGAGTTTCCACAACCTGTCATCTAACATAAGGCACTCCAAAATATACTCAGTAAGATACTAAGGCTCAGGCTTTACTCTTTTTTTAAAACCAAGGAATGAATCAAGTTTATCACCTTTTCTTGAGTTACTTTCTCAGATTAACTCAAAAGTTTTGCATTAATTGTATATGATTTTTAATTTTCCAAAATAGAAAAGATAAAAGAGATATGTTTGTTTAACATTTAAAGGCCTCATTTAAAAATCTTTCCTATGAATGTTTGCCCACTGGTGGTCCTGCGTGTCTCCTACTTAGCTGACTCAAGGTCTAGTTATTTGCCAGTCCACTAGGAGCACCCATCAGTGTCTTCTCCCTAGAGTCAGGAGTTTGGGGGAGCTGGGCTGGGCTGGCTTGGGGAAGAGGTCTGGTTGTGGGTAGGAAGGCATGGTTGAAGGTTTGGAGACGGGCTCTGAGGGGTCTGTGACTTGAGGAAAAGGCATGAAACCAGATGTCCTAGAACCTGGGCTTGAGACCCAGTCATGCCATTTGCTGGCACTGCCAGAGTTCCCATTTGTGAAATAGCTCATGCCCCGTGGGCCACATGCGGAGGACAGGAATTATGGGTCTACCAGGGCCTG
The DNA here is from genome assembly GCF_965194805.1 of Balaenoptera borealis. Lineage (NCBI taxonomy): Eukaryota > Metazoa > Chordata > Mammalia > Artiodactyla > Balaenopteridae > Balaenoptera > Balaenoptera borealis. Next base: position 31,476,771 of record NC_138872.1, on the reverse strand, counting down.
GCACAAGGCTGCAGAGGGTGGCTGGGTTCTTTGTTCTGTTTCCTAATAAATTACAACTCATTTCCAAGTGCTGCTTCTCTTGGTCTTAAATCACACCTTCCTTAACACCCTCCTGCAAGAAGCAGCTAGATGATAAAGGAATCTGGACTGAGGGTCAGGGGTACTGGACTTACCCCCGCCGCACAACAGCCAAGCCACCCTGGTCTGATTGAACCCAAATGCTTTTCTTCATCCTCCATCCTACTGACCCCTGATTTAGAGAGAGCAAGACAAGCCTTGGGCTCCTGCCTATTTGAGGAAGAAAGAGACAGGGCCAAAGGAAGAAGAAAGTGCAGCTGAACTGGGTAAGAAAGCTCACTGAGCACCCCCTACCAGGGCCTCCCTGAGGGCTGTTGTCACCACATAGGCCTGTTACCCACATCACACCATTACAGCAACTTCTGGGTCGCTGTTTGAAATGCTGCACCCCATCACTTCCACCTGAGCTGCTGAACAAAGAGTCCTCACACCTCAGAGGATATGAGGTGTGGTGAGGGGCAAGGCAAGGTGGCCTCACTGACCTTCTCTCCCAGCGACAGGGGAGGCAGGAGGAGCACGAGCCCGGGGACACTCCCTGTCCTACACTTTAGACACCCCTTCCAGGAAGGTGACAAGAGTGAGATTCCTAAACTTTTGGGAAAATGACTCAGAGCTCTGATAATCTGAGTGTCATATGAGCAACTCGCCCCTCCCCATGCTTGAGACATGAAAGCACACAGCAATTCTCTAAGGAAGCCCAATGAGGGGGGAGGGGTCCTGTACCCCCAACCCACCATCACACCCTGCCACTTTTCTCACTAAACCACTGATCTGATCAAACCACTGCCCTGCTCAAAAACCTTCAATGGCTCCCAGTGGCCTAATGAATGAAGGCAGGTCCCTGACACCTCCTCCCTGCCCTCAGCCCCCCTGTCTCCTACATACACCCACTGGACCCCACGACTCCCATACCCAGACTAGGCCCACAGGGCCCAGGGTGGCCTGTGAAATCTCCTCACTCTGCCCAGATATCCCCACCCTGCTAGCCACTCCCCCAGGAAGTCAGTCCTCACTCTTTTCTTGCTGTTCTGGAAAATCACCCCTCTGTTCTAATCAAGACCCTATCCTGAGCCTTACATGCTCTCTGCTGACCTTTGTGCCTCTCAAATCCCTGACGAGTGTCCCCTTCCCTGGGTCCTTCCTGGAGACACTGCCTGCAGCCATGTCAATCACATTAAGAGCAGCCAACAAGAATCTGGGTGTCACAACAACCCTATGAGAGAGGTAACATTATCCCCACGGTACAAATGAGGATAGTGAGACACAGAGAGGTTTTACCTTCTTGCCCAGGGATCACAACCTCACTCTCTGAGATGAGAGGCTGGGAAAGAACTTGCAGGGCAAGAAGATGGGAGGGAAGGATGGGATAGGAGGCCCTCCCAGAATCCCGAAGACCCAGGCCTGGTTACTATTGGGTCCCTTGCTCACTCACAGTGAAGCAAAGCTGCTGCCACTAGAACCCAGGTCTGGTCCTGGGCCCCAGTCCCCTCCAGGCCATCCCTCCCTCTACAGTACCCTTTTCTTCCACTAACTCTCCAAATGTACCCATCCCACCAAGTCCACCTCCCCCAGGAAGCTATTGTTCCACCCTACCTTCCCTCCCTGGCACTTCTGGACCCACCCATCACCCGTGTTTGTAGTCTCTCATGGAGCAGCATCCTCCCATATCAGCCCTTCCCACCAGGTGTTCTATTGGTCAGTTGGTCATTATTAGGATGTCTTCAAAAAAAAAAAATTGTCTATGATCAAATCAGTTTAGAAAACACCAGTTTCTTTTCTACAGGACTTGTCAAAGCCTTTAATTCTCTTAAATGCATTCTGAATCTCCCATAGGACAGTGGAGTGGATTTTCCAGTTTCTACCCTTGTTTGTCCCCTGAACCCTTGAGGTTTCTCAGAACAGTCTTTGAGAAATGCCACCTCCTCCCACCCCCTCAGGACAGCCTGGCACAGCAGGGGGCACATGGGTAGGAATCAAGAGGGGTAGTGGGGGGGGTTATCCTTTTAGGAGTTATGAGTGACATTTTGAGAGCTTAGCCTGAAAGCCCCTCTTGGCACTGCCCAGGGCAACAGAACCTCTGCCTTTAGTGTCTGCCCTTCCCACCTTTCTTTGGGTGAGGTGACTGCCTACCCTCCTGCTAGGGTCTAGAGGGACCTCATCTGACCAGTGGTCTCAGATACCACCCGTCAGGCTCTGCAAAGCCCAGAGAACAAGGGGTCTTGGGAGATCCCCAAATCAAGCTGGACAGCTCTTCTGGGCAAATTGCTCATTCTACTCCATCATCAGCACGCAAGTTTCAATAGTAAACCAAAATTAAAATGTATTAAGCTGCCATTCTGGGAACATGCAGTGCTCTATTCAACAAACCCTGCAACTCTCTCCCCTGCTCCCCAGAGAGGGGACTGAATCCCTCAATTTACAGGAAACTGAGTCCTCAGAGCAGAGCAGACACTTGCCTGTAGTGTCTCAGCCAGGGGCAGAGCAGAATGAAGCATCCAGGCCTCCCCACTTCCAGGTGCACTGGGGAGGTGGCCTGAGTGGAATAAGACCCCAACAGCAGCTCGTGCAACCATCAGGGCAGCTACAAGGACTCACGCAGGCCAGGTGGGGGTCAAGGATGCTCGCTGGGGGTGAGAGCTCAGCAGCTGGGGGGACTTTAGGGGCTTTCAGGAGAAGATGGCATGTCTAAGTCTGGCGTCAGCTGTTTCCCCAATCTCCTTGGCCCAACCCTGGCTGGAGGAAGAGTGCTCACCCCAGATTGGCTAACCACAGGGCCGGGCTTGGCTGTGGGGAAAGATAAGATGCCCTACATGCCGCCTGCATGTCACCCTGCCCAGGGGCAGTCGCCTAAGACACTTTCTCATTGTTTTGGGAGCTCCTCAAAGTCAGGCACCCTAGAAATCAGGCCTGTGCTCCCAGCCTGAGACCCAAGTCCCCAGAAGCACCTCACCCAGCCCCACCCCCCCAACAGAGTAGCCCCTGCATCCCATACCCTCCACATGCTCCCCTCTGCCCTGCCCCCATACAAGCAGTCTATACGCCTCCCCCAACACAGTTCATAGGAGCCAGGGCAGTCCCCTTTATCTGTTTCGGGTCTCACCTGATCTGTGCCCATCCCTGTACCTGCCTGGCCCAAAGTCCCCAGTCTCAACCCTCACTACACAAAGATAACCCATTGGCCAGCAGCATCACACCACCCAGGAGCTTGTTAGAAATGCAGAGTCTCAGGCCCCACCCCAGACCTGCTGAATTGGAACCTGAATTTTAACAAGCTGTCCACATGTATGCTAGAGTTTGGGAAGTAATTTTATAGACCACTGCTCTAATCAATTCCTTGCACCTATGGCCTATAAGCTTTGATGGTTCCCCAGGGCCTAGTGAATCAAGTCTAGACTCAGTGGCTTGACAATCAATGATTTGACTGACTTGTCCAGGCCTGGACTCCCCTTCCACCTCAGGAATGCCATCCCCTCCTGTGTCGGTCAAAGCTACCCAAGACTTCAGGGCGCTCTAAAAGCACCACCTCCTCCAAGAAGCTGGTCTGAACTGCACCTCATTACATCATATCTGGCATGGCTCATTCTTATTTCCTGGTGAGTGGGGACCCTGTCCTGTGTTCCCAGTGGCCCCAAGCACCAGAGTGGGGCATAGAAGATGCCAGGTGCCAACCAGAGGTAACAAGGCACAGTGTCCAGTTGTTGGAAAGTCCACCCTCAGCTCTAGCCTGCTGAACTCAGGCTCTGCCACAGCCTTCACCTCAACTCAGCAGACAAGGACTCAAGCAGTGTGGACAAGCCTCCTGCATACTCCAGAGAAGGAGCACTCCTCAGAAACATGGGCCTAGTGAGCTTCCAGCAGCAATGTGCTTGCTCTGGGCCTCAGTTTCCCAAAATGCAGAAGAGAATGCCACTGAGTCTGCCTCCCTCTTTTCCTGGAGGGCTGGGAGGATCTGAGATAGATGAGCAGATCCCCTAAACCCTGGGGTCAGAATTTGCAGCAAAGAGACTCCAAACCCTTTCTCAGCCTATTAGCCAGGCCCCTGGGAGGCCAAGTCACCTGCCCAGAGGTGTCCTCATGACCAAACAGGAAAGCCTCAAAGGACAAGGCTGCCACACCCTCCTCCCCACTCCCTCCTTCCTGGCCCAGTTCCTACAGACGGGCATCCCATGGGGAGTCCTCGCTCTTTACCCTGGGTCTGCAAGAAGGTACTCAAGCATGTAACCTCAAGGAGTTCCTGGCTTCTGTAACCTCAAGGAGTTCCTGGCTTCTACAACCTCTGGGGAGCAAAAGAAAAGTCTCTCTAATCTCATTTTACAGACAGACAAAAAGGGGTAAGGACAGGGCCAATACTGAAGTGGATTAAGCTCTTTTCAGTTCCCATTTCTCTGTTCCCCCAGCTCTGCTCCCACCTTCAGTCCAGCCCTACTCAGACCCCCATCCAGGTTTCCCAAGGCCAAGTCTGAGGCTCCACCTCACAACATCCTAGATGGAATACAAAACAGGCCAGTTTATCTGCAGCGTTCCTACCTGACCTCTCTGGGCTCTCCAGAGGCAGATGAAGAGGGCAATGTGGCAATGCTGAACCCAGAGAAGTGACACTCCAATGGTGGCATCTCAAGCAGGGAGCTGTTTTTGTACGAGAAGTAGGTGTCCTCCCTAGCTCTCGGAAATCACAGTGTGCATGACACCCAACTACCTGGCCTGGGCCCAGAGCCCCTCCTGGAAGAAACAGAGAGACTCAGCTGCCCACTCTGAGTGAGGACCCTTTCTACCTTACAGGGTGTGACTTCTTTCCTACCTCCCCAGCCCCGAGGCCAGGCACCTCTGCAGGTCAGGAAAAAACATTTGTTAAGAAGACTTCAGCTGGCGCATATCTGAGAGGCATGAAAGAAGTGACAGAGTAGAGTGTCTTAGAGCATTTATTCTGGAGCCAGGCTGCCTAAGTTCAAATCCTTGCTCTGTCACTACCGAGCTGTATGACTGTGCCTCAGTCTTCCAGTCTGGAAAATGGGAATAAGACTTACCTCACAGAGCTGTTAAGAGGATTCAAGGAGCACTTCCCCGGCGGCACAGTGGTTAAGAATCTGCCTGCCAATTCAGGGGACACGGGTTCAAGCCCTGGTCCGGGAAGATCCCACATGCCGTGGAGCAACTAAGCCTGTGTGCCATAACTACTGAGCCTGCGCTCTAGAGCCCACGAGCCACAACTACTGAACCCATGTGCCACAACTAATGAAGCCCACGCACCTAGAGCCCGTGTTCCGCAACAAGAGAAGCCACCACAATGAAGAGTAGCCCCCGCTCGCTGCAACTAGAAAAAGCCCATGTGCAGCAACAAAGACCCAATGCAGCCAAAAATAAAAAGATAAATAAATAAATAAATTTATTAAAAAGAAAAGAGGATCAAAGGAGCTAATATTTGCAAAGTCCTTAGAACACTGCCTGGCACGCAGTGAGTATACCAGGGCCCTGGCCTAGCCTCTTGGCCTCTGCCTGATTTCTCCCACCCAGGATACCCTCCTTTCTTCCATCTATCCCAGCTCAAAGCTTTTCCTAGGCATGCCAGCCCAGCCCTGATCTGAACCCCTATCCCCTAGTTCCAGCGCTCACCTCCCAATGTTACCTTGGTCCATCACCAGTCCCGCTGTCCAGGGCCAAGCTTCCCTCTCCCAGATCTGAGGTCCCTCATTTCTTAGCCCTCCATTCTGAGAGCACTAGCCAAACAGCTCAATTCTCAGTTGGCTCCTCTGTGCAAAAAGGAGAGCTGTGTGTGGAAAGACAAGGGTCTACAGAGACCCCCAACTCCAGCTTCTGCCTCCCCTTCAACTCCCTGCCCTGAGAGCTAGGCACCCAGCACTCACCCAAGAGACTGGGTAAAATAAAGCCCTGGCTGCCCAGGCCATCCCCATCTCATGAGTTAGAAAACACACACAAGCACACAGGCACACACTCCTCTGTTGACCCAGTCTGGATTTCCACCAAAGAGAGCAAAGGAAATCATTTCTCCCCCACCCACAGCAACCCACATCAACTCCACACCCCCTCAGACCCACCCAATCTCCCACTAGGCATACAGGCCTGCCTTTGAGCCTTCCCTTTTTCCCACTGACCCCGTCAGATTCTTGCAGTGATTTGCACAACTGCTTTCATGGAAAGAAAATAAAAATCCTTAGGATCACCTGAGGTTTACAGGGGGCTCCTGCACTGCCTTGACCTTTCCACCTGGCTCAAGATTTCCTGAGTATCAGCTACATGCCAGGGACTGTGCTAAATGCTCTAGATACAGCAGTGGGCCATTCAGTCAAGGTTCCAGCCCTTAGAAAGCCAGAAAAAGTAAACAGACAACTGCAACAAATGGTTATGAACTGTGATAAATACAATGAAGAAAGTAAACCAGGTGCTACGATGAATTACAGGGAATGATGGGCTTCTACCAAGACTGGGAAGGCATATGAGGAAGGCATATTTAAGCTGAGACCTGAAAAATAAGAAGGAGCATAGCCAGCCCAGTAGAAAACCTTGGAAGAACATTCCAGGCAGAGAAAACAGCACAGGCAAGGAACACAGGGCAGGAAAAAGCTTAGGTGTTCAAGGGGCAGAAGTGATTCAGGTGTGGCTGTCAGGAAGATGAAAAGGGGACAGTGTTAGGATAAGGCTGGGGGAGGTCAGCAGTGACCAGACCTTGGAAGATCTGAAAGGCCAGGGGAAAGCTTTGAAATTTCATTCCAAGTGCAATAGGGAGCTATTGAGGGTCTTAGAGGAATGAGACTACTCAATATTTTTCTAAATTGTTCTTGCTGCTCTGTTAAAATGGATTTGAGGAGGCAATTGCAGACTTAGGGAAAGCAGGCAAAAGCTACTACAATATTCAGGCAAGATATAAAAGGTGGCTTGGCCTGGGGCAGTAGCCTAGGGCAGCAGCAGTGGAGTCAGAGCATGAAGAATAGGCCTGAGATAGATTTGGCAAAAAGAACCAAAAGCACTTGCTGTAGCACTAGATGTGGAGGGGGAGGAAAAGGGAGGAGATGATGCCACCTGGTTTCCTGTCTTTAATGGTGGGTGGGTTATGGGCCCTTTACTGAGATGGGAAGGCCTGCAGAGAGTCATGCTTGGGGAGCGCAGTCAGGGTTCTGTTTCACCCATATTAACTTTTTCATACCCACGATGCCATAAGTCATCAGATGGGTGGCTGGATAGAGAGGTTGGGACTGGAGATAAAATTTGCTACTTAAAATCATGAGAATGAAAATGATATACATTTAAGACCTGTGTTTGTAAATTAATGTTTGATTTTAAAACTTATAAGAAAAAATGAGAGCTTGAGGGGTATGTAAATAGAAGGGACTCAGGGGAGAGGAGCGGGCTGAGAACAGAGCCCGGGGATCCTCCAACATTCAGAGTGAGTGAAGGAGTTGTCCTTAAAGACAAGTAAGGAAGGGCTTTGGTTGGGGTAAAGGGGGGTTGGTAAGGAAGAAAACCAGGAGAAGCCAAGAAAGGATATGGGAGAGAATGATCAAGACCAAGGGAGGTCAAGGAAGACCTACTTGTGGGGGAGTGTAAATCACAGGAGACCTTTACTTGGGTAGTTTCAGTGAATTGGTGGGACCAAAGCCAGGTCAAGTGAGCTGAAGAACCCAGGGACCACAAGTACAGACAGCTCTCTGCAGAAGTTTTGCTGTGAAGGGAAATGGAGAAGTGTGTCTGTAGCTAGGGGAGAATGAGGGATGAAGGAAAAAAGGGGGGCCATAAAATGGAGGGGAGGTGTGGCAAAGCATGTTCTTACACTGTTGTGAATGATCCAGGGGAAAAGTAGCCACTTTTAATACTGGAGCGAGGGGAAGTAACTTGAAGAATGGGGGACAGGGAGCAGACCATCTTGGAACCCTAGTTAGGCATTAGCCTGTGGCAGGAGCCCAGCTAACAAGAGGAAAAGGGAGGGGGGCAAAGATGCAAAACGCAGATGTGGGGCCTTCACTACACACACTTTCAGATGCACGCCTACCCATTCCAGTGACCCCCCTAGACACTTGCCGTTTTGCTGCCTGCTCCAAACACGGACAAGTTACCCACCCCCTCCGCGGATTGGCACGGGATGTGCCACCACCGGCAGACTGTTCAACCAACCTGTGGGCACATCTCACCACAGGTGCCAGCCACGGCGCTTCTCTTATCAGGCCATACCCCGCTTCCTGGTGCAAGCTCCGAGGGGGTCCCCAGGCCCCTCACCGGCTCTACCAGAGCCCCAGCCCCCACCCCTGGGCAGTGGGTGAGTCCCTCCCCCAAATTGAGCATTCGACACTCCCTACCCCTTTCCGAGCCTGACTCTCGCCTAGCCCAGCGCAGCCCGTGAGCCCCTAGTTGGCTCTTCGGAGAGAGCTGCTCCCCACATTGTCCGGGGGACACCCCGAGAAGACCACCTGGACGCCCTTTGGGAGGGCGGCCCAGCCTCTCCCCGTGTCCCAGCCGTCGCCCCGGCGCCTCCTCTTCCCTCCCCAGTGCCCATGCTCTGGGCGGCCCAAGCCGTCGCGGGGCGTCCGCGCCCGGCTTTGTCTGCGCCCACGGAGCGCGCCCGCCGGGCGCCGCGGGCGCTCCCCAGCTGCACGCAGCCCCAGGGTCCTGCCTGCCTTCCACCCTCCCACAGCCCCCCACCTCGGGACCACCGCCACCCGGCCTGACCGCCGCCTCCCACGACGCGAGCGAAGGGGCGCGGCGCCCACCGCCCTCGCCGGCCTCCGGGAATGTCGGGCAACCTGGCCCTCCCGCCCGAGCGCCGCTCCGGCTGCCGGAGCCCCGGGCCGGACGAGCCCTCGGGGCCGCAGCGGGCCCCTCACCCTCCCGCGGCGGACGCAGCTCCAGCCTGCGCTCGAGCGGGGCCGGCGGCCGGGGGTCGGGGAGCCGGGAGCAGCCGCGCGTGGTACCTTTCCCTGCTGAGCCGGGGAAGTGAGTTTGCGACGAGCGGCTCTCCACCTCGGCCTCCTCCGCCTCCCCTTCTCTTCAGCCGCCTGGCTTCCTCCTCCAGCCGCCGCCGGGACCGTAGGGGCCCGAGCCAGCCGCCGCGGCCTGTGTGGGGCCCCGCTCCGCCTAGCGTCCCCGGCCCACCCCTCCCAGTCTGTTCAGGCCCGGCCCCCGCTCCGCCTCGGGGCGGGGACGCGCCGAGCTCCTCCCCCGACCCTCCCGCCGCGGGTGGGGAGGCTGAAGGCTGCGTTGGCAGAGAACCTCAGTGACTCTCCTTGCGGAGGGACCCGGGCCCACGCTCCCCACCTGGGTTCCACGGCCCCCTCCTCAGGCTGGGCGCCGAACGTCCCCACCTGTTCCCAAAAGAAAAGCAGGCAGCCCAGCCTTCCGCGCCCTGTGCTTGGGCGTAACGTGGAGCCGAAGCTGCCTGCCAGGCGATGAGCAGAGCAAGGACGCAGGCCTCAGTTTACCCGCAGAACTCGAAACCCTCCTGTTGAAAGGAAGGGGCGCCTCTCTGTCCTCCCGGAGCTGCCTTCACTCCGGCAGACCCTCCACTGGATCTCAGTTGGGGTCAGAGGGCTCGTCCCCAGGGGGCCACCTCCAACCTCATTTTCTCTGCAACACTACTGCCACCACCACCCCCTCCCATACCTCCTCGCATTAGTCTCGAACCTTCAACTGCAATGGGGAAAGGGGGCATTCAAATCGCTGGAGCCTGTCCCTTCACAGCCACGACCTTGAGCGGAGGTGGCCTCTATAAGAAATATCTTTCACTGGTACCTACTGCCTCGTCCTGAATTTAATAAAACCCGAAGCAACTGTAAGTATGAGGGTCATTTTTTTCCTTAAAAAAAAATCAAAGATTTGGAGGTTATTTGTTTATTCTTTTTCTATTTGAGATTCTGCTCCCCAGTAGTCTTTCATTGTTCTACTTTAAGGGGGGGTAGGGGGCAGTGGTCTCTGACAATTTCATTCTGTTTAACCTGTGAGCATCTCCAGGGCCTCCTGGGGCTGATAGAGATCCAGTCCAACGGGGGCAAGCCTTCTGTGGAAGCTGGGTCCCTGCCTGAACTGTCTTTCAGGCTGAGGAGGGTGCCCCACCTAACCTGGACCCCACAGGGAACCCACCAGGCACCAGTGCAGAGCATAGGTACACATGGGTCCAGAGACCAGGAAGACAGAGGTGTTCCTACAGAAATGGAGTTTGATGCTCCCCTGAAAGAGGGACACTCTTGAGTACAGACTGCAGGCCAGGGACAAGGTGAATTTCAGGTGAGGTTTCTTCTTAACGCAAAGTCCTTGTCATTGCCCAAGCTATTCCCTCCACCTAGAAGCCTTTCTCCCTGCTCCTAACAAACCCCTGTGTCCCCTTGGAGTTAAATGTCAGGTTAAATGTCACACCCTCCTTTGTGAATCCTTCCCTGTCACCAAGGAGAGCAGAATGTTTATAAGTGGGCTCTCAGGATTAGCTTTCTTGGGTTTGGATTCTGCCTCCATGTGGCCTTGAGGAAGTTAATCTGTGTTTCACTTTTCTCATCTGTAAAATGGTCTCTACTCCAAAGACTTGTATTAAACAAGATTAAGATGGATTTGACAGGGCTTCCCTGGTGGCGCAGTGGTTAAGAATCCACCTGCCAATGCAGGGGACACGGGTTCAAGCCCTGGTCCTGGAAGATCCCACATGCCACGGAGCAACTAAGCCCATGTGCCACAACTACTGAGCCTGCCCTCTAGAGCCCATGAGCCGCAACTACTGAAACTCGCATGCCTAGAGCCCGTGCTCTGCAACAAGAGAAGCCACCATAATGAGAAGCCCACGCACCGCAACGAAGAGTAGCCCCTGCTCACCACAGCTAGAGAAAAGCCCGCGCGCAGCAACAAAAGACCCAACACAGCCAAAAATAAAATAAATAAAATAAATTCATTAAAAAAAATCTTACACTCTTTAAAAAAAAAGAAAAAGGTGGACTTGACAAATTACAAATGATGGGAAACTATTTAAATTGACTTGTTGTAAGCAAATAGGAGATGTGCAGGCTCACATAACAGAAGACTCCAATGGTATGACTGATCCAGTACCAAGAAGCTCAAAAAATATCAAGACTTGGTCTTCCTCTTCTCATCTCTCATCTCTGTTCTTTGCAGCAGCAGGATGGCTGCCAGCAGCTCTAGGCTCCATCCTCACAGCCCAAGTCCTCATTTCTTTCAGCTGTCCCAGCAAAAAGCAAAGGTTACACCAAGTTGGCTCTGACTGGGTCACATGTCATTGTTGGGGCCTGAATCACAAGCCCAACCCTGGGGTTGATCCCATCTAAACCACAGGGATGGAGAGTGAGGAAGGGTGAAGTCAGGGCACTGTTTACCATTAGAAGATGAATGGACCCCAAACTGTGTGTCAAGCACACAGTAGGTTCACAAAAAAATATTGGCCATTATTGAAGACTTTCATTATGTTTCAGGGGTGCCCACTACCTTTTGAATATTCTTCTATGTTTGGGAAACTTTCCTGCACCACCTACTTTCAAAGCCAGAAACACTCTTTCCCAATCTCCTGGCATCATCCAACTCCTGCCAACCAGATGCACTATTGCAAATTTTCATATGGAAGTGAGCAAGGTTTGGAGACAGGCATCACCCAGAATCCATTCAGGAGGAGAATGGTACTGGTGGCACCTGGCTTTAGGAACAACAGTGGCAGAAGTGCTGGAGTACCTGCCAAAAAAATGAAGGTGCACGTTTCAGTTGTCTATTGCTGTGTAACAAACCACCCCCAAAACTCAGTGGCTTAAAAGAACAATGATTTCTTCCTTACAATTCTTTGGGTGCACTGGGCCCAGCTAGATTGTTCTTCTGCTGCATTCAGTGTTGACTAGGGACATCAACTGGAAGCTTGTCTGGAGCTGGAACAATCCCAATGGCTTCTCTCTCCGTGTGACCTCTCCAACAGAATATACTAACAACATGGCAGCCTGGCTTCCCAGAGGGTGAAAATGGAAGCTGCCAGGCATCTTAAGACCTAGGCCTTGGGGCTTCCCTGGTGGCGCAGTGGCTGAGAGTCTGCCTGCCAATGCAGGGGACACGGGTTCGTGCCCTGGTCTGGGAAGATCCCACATGCCGCGGAGCAACTGGGCCCATGAGCCGCAATTACTGAGCCTGCGCGTCTGGAGCCTGTGCTCCGCAACAAGAGAAGCCACGATAGTGGGAGGCCCGTGCACCGCGATGAAGAGTGGTCCCCGCTTGCCACAACTAGAGAAAGCCCTCTCACAGAAACGAAGACCCAACACAGCCATAAATAAATAAAAAATAAATTAAAAAAAAAAAAAAGACCTAGGCCTAGAACTACCAATTCATTATTTCTGTCACATTCTATTAGCTAAAGAAAGTCACAAATCCAGCTCAGATTCAAGGGGAGGATAAACTGACTCTACCTCTTGATGGGAGGAAGTGGGGTGTTATATTAGTTTACTAGGGCTGCTGCAACAAAGTCCCACAAACTGGGTGTCTTAATCAATGTATTGTCTCATAGTTGTGGAGGTTGGAAGTCTGAGACCAAGGTGTCAGGGGGGTTGATTCCTTTTATGAGAGAAAGAGAATCTGTTCCATTCCTCTCTCCTAGCTTCTGATGGTTTGGTGTTCCTGGGCTTGTAGATGCAACGCCCCAGTCTCTGCCTTCATTCCTTTGTCTTCACATGAGTTCTTCCAGTGTGCCTATGCCTATCTCTGTGCCCAAATTCCCCCTTATAAAGACACCAATGGACTAGCGCCCACCCTGATGACTTCATTTTAACTTGATTACCTCTGTGAAGACCCTATCTCCAAATAAGGTCGCATTCTGAGGTCCTGTGGATTAGGACTCCAATATATCTCCAACATATCCAAGATGTCTATTGGGAGGGACATAATTCAACCCATAACAAATGTGCATACAGGAATAGAAGGAATCCTTAGGAGCCATCTTTGCAGATAATCTACCACAAAGCAGAAGCCCCAAGAAATACCTATCTCTTATCTTCAAGAACAGATTCCTTGGGTAGGCAGTTTTAACTAGGGCCTGGAACTTTAAATGCTCCTTACAAATCAAGCCACCAGCATCAGCCTTGGGTATAACCTGTTTTCCTGTCCCCCCAAGGGAGACTTTGGAGGCTGATTGGTGCAAAGTGACCTGGAGGTAAGACAGCTCCTCATTGGTTTCTCCCAGAATGACAAAAGGAAGAAGGTCAGGCTCAGGCACCTGACCAGCTGTGAGGCCTTTAGCAAGTTTGCCAGACTCCCTTTTGTCATCCTTTAAATGGGGGTAGTGATAAAAGCCTGTCTCTCAGGGTTATGGTGAAAATTTAAAAGAATAAAGGACGTGAAAACTGATGTCTAAACCATCAGGCCCCCTCTAGATATCAGTAATTATTAACATCAGTCTCTGCCACGTCAGTACAGCTGACTTACACTGCATTTTGAGTTGAAACATTAGTAAAGCGTTAATCATAGACTTCATGTGTGTGGAGAACTTCACAATTTACAAAGTACTTCCACACCCACCATCACAGGGAGTTGGGTCTCCCTGTGTTATGAGAACAGAGCCCTTGAAGAAGGGCTTTAAGAAGTGTATTAGTAACAATAATGCTGCCTGCTATAGCAAGGAGACCCAAAAATACAGTGGTTCGAACATAATAGAAATGTATATCTTACCCACATGATAAAGAAGTGTTCCCATTTCATAATGGCCTTCCTCCACATAGTGATTCAGGGATCTAGGCTCATTTCAACTTGTGTCTTCAGCAACCATTACAGCCTTATAGTCATCTGCACAACGCCAGCAGCAGAGGAAAGCCTTAGCTTGAAAAATGACATTACTTCAACTCACATACCATTAGCCAAAACAAGTCACATAGTCACACCTAAATACAAGGAAGGCTGGGAAATGTGTTCTAGCTGGGAGCCCAGGAAGGGTAGGAAAGTGATTTTTGGTGAACAGCCAGCAGCCTCTTCCATGGGGGAGTTTATAAAGTTCTAGAAGGGATGGGTCACATATTCCCAAGGCAGTATAGTTTCTGGTTGGAGGATGCAGTGAGTTGACGTATGGGCCATAATTCTTCACTTCCCTGTGTAGTATTGTGCTCCCATATTATTGCCATGGACTCAGGGAGGTGGAGTATATTTTCCCACCCACTGATATTGGGCTTGACCGTATGACTTTCTCTGATCAATGAAATGGGGTAGAAGTGGTAGCGTGTCAGTTGTGAGCCTCAGTCTTAAGAGTTCCTGCATGTTTCTACTTCCTTCTTATGCTTTCAACATCTCCATTAGAAATGCTCCCCTGGATAACTACTGCCCTTCATTCTGGGGCCACAAAATGAAGACACAAGAAGCAGACCAGAGCTCAACCCAGCACTTAGAGCCAAACTCCCTAAGGCCATTTATCTTGAGGCGCCTGTCTGATGCAAGCCTGGATAAGCCAGCACCCAGCCAACTTATAGATACATGAGATCAACAGTCACCTCAGTCAACCCACATACACATGAGAAATAAATACTAGTTGTTGTATGCCACCGAGGTTTCACGGTTGTTGCACAGCACTGTTGTGGGAATAGCTGCTGATATAGAAGGACAAATAAAGAGTATCATCGTTCCCCACCCCCAGCCTTTTACGAGTTATGTCAATTCCATCTGATTGACGAAAGAGTTAGAAAACAAGAGAGTACTTGGCTCAAAACCAGGCATGCAGTATATGAATATTGCATCTGAAGTCAAGGCCAAACTGTATACTTTATCTTGTCCTCGCCACACACCCTGACTAGAGTCCTTAGGTTTCTCCTCCAGGACAGGATTCCCTGATCTTCAGCCAACATCCTTGGTCACTGTACATTTGTTCTGATGGAATAATGATGCACTAATAAAAATACACTAACAGACACAGGCAAAGGATACAAGCTCCATTGCTGTAAGTAAGTCTTCAACTTTGTACACCCAGCAGTGGGAGATACTGAGCAGACTCCAATGGAGGGACCAGCACCTGTGGCCTTCAGGTTCCCATTAAAGGAGGCAAGCTGCAGCTAAGACCACCCCATCAAGATGAGGCTCCTGAAAGCAATCTTGAGAAAGAAAAACAGAGCTGGAGGAATCAGGCTCCCTAACTTCAGACTATACTACAAAGCTACAGTAATCAAGACAGTATGGTACTGGCACAAAAACAGAAATATAGATCAATGGAACAGGATAGAAAGCCCAGAGATAAACTCACGCACATATGGCCACCTTATTTTTGATAAAGGAGGCAAGAATATACAATGGAGAAAAGACAGCCTCTTCAATAAGTGGTGCTGGGAAAACTGGACAACTACATGTAAAAGAATGAAATTAGAACACTCCCTAACACCATACACAAACATAAACTCAAAATGGATTAAAGACCTAAATGTAAGGCCAGACACTATAAAACTCTTAGAGGAAAATATAGGCAGAACACTCTATGACATAAATCATAGCAAGATCCTTTTTGACCCACCTCCTAGAGAAATGAAAATAAAAACAAAAATAAACAAATGGGACCTAATGAAACTTAAAAGCTTTTGCACAGCAAAGGAAAACATAAACAAGACGAAAAGACAACTCTCAGAATGGGAGAAAATATTTGCAAATGAAGCAACTGGCAAAGGATTAATCTCCAAAATTTCCAAGCAGCTCATGGCAGCTCAATATCAAAAAAACAAACAACCCAATCCAAAAATGGGCAGAAGGCCTAAATAGACATTTCTACAAAGAAGATATACAGATTGCCAACAAACACATGAAAGGATACTCAACATCACTAATCATTAGAGAAATGCAAATCAAAACTACAATGAGGTATCATCTCACACTGGTCAGAATGGCCACCATCAAAAAATCTACAACCAATAAATGCTGGAGAGGGTGTGGAGAAAAGGGAATCCTCTTGCACTGTTGGTGGGAATGTAAATTGATACAGCCACTATGGAGAACAGTGTGGAGGTTCCTTAAAAAACTAAAAATAGAACTACCATACGACCCAGCAATCCCACTACTGGGCATATACCCTGAGAAAACCATAATTCAAAAAGAATCATGTACCACAATGTTCATTGCAGCTCTATTTACAATAGCCAGGATATGGAAGCAACCTAAGTGTCCATCGACGGATGAATGGGTAAAGAAGATGTGGCACATATATACAATGAAATATTAGTCAGCCATAAAAAGAAACGAAATTGAGTTATTTGTAGTGAGGTGGCTGGACCTAGAGTCTGTCATACAGAGTGAAGTTAAGTCAGAAAGAGAAAAACAAATACCGTACGCTAACACATATATGTGGAATCTAAAAAAAAAAATTGGTTCTGAAGAACCTAGGGGCAGGACAGGAATAAAGACACAGACATAGAGAATGTACTTGAGGACACAGGGAGGGGGAAGGGTAAGCTGGGACGAAGTGAGAGGGTGACATGGACATATATACACTACCAAATGTAAAATAGATAGCTAGTGGGAAGCAGCCACATAGCACAGGGAGATCAGCTTGGTGCTTTGTGACCACCTAGAGTGGTGGGGTAGGAAGGGTGGGAGGAAGACACAAGAGGGAGGAGATATAGGGATATATGTATATGTATAGCTGATTCACTTTGTTATAAAGCACAGACTAATACACCATTGTAAAGCAATTATACTCCAATAAAGATTTTAAAAATAAAAAAAAATTTTTTAATTAAAAAAATAAAAAGATGAGGCTCCTGACAGATCCACTAAAGCAGGTTCTCTCAGACTGCGTACAAAGCACTGGGGGACTCTGTTAAATGCATGTTCTGATTCAGCAGGTCTGGGGTGGGGCCTGAGATTCTGCATTTCTAACCAGCTCCCAGGTGAAGCTGATTCCTCTAATCCTCAGACCAGACTTTGAGTAACAAAGGTCCAAAGCAAAGGTATCAACCTTAGCTGAATAATGGAATAACCTAGGAAGCTTTAAAAAGCACTGACACCTGGGTCCCACCCCTAAAGGTTCTGATGCAGGGGTCTGGGGTGCCACTTGGGCATCCTGATTATTCCAGTGTGTAGCCACTGCTCTGAAAACACCCTCTGCTGTTTTCGGGGGGTTTGTGCCTTCTTGCCTCCTCCCTGCTTTTCTGGAGGCTCTGGCTCTGCTTGCCTGCCTACCCTTTACTTTACCAAGTAAGGGAATTTAATTTTTTTTAACTAAAATGATTCCCATTTTGTGAAAGAAGAGACAATTAAACACCAATCAAAAAGGTAAAATAAGAAGACAAAAATGAAGTCCTTTAAATTGAACAAACATGACCTTGTGAAAGTCCCACCCTCCTGCTCTTCCTTTCCTAGTTCACTGGTACCTGGTGCAAAGAATCCCAGGGCCCCGCGTGCAGCCCAGGGCCTCCTTCTGTCCACCTGGAAAGTTGGCCATTGAGATGAGAAGGCCTTAACAACTCCATAACCAGGTGTAAATAAGTGAAATATATTTGCTTTCTAACCCAATAGTTTAATACCTGTTTTATATCAAAACAAGGATAGAAACATGGAGATGAACTTAAATTTTATGTGAGTTTTTTAGATGAAATCCCAGACTTCAAAGTAATTCAGGGTCTGCTACCAATGGCCTCGGGCTGGAGGTGGGGGCCGACTTTTGGAGGGTTTGGAAGGGTTGCCAGATTTAGCAAATAAAAATTTAGGACACCCAGTTCAATCTGAATTTCAGACAATGAGTCATTTCTTAGTGGAAGCATGGGCCCCAGTCACACAGTAATGAGTGATGGAGTTGTGCCCCTGAACCCATGTCTGTCTGGTTCTTCACCATCATAGTTGGATGCAATCAGGCCAGGACGTAGACCCTGGCAAGTTCCAGATGACCTCAGGAATTCTGCAAAGCATCAAAGGGCATCCACCTAGACTCTAAGCTTATGTGGGTTTTATTTTTTCCTTGGATTTTTTTTGTTTGACCATCTTTGTCTACTTGGGCTCTTGTGCTCAGAGCTTAGCGGTTGGGTCCTAGGCAATCACCTTGAAAACAGAGCACCAAATTCTTGGCCTCGATTCCTCCATGCCTCCACCACCATCTGTCCCCTACACGTCTAGCCTTACTCCCGCCCTTTCCCCACTCGTACCACCAACCCCTAGAAACCCTGTCAATCTCCAGCCTAACCCTGTATAGTAGCCACTGCACAGGATTTGGGGAAACCAAGAAAAACAAAGATGTGTGTCTCAAATCACATGAACTAGTCAAGAGAGGCAGAGCAGAGAGGGGACGTGGTTAAGGGTAAACCATTCTCCAAGCTCTTTGCCGTCTCTGGTCCTAATGCCCTCATATAGAAGTAGGAGCTCTGAGCAAGATGCCTTCTAACATTATCCCCTCTGGGTGCTGCCCTTCTGGCTTCTGAGACCTCCCCCACCCTCCGAAGAGCTGTGCACTGTGCACTCAACTTCAGTCAGGAGATATTTTCTGAGCCCTGAGTCTGTGCCAAGCTCAGTCCAGGTGACTGTCTCACAACATCCCAGACATCAGAGTGGGACAGCCCAGGACCTCATAGCTCAGGTGGGGCAGACTGACCTGGTCACGGCTGAGTGTGTGTGCCTGTGTGTGTCAGCATCCTGGCCCCCACCCCACCCTGCGGGGCTGTGGCAGACAGCGTTGCTGACCACAACGCACTGTGTTGGTGACAAGTAAACAGGATGGGTTGATTGCTGCCTCCATAAGCAGATGCCAGTCACCATCTAAACAGGAAAGAAAACACTCAACCCATGGGGAGGGGAACCTTCACTACTCTCTGTGTTGTAGGAGAGAGGGGAGGAATGGATACAGAAAAACAAAGATGGACAGAGAGGCAGTGAAGGAGACAGAGAGAAGAAAACCAGAGCCAGCATCATAGGCAGTACCAAAACCAAAGTCTTGGGCTGCTGTGTTTCCACCAGCTGCTCTGTGCCCCCAAAGGTGCCCCTACTTGCCAAGCTCCCTTGCATCAGGCCTGCCTCCCCACATCTGACCTCCTGCCCCTCCTCCCATGCAGGCCTCCCCACCCTCCTGCAGGCCCTGATCAGGCTATAGCTTGTCCTAGAAGTCCTCGAGGATAAACCATCTCCAGGGCTCCCTCCCTTTTGCACAGAAAAGTTCCAAAGTGTGTCTGTCTCCAGCCAGATATATTCCTGGAGGACTCATCTTCTCTCCTTTTGGGCCACTGCTGAGTATATTAATATTGTAGGATACTCAATTTCTCCCATTTTCAAATAGGGACACTGAGCCCTTTGTTGGTCCACCCAGGGCCACCAGAAAATGAACAAATTTAGCCTCCTGCATTTTAGCCCTTCATGTCCTATCCTCTTTCCTGGTCCACTTATCCCTGATCTTTCTTGGCCTGCCTCCCCAGGTCTCTGTATCTTAATAGGAGCACCCAGGGCTGGTGACTCAGGTAGGTGGAGGCTGGGGCTGCCAACTTCCTGGGAGGAGCACTTACCCATCAAACAGACCATCCTCTGAGTCACTGGGAGGACTGGGAGATCCTGGAGGTTGGCAGAGACTGACTCATCCTTGTCTTTATTTAGTGGAGGAGGAAAAGGCCTCACACATAGGAGAATGGCCAGTTCATCATTGTTTCCCCACAGACTTGAACCCTGGAATTGAGCCATGTGGAAAGGTGGAGCAGGTCCCTGTGACAACCCTGGAAGACATGATCTGGAGAGAGAAAGGAGAGTCTAGGGTCCTTTCAAAACACTGTGGCAGGAGCAAAGATCAAGATACACAAAACATTCAAATTCAGACTCAGAAAAATAAAAAGTACATTTGAAGGATGTGTTTGCCTTGTGAAATAATCTTTCATCAGAAAGATCAGAGCTCCCTTAAACAGCATTCTGTTCTTGGCAATTCCCAGGGTTTGTTTATAGATCTGTCACTCGTTAAGAGAGAAGACACTCCGGAACTCACAGCACTAGGAACTTCTGCCCCAGAGAACGGTAGCCATTCTCACCTACAAGTTGCAGATCATCCCCAGTGCCCTCAAGTTCCTTCACTCTAGTTCAGAGCTTCTCAAACTTTCAGAATCACCTGGAAAGCCTGTGAAAAACACAGATGGCTGGGCTCTACCCCAGAGTTTCCGATTCAATAGGTTTGGGGTGGTGCCTGATCACCAATAGGTTTTGCATTTTTAAGAAGTTCCCAGGTGAGTCTCATTCTGCTGATTCATGAAGCACACTTTGAGAATAACTGATTGAGTTAGCTGCACCTGCCTGCACTGTCTGTACACACCCCAGAGAACTTGGATAGCTAGTGCTGCTGGGAAAGTCACTCAGGCTAGACACTGGTCTCCCTTTACATCCAGGGCCACAGGGCACTCTGCATTGCCTGCTGGGCACACTGCACTTCCTGTGCATATTGCCTCTCCCACTCTCTGCTATGACTGGTTCACACCTTCTCCTCTGTCTTCAAACCTCCAACACCCCCTCGTGTGCCCAGCCCACCTAGTGAAGAAACAGACACAAACCTCTTCATCACTTCACTCTTCATTGAGGAAGCAGATGCCATCCTCTTCCCACCACTAAATCATCAGACCCACCCCGCTCAGGGCCCACTCTCTTTGCCCAGCCTGCTCAGACACAGAGGAGGTCCTGCACACATCAAAAACCATTCACATCACTTGTGTCCCTCCTCCTTTAGTTCTCCCTCATCTCCTACTTCTTCCCTCACTTTCTCTCTTATGGGAATAGTGGACCATTCCCACAAGCATACAGACATCTTCCAGCGTTTCTCATCTTTAAAAAAAAGGAGGGGGGGATGAAGGGCTTTCCTAGACCTCTGTATCTGCCCCCAGCTACCACCACATTCCTCACCTAATATTCAAAGCAAAACTTCTTCAAGGTATTATGGATGATTCCCATCACCACTTCCTCCCTTCTCAACCCACTTTAGTCTGCTTTCCTTCCTTTGCACTCTGCTGAAACCCCAACGACTCCCTCATTCCCAAATCCTGTGGTCCTCACTCAATCTCTCAGAAATATTCAAGATTGCTGACTACTGCCTCCAGCTGAGATTTTCAGCTCTTGGCTTCTTTGGTCTCACCCTCCCCTGGTTTTCCTCCTACTTCACTGGATGTGCCTCCTGAGTGCTGGAAGGCTCTAGTCTTGGAACTGACCACCTTCCCTTCCCTACACTCTTTCTAGCCCCATGGCTCCAACATGGTGTCTGCTAAATCTGCATCTATAGCCCATGATCACTTCTCCCATGCCTGGATTTTTGTCCAACTACCTTGAGCATCTCAAACTCAACATACCCAAAATAAAACACTTGATTTCCCCCGCGCAACTAGTGTGTGTGTGTGAGAAAATATACATAACATAAAATGTACCATTTTAACCATTTTTAAGTGTACAATTCAGTGGCATTAAGTATATTTACAATGTTGTATAACCACACCACTATGCATTTCCAGAACTTTTTCATCATCCCAAACAGTTCAATAAAAACTTCCCTTCTCCCCTCCCCAACCCTCCCACTCTCACCTTAGTCCCTGGTAACCACTATTCTCCTGTTTCTATGAACTTAACTATTATTAGATATCTCATATAAGTGGAATCATGTAATATTTCTGTCTGCCTGCCCAACTTTTTTCTCCCTCAAGTGCTACTATCCCCCAGTTGCCCAATACTTCAGAGCAAATAAGTTTCTGAGCTGCTGTTCTTCAACTTTATTTTTTCAGTTATTTCTGTTTTGTTGTTTAAAATTTTTAAATATGGAAAATAAAATAGCCAAAAAAGACATAACACCATGCTCCTACTTCTCAGATTTAATCATTGTTAACATTTTATGCCAGTTGCTTTAGCATTTTTAAATACAAGAAATAAAGCATTACAATTCTTAATCCCACCACCGGAGTCAACAATAGATAAATTAAATATGCATCATTTAGCCAATTTTTATAGTGTACACTTATACTATATTTCACCTAATCTGAGCCACCATCAGTTGTAAGTTGTTTAAAAAGAAAAACGGCACCAATTAAACTACGAAACAATATGTTCTAATCTTAGATTTTATTTTATCAAATGTATTGAAAGAACTCCTTTAGACGTATTTAGACATATATATTTCATCAAACCATATTTCATCAAATCTAAAATGCCATCTATTTTAAGATGTGTCCTGATTCAGAGATTTTTTTAATGTGTGTCTTAGAACCAATGAATAAATTTCAAGCGAAGTAAAATTGGTTATTCCTAAAACTTCACAACTAAAGTTCAACTCTTCTGCATCACTTTTTTAAAAATTAATAGAGTTTCTAAAACAGTTTTAAGTTTACAGAAAAAGTTAACCAAAAAGTACAGAGTTCTTATATACCCCTTCACCCTTTCTCGTAATGTTCCCAGTATTTAACATCTTGCATTATGGTGGTACATTTATTATAATTGATGAGCCAATATCGATGCATCATTATTAACTGAAGCCCATAGTTTACATTAGGGTTCACTCTTGGTGTTGTACATTTTATGGGCTTGACCGATGTATAATGACATGCATCTACCATTACGGAATCATACAGAAAAATAGTCTCACTGCCCTAAAAATTCCCTGTGCTCCACCAATTCACCTCTCTCTCCTCCCAAGCCCCTGGCAACCACTGATCGTTTTACTGTCTCCATAGTTTTGCCTTTTCCAGAATGTTATATAGTTGGAATCATACAGTATGTAACCTTTTCAGATTGACTTCTTCCATTTAGCCTTAAATGGTTAATTAGACCTCATGTAATCTTGAAACACCAAAGCATGCCAGTGTCTGGTCATACCACCAAGTCATTATACTTTTATCGGAGCTTATTCTACTTTTTAATTATTTTAAAAATTATTTTTTGGACTTCCCTGGCGGTCAAGCGGTTAAAACTATGCGCTTCCAATGCAGGGGGTGCAGGTTCGATTCCTGGTCAGGGAACTATGATCCCGCATGCTGTGTGGCACGGCCAAAAATTTTTTTTAAATAAATAAATAAAAGTATTTTTCATACTACAATGCAAATGCCCTCACATGAATAGAAGAAACAACTTGAGGTGGAGGAGAGAAAGGTCAGATGTGTTCATCTAATCCAATTCTGCTTGGTACAGTAGGTGGGAAAGTCAGCTGCTAAAAGAAGAGAGAAGGCCAGTGGAAGTGATTCTGGAAATTTGACAGGACAACGACCAATGTTTTGGGGGGGTTGTGGGGTGTGTGTGTGTGTGTGTTTGAGAGAGAGAGAGAGAGAGAGAGAGAGAGAGAGAGAGAGATGAACAGCATTTATTTCCATGTCAAAGAGAGGGAGATTGTAAAATACCCTGAGGAGGCCTGCATTTTTTCCTCTTTTTTTTAAGGTTATAAATTCCATATAGGAATGCTCACTCTTTTTCATGTGCAGTTTTGCAAGATTTGCAAAACTCACTACAGTTATGTTATTTCCACCACAATCAACAGATAAAACAGTTTCCCCACACCCTTTGGTAGTCAAACCCTTCCCCTTGTCCCGCCTCTGGAATCCACTGATCTGTTTTCTGTCCCTATAGCTTTGCCTCTTCTGGAAAAAAATGGAATCATACAGCAGGTAGCCTTTGAGACTGGCTTTTTTTCCTTAGCCTAATGCATATAACATTCATCCATGTTGTGTATATTCGTAGTTCATTCCTTTTTATTGCTGAGTAGTATTCCATTATATGGCTATATCACAGTATATCCACTCACTAGTTGATGGACATTTTGGTTATTTCTTGTTTGGGAGATTATGAATAAAACATTTCCATATATATTTATGTGTGAACAGATTTATCCAGTATTGCATAAATCCCTAGGAGTTGGATTGCTGGGTCATAGGGTAGGTATTTAGTTACAGATCATTGTAGTTTTAATTTGCATTTCCATAATGACTAAAGATGTTGAGTATCTTCTAATGTGCATTTTTATCATCTCTACATTTTCTTTTGTGAAGTGTCTGTTCAAATCCTTTGCCCATTTTTTATTGGGTTGTTTGTTTTATCATTGAATTGAGAGCTCCTTTAAGATTTCATTTTTTTAAACAGTAAAAAAGCCTTGAAATGATTCCATAATGTGTTTCCTTTAAGCCATATTTTTCTCTCTCTGGTTTCCATCACAAATTTCAAAATAAAGGTAGTCATAATCTTTCTGATGGCAGCAAATACTCTGGCCTTGAAATGACTTTCTCTCAACCCCCTAAACGCATTTGGTAGCAGTGGTTTTATTTTCCATTTCAGAAGCTCCTAAGAATTGGGCAAGTGGGAAAGCCATAACAAGAGAGTGCATATGATATTGGGAAGTGAATACAATGGAAAAACACATGAGCACATTTACTTTTTTTCTCTTCATCTATTTTTTGCATCTCAACCCTTTCATCTGAGTTCATTTTCCTTCTACCTAAGGTACTGACTGAACAATCTTTAGTAAAGTTCTGCTGGGGATAAACTCATAATTTAGATGTTCTGTTTTATGGAAGTGACTTTGTTTCACCTTTCTTGAAAGATGTTTTAGCTGGGTATAGAATTCTATGGGGTTTTTTTCCCCAACACATTGAAAATATCATTCCACTTTCTTCTCACTTCTATTGCCAGCTAACTAAAAGTAATCTTTCTCTTTTCTTTTTCTCTCTGGCTGCTCTTAAGATTTTTCTCTGTGTCTTTGGTTCTCTGTAGCATCACTATGATGTATCTAAGTGAAGATTTCTTTTTATGTAGACTGTTTGGAACTAAGCTTCTTAAATCAGTGGATAGATATCTTTCAGTAGTTTCAGAAATTTTTCAGCTATTGTCTCTTCAAATATTGCCTCTGTCCCCATCTTCTATCTCGGTCTTCAACTTCAGGAACTCTGATTAAATATATATTAGAACTTCTCACTGTGTTCTCTCAGTCTCTGGCCCTCTCATCTATATTTTCATTGTTTTCATCTCTTAAGCTTATTATATCACTGTTCAAATAAATGCCCACAAAATGCATCAAGACTAAAGTACTAAGTGGATTGGTTGCCCACGGCTCCTCTATATCTATTCTAGATGGCTTTTAGCTCATCCTCCATTGGTCCAGCCAGCATCCTTCCATTATTTTATGCATCTTTGGAGATAATATCCTCAGAAATTGCTTTATAATTTAAAATTAGGGTGACCCAGTTTACTTGCTATCCTTAAAGAGGAGTCCATAACTCTCTCTTTTACTCTCTGAAGTATTCTATTTTGGAAATTTACATATCTAAACACCTTATTCACATTAAGTATATTGGTATCTTTTGCTTAGCAGCAGCTACATATAACATCACAATGATTTCCTTGTTTTGGTAACCTATGCTTATGATATTAATTTCTTTAGTACTTTTAGAATTGACAATACAGTTTTGAGTATTTAAAGAATGTGTGATATTGTCATCATTCTCTATTTGCCTAAATTCATAGTTTCATCTTTTTTTCCCAACTGAATCACATAACCAGAAATTAAACAGCTTCTGTTCAAAGCAGAAAGCTTCTGGGAAACTAATTTTCAAAGCTTTAGCAACAATTTCCACATGACACTTCAGTCATACCAGCTTCTCACTGTTTTGAAACGTCTTTCATCCAATTTGAGGGGTTTGGGAATTTCTCCTGCCTTTCATTACATTGCTTGGTGAGTGACAGGCAAGCTTTTTAGTCATAACACAGCTTCATCTGCTTATGGATATCTTCATTTTATTTCATAAAATCCCTGGTTGTTGTTCTGCAAAAAAAAAAAAAGAATTATGATAATTGCTTCAGCATCATTTAGATGCTTTTGTCTGCTGCTCTCTTTCTGCACATAGAATGTACACAACTTTTTATTTCAATGCTGAGTTAATATAATATTGTTAGGCAATGTAAAATGGACATTAACTTCCACACATGATGTGCCAACATGCACGTCACTCAAGTGAAATGATGGCAATAGGAATAATGATGCCCAAATTCATCCATGTTCAGGCAATGACAACTTCATCATGACTTCCACCTGGCCAAAAGCGATCACAACCTACCTTCAATTGTGAAATGCATCCCAATAACAGAAATGTTAAAATGTGAAAAAAAAGGTACATCTTAGAATTGATGCAATATGATGAAACAAAATTTGATAGCATTATAAGAAGAAATTGACAAATCAATCATCTTAGGGTAAATTTTTAACAAACTTCTTTCAATGATTGAGAAAAAAGTAGATTAAACATTTTTAAGGAATATAGATGATTTGAAGAATAGTATTAGTAAGCTGGCTCTAAGGCATACGTAGAACCTAGCACCCAACAAGAGGTAAAAAAGCACCATTCTTCTCAAGCACATATACAATATTTACAAAAAAATTGACCACAGAATAAAGCATTTCACAACTAATGGCAAAGAATGAGTATCATAAATGTTCTCTTAATACAAAGCAATTAATTTATAAATCTGACAAAGAGATAACTAAAAACCACATTTATAAATTATTTTCAACTCGTTTCTAAATCAGTTATAGATAAAATAAATTTAGTATAAAATCATATAGTGGTACAAATATGAAATAATAAAAATGTTACCTATACATTATTGGATGTAGTAGCTGCTGTTGGTGGTGCCCCTTTAACAGGTCAACGTGTCCATCTCCAGCGTCTATGAGTATCCTGCTAGCAGCTCAGGTCTGCCCCTTATCCAGTGAATTGCCCTCACTCAGTTCATGGGAGCTATCTCACCTGGGAGATTATGCCCCCATCTACCACTCCCACCAGCAGTCTGTAGACAATCACTGACTCAAGTAGGAGTACAAATGTCCAGCCCACTTGCTTCAAGGTGGTAACAGTTCTATGGCCAGGCGTGCTCTAGAGCTCCCCATATATCAGGCCCAAGTAGACCAGCTGAGCCCACATCCTTGCTTACCTCATTCCTCTACTTTATCCAGTTTCCCTCAGCTCCGTTATTCTTAGAGCCTTCTCTCAATAAACTGTGTACACAAGAATCCCTATCTTAGGCTCTACTTCTAGGAAACATGGCATAAGATTGATATATAACCATAAATGATAATATTAGAAAAGGGGAAAGGCTGAAAATTGGGTTTTTTTAGTTGAAGTATAGTTGATGCACAATATTATATAAGTTACAGGTGTACAATACAGTGTTTCACAATTTTTAAAGTTTATGCTTCATTTGTAGTTATTATAAAATATTGGCTATATTCCCTGTGTTGTACAATATATCCTTATAGTTTATTTAATACACATAATAGTTTTTTACCTTTTAATCCCCTGCCCCTATATTGCCCCTCCTCCCTTTCCTCTCCCCACTGGTAACCACTAATTTTTTCTCTGTATCTGTGAGTCTGTTTCTTTTTTGTTATATTCACTAGTTTGTTGTGTTTCTTAGATTCCACATATAGAAAGGTTGAAAATTGTTGAGTTAATCAGCCAACATTAGACAAGAGGAAAAGAATAATAGAATAAATCTGAAGAAAGAAGAAGGAATGAAATAATAAAATTAAGGAATTAAATACATATACAATATATAAGAAAAAGGCACAACTTAATATTAAAAATGAAAAAAGGTGCATAATGATAGAAAAAACAGAAATTTAAACTATAAACAACTATGTATAACTTCATATAAACTATGAAGAACTTTTTGTTAGTAAACATGGTTGAAAACTTAGATGAAATGGGTGACATTCTCATTTTATATCTATCCAAAACTGACTCAAGAAGAAATAGAAAAGCTAAATAATTTGATAACCATTTGAAAAATGTAGTCAAAAGTTTAAAAATCTACCCATTAGAAAATAGTCTCTGATGATTTTATAGTCAGTTTCTTTTTTTTTTTTTTAAGCACTTTTTTATTTTTTTATTTTTTTAATTAATTTATTTATTTTTAGCTGTGTTGGGTCTTCGTTTCTGTGTGAGGGCTTTCTCTAATTGTGGCAAGCTGGGGCCACTCTTCATTGCAGTGCGCGGGCCTCTCACTATTGCGGCCTCTCTTGTTGCGGAGCACAGGCTCCAGATGCGCAGGCTCAGTAGTTGTGGCTCACGGGCCCAGTTGCTCCGCGGCATGTGGGATCTTCCCAGACCAGGACTCAAACCCGTGTCCCCTGCATTGGCAGGCAGACTCTCAACCACTGCGCCACCAGGGAAGCCCTATAGGCAGTTTCTTCAAAGCATTCAAGGGACAGATCATTCCAATCTCATGAAAATTGTTCCAGAAAATAAGAAGAGAACATGCCCCAATTCATTTTATGAGGTTAGAAAATCCTTGATGCCCAAATCAAACAAGAATGAAATGAGAAAGAAATATCACAGACCAATATCTCTCATAAGCATAGATATAAAAATTCAAAATAAAATTCTACAAACTGTATCCAGCAAAGTATTTAAAGCAACAATACATCATACCCTAGTTAGATTTACCTCCAGAATTCAGAAATGGTTAAACATTAAAATGTATTAAATATTCACCACGTTACTAAATTTTTAAAATGCATAAGATTATCTCAAATTTAAAGAAATTTAATTCACACCCATTAAAAATAAAAATTCTTAGTTATCTAAAAACAGAATGTTGATTCTTCCAACCCAAGAACATGGTTTATCTCTCCATCTGTTTGTAACATCTTTAATTTCTTTCATCAGTGTCTTATAGTTTTCTGCATACAGGTCTTTTGTCTCCTTAGGTAGGTTTATTCCTGGGTATTTTATTCTTTTTGTTGCAATGGTAAATGAGAGTGTTTCCTTAATTTCTCTTTCAGATTTTTCTTCGTTAGTGTATAGTAATGCTGCTCAATATCAAAAAAACAGGTGGCTTCCCTGGTGGCGCAGTGGTTGAGAATCTGCCTGCCAGTGCAGGGGACACGGGTTCATGCGCCGGTCTGGGAAGATCCCACATGCTGCGGAGCAACTAGGCCCGTGAGCCACAACTACTGAGCCTGCACGTCTGGAGCCTGTGCTCCGCAACAAGAGAGGCCGCGACAGTGAGAGGCCCACGCACCGCGATGAAGAGTGGCCCCCACTCGCCACAACTAGAGAAAGCCCTCGCACAGAAACGATGACCCAACACAGCCAAAAATAAATATAAATAAATTTTTTAAAAAAACCCAATCCAAAAACGGGCAGAAGACCTAAACAGACATTTCTACAAAGAAGATATACAGATTGCCAACAAGCACATGAAAGGATACTCAACATCACTAATCATTAGAGAAATGCAAATCAAAACTACGATGAGGTATCACCTCACACTGGTCAGAATGGCCATCATCAAAAAATCTACAGCCAATAAATGCTGGAGAGGGTGTGGAGAAAAGGGAACCCTCTTGCACTGTTGGTGGGAATGTAAATTGATACAGCCACTATGGAGGACAGTGTGGAGGTTCCTTAAAAAATGAAAACTAGAACTACCATATGACCCAGCAATCCCACTACTGGGCATATACCCTGAGAAAACCTTAATTCAAAAAGAGTCATGCACCACAATGTTCATTGCAGCACTATTTATAATAGCCAGGACATGGAAGCAACGTAAGTGTCCATCGACAGATGAATGGGTAAAGAAGATGTGGCACATATAAATAATGGAATATTACTCAGCCATAAAAAGAAACGAAATTGAGTTATTTGTAGTGAGGTGGATGGATCTAGAGTCTGTCCTACAGGGTGAAGTAAGTCAGAAAGAGAAAAACAAATACCATATACTAACACATATATATGGAATCTAAAAAAAGAAAAAAAATGGTTCTGAAGAACCTAGGGGCAGGACAGGAATAAAGACGTGGATGTAGAGAATGGACTCGAGGACAAGGGGAGGGGGAAGGATAAGCTGGGATGAAGTGAGAGAGTGGCATTGACATATATACACTACCAAATGTAAAATAGATAGCTAGTGGGAAGCAGCCACATAGCACAGGGAGATCAGCTCGGTGCTTTGTGACCACCTAGAGAGGTGGGATAGGGAGGGTGGAAGGGAGACGCAAGAAGGAGGAGATATGGGGATATAAGTATACGTGTGGTTGATTCACTTTGTTATTCAGCAGAAACTAACACACCATTGTAAAACAATTATACTCCAATAAAGATGTTAAAAAATAAATAAATAAACAGAATGGAACTACCTAAACCTGGTAAAAGATATTTACCAAAATCCTTTTTAAAAAATCATATTTAATGGAGAAACATTAAATTTTTACCCTTAAAATTCTAGAATAAGACAAGAAAACCCACAGTCACTGCTTCTATTCACCTGGTACAGGAAGTCCTGGCCAGCCTCCTTCAAAAAGTTCAGGAAAACTAACTCCACATAGAAATAAGCAATAGAAAATTATCAAGGCCAAATCCCATACAGTGTTATTACTTTAAAAAGAGAGGAAAAGGAGCAAAGTAACATCCCTACAGATAATGAACATGAGCCAGAAGGACGTGGCCACAAAGCAGATTTCAAAATGTAATGTACTATACCAAAATGAGCTAAAAGATAATGAGAAGATCATATAAGATAGGAATAGCAACATAAATCAGAATGGAAAAACTTAGAAATAAGCTGAGAGCGCTCAAGAGAGAATTTGAAATAAAATATCATCTCAGAATTGAAGATTAAACTAGAATGAACACAAGTAAACTTCGTTTTAACAGTACAGCCAGAGAATGATATGCATCACTTCCACAAATATCCCATTGGCCTGGATACATGGCCACATCTAGCTGCTGGGGAATCTGGGAAGTGGGGTCTTAGATGAGCAATCAAGTGCCTAGCAAAAACTTCTACTTCTACTGCCATAAAATAAAAGGAAAATAGAGAATATGGGGTACAATGTAGTAATCTTTCTAAGTGCCCACCACTTTGGCCATGTAAACCCTTCTGCCCATACATGGAAAAACCTTTGCCCCTCCCCAAGGAAGATGACCCCGAAGTCCTATCCAATGAATGATTCCAGCTCAAAGTCCAGGTCTAGGGGATATGTGCTGCTTTCCCCATCAGATCTGGATAAATTTCTCTCCATTCAGTGACCTATAAAATAAAAGACAAATCATCCAGCCCCACCACACATGGTGATGTATACAGTGCTGAAGTAGAGATAGGATAATTGCAACAAAAACTCTCATTTGAAAAATGGGAGAATGGGAAACCTGCTCAGCAGTCAGTGGTCTAAGCTATGATCAAGCCGCACTTGGTGGACAGGAGTTGTGAAATTTCTGCCCTGAGTTTCTCGGCTGGCTCACTTGGCTCTGCACTTTTCCTCTTTGGCCTTGGAATTGCCACTTGGAGATTAATTTTTCTCCATTTTAAAATGGGCTTTGGGACTTCCCTGGCGGTCCAGTGGTTAGGACTCTACGTTCCCAATGCAGGGGGCATGAGTTCAATCCCTGGTCAGGGAACTAAGATCCTGCATGCTGCACAGAGTGGCCTAAATAAATAAATAATGAAACGGACTTTGAAGCATGTGCCCTCCCTGGGTTCTGCATACCTTTCACAACTGGCTTCTGACTGGTGCAGCAGGTCTGGTGTTGCTTTACGGGTTGCAGATAAGGCTTGGAGTTTCTTTAGCAGTCCAGTCCCATCAAACCTTTAGAAGCCTTCAGGTGTATATTTATCCACACTCAATTTGATGTTAAACTTACCCAAATAACAACGTTTTATCTTTCTCTTTTTTATTTTTACATTTGAAAACTCTTGACTTTTATTCGTTGGCCTCTGTATTCTGACATCCTCCGTTATTTAGCTTAATGGAAGCTCCCTAAGGCCTATGAAACAATAGACTTGGATTTTTCAATGTGTGTGTTTGTTTCAACACCACCCAGCAATTCTTCAATTCGTGGGGGACACTCACTGAGTGTCCTACAATTCAACTCAATTCTGACACTATCTACCTGGAGATAACGTCAGATCCCACAGGTTAAGGGCTCAGTCCCACAACACTGCCCCCTTCCCACTTCAGATACCAACTGCTGCAAGTCCAGGTTGTCACCTGTGCTTCTGACTGACTGGCTATAGATCAGAGGTTCTCACAACCCCTTTCTTTGATCTGATTAAGTTCTTGCTTGCAGAATGCATGGAAATATTTTATTTACTATATTACTGGTTTATTATAAAAAGATATAACTCCAGAACAGCCAGACAGAAGAGGTGCGTAGTGCAAGGTATGGAGAAAGGGTGAGGAGCTTCCATGCCCTATCCAGGCATGCCACTCTCCCCATCTCCACAGGTGATTGGATAAATCATTGGCTATTAGTGATTGAACTCAATCTCCAGCCCCTCTCCCCTCTCTGGAAGTCAGGGGGGATGGGACTGAAAGTTGGTTGCCCTGGAAACCAGCTCCTCCATCCTTAGGGGCTTTCCAAAAGTCACCTCATTAACATAAACTCAGGTGAGGTTGAAAGGGGTTTGTTATGAATATCAAGACACTTTTATTGCTCTTATCACTTAAGAAATCCCAAGGGTTTTCAAAGCTTTATAACCAGAAACCAGGGAGAAAGACCAAATATATACTTTCCATGATAAATCACAATATCACAGATGTGAAGGCAACAGCTATATTCTGATCTTTGCTGCAAGACAGATGTTCATTGTACAGCCAAGAACCCTTCCTATAAATGCTTGAGAAAGCCTTGGGGTCCCAGTCTTAACACTTGCTTAGAATGTCTTTTCAAAGCCACCTCCTTTAAATACCCATGTTCTGGGATGGTTTACCTTGAGGATCCTTATGCTGGGATCACCCTGTTATGCCAGGTAGCCCTTGGGGAAGGACCTAAACAATCCTCTTTGCCTCTTGTGTGTGGCTACATCTGGTACAAAAAGACTAGTTCCTTTGACCCACCACCTCACAGGCTGCAGTTACTTCCCAAACACAGTCACATTTCCATTTAGATCTCAGACAGTCAGTTCGAGGCACAGTCTTTCACAGATCAACTTTCTTCGGTGAATCAGATGCCAGTCTGCTATGTCCTGTAAGCTCCAGGGGCACATATCAAGTTTTCTGAGTGGTGCAATCGAAGACCCTCTCATTTGACTCTAGATAAATGAGAGCACCCCCTACCTCAGCCCAAGGGAGATAGACCCATAGCACTCATTTCAACTCTCTTTCTCTGTCTCGCCAACCTCTTTTATGGGCCAGAGAGGGAAGGGTCATCTAAGGTTCCTAAAGCTGGTTTTAGAGACACTCTTTCCACATCCTGCATAGATGGTCGAACAGGACTTCCTCTTGGTGTGGAGGTTGGGATGGTGCCACCTATTCTCTTAGGACCGCAGCTGAAATCAAGGCACAAAGAGTCCAATCTTGCCATATGCATTTAACATCCTGCCATATTCAAGGGTGACAAACAACCAGCAGAAACTTCCAAACGTCAAGGATATTTTTTGACTGGAACATAAGGCTAAATTAAGCACTTCCTCTGTGGGAGGGAATGGGGTTTTTTTGGGGGGTGGGGGGTGGCTGATGACTTAATTCCAACTCTTTTTCATGAATGAATAAATAAATAAATAAAAAGAATTCACCAGGAACATCCTCACTGCTCGGAAATTCCACAGTAAACTCAGCTCCCAACACCATTTCCTGTTGCAGACGGAAGATGGGTTCCGTTCCAGAGATTCTGGGCCCAGCCTTGGCTGGTTTCCCTGGATGGTGTGTTTATTTGGCAGTTACCACCATCCTCCTCCATTCCTAGGTCCCATCACAGCTTTGCTCCCACTAGCTGGATACTGAGGAACAATGGAGAATGGGAGACCCCATTTCAAAGAGCTTTCCCTTCCTCCATCCACCCATCCACTGCTTCCAATTCCTTCCTTTTGCTCACAAAGCATACCCTCATTGGTATCTCCCTGCCTTGGGTTCTGCTTATCACCCAAGTCCCTGGAATCTTTCTGCCCTTATCACTCTATTGATACTGTCCTTCAATGATATCGTCTTCCGTGGACCTTTGTACATCCTCATCTGTCTTACCCTCTTGGGATCATTTGGCTCACTAACCATTTCATCCTCCTTTGGTAGTGTTGTTGGTTTCTTTGGCACCAGGTCCTGGCTTTCCTCTCACTTCTCTGGCCACACCTCAGTCTTATTCTGACTAACTCTTAAATGTGACAGTTCCTCCAGGTTTGGGGCTCAGCTCACTTCTCCTCTCAAGCCACACTCATTTCCTAGGTCTGGTGTCATTTGCCATGCATACAGTGAAGCCCCACAAGTCTGTATCCTGGGTCTAGATGAGTCCCCTGACCTTTCATATAAACTCCCAACTATCAGATGTCTCCACTTGGATAAGCCTCAGGAAATTCAAACAAAACACGTGAGAAAGGAAGCTCATTTCCCCCATCCAGCCATAAAATCTTATTTCTTTTTTCAAATTACCTGACTCATTGAAGGCACCAGTGTTGGTCCAGTTGCTCAAGCCAGAAATTCGGCTGCTTTATCCAGTTTTGACTTATCTCCCTGCTCATCCTCCCACATATACTCAATAACCAAACTCTGCTGATTGTAACCCCTTAAGAACCCTAATATCCATCTACTCAAGTTACACTGTGATTGTCTTCTAGATTACTGCCATAGCTCCCAAATAGTCCCTGTTTTTCTCCAATCCATTCTCCATTCAGTGATTCATTTGTTCAAACAATATTTCTTAGAGCAGAGAAATTTATGTGGGCAGAGAAATTTTCCTGACATGAAAATCTAACCGAGGCACCTTCTACCAATCCTGATCTGCCCCGGCTCCACTTGCTCCCGTGTACCCTTCAGCTCCCGGGTCAGATACCATCTGCCTCTCTGAAATGCCTTTTCTGGCCACCCCCAGCCTCAGGGAGGCACACCTCCTCTACCTCCAAGAGCGCCGAGTCCCAGTGCCTCCCTCAGCCCCCCATACTGCAGAGTTACCTGTTCCGTGCCCCCAACACCTGCACTGCAGGCTCCCTGAGAGCAGGACTGTGTCTTGGTCTGAACTGTTCTACTCACGAAATGTAGAATGAACAGTGATACAACAAAAGAGGAGAGTAAGTGATAATGTCAGGGAGGTGGGGTTTGCAATAGACCCTGAATCTGCAGACAGTCTGGGCAGGTGAAGCCATGCAGGGAAATATTCCGTGGAGGAAAGTGGCCCAGGAGAGAGGGCCGACAGTGACTAAGCTGGATTGCAGGACCTTCCACAAGAAACTGACCTGGATTCTCAGGAATCTTTACTCTTAGTAGATGCATTCAAAAGTGTTTAGAAGTGAAATATCATGATATCTGCAATTTACTTACAAATTATTTTAGAATGTTTTCATTGCCTTCAGAATGCTTCAGGAAAAAAGTATATGTTTTAATATATATAAATATATCAAATATGAAAATATATTGAATCTAGGTGGTGGGGTATATTGAAAATTTATATAGGTGTTTGTCATACTGTTCTTTCCATTTTTTTCTGTATGCCAAGAAATTTTCATAATACAAAGTTGAGGAAATACAAGCTTTCCATTGATGATGTGGGTGGAGAGGAAGCTGACACTCAAAGAATAGGTGTTTATAATTATTCTTATGGTTTCATTTTTAATTATTATACACATAATTCATGTCAATTGTAGAAAGTTTCAAAAATGCAAATAAACACAAATACATCAAACAGAAACCACCCATAATCACAGCTCCCAAGGGGAAAAATGCTGTAAATGTTTTACTATATTACCATAATTACCCAGGTTTTACTGTTGTGGCTCCCAAACAGCAAAAACAGCAAACAACAGGAGTCAGAACCCCATACCCCTGAAGTGCCAAAACAGGGAGGTGGCTAGAACTTAGACAGGTCATCCCACTGTCCTGTCCAGTGCCACCTTCTGTTGCTCCCAATAGGCTCCAAGAGGGTAGCAGATGAGATCATTTGTGAGGCCTGAGGCAGAAAATTGGGACTAAGGGAGAGATGGACACCTTCTCAGGGAGTGATAAAGTCTCTGGCCTTGGTTACTATCTCTCAGTACTGGAACCCAAGTCCCAGTCTCACACATGCAAACACATCTCTGTGTACACAATATGCAAACATACCCCTACACACACACACACACACACACACACACACACACACACACACTTGCCATCTGCTCTGAAACTCCCAGAAACTAATTGGGGAAATTAATTCATGTCTTGCCTTTTTTTTTTCTATTGAGGACAAAAAGTAAACATTTTCCTTCTCTCTCCTCTCAGGAAGGAGACTTTGGGGAGGAATATCATTGACAATTTTTTTGTACTTCCTGGGCTCCCTATGAAACATGTCCCTGTGATGTCTGGATCAAGGGTAGATGAGTTGATTCTTTAAGACCAAGAGGAAAATGGGCCCATCACAGTTGTGGCCACCAGGGCCTGTGATCCAGGGCCCTCCCCAGCTTCCCGGACTTCAAGAGGACCTCCTGGCTGACTGCAAACCAGCATTCAAAGGAGGGTACCAAGCATAGCCATCTTGGCAGACAGGGCTTCGGAGCTAGGTTTATTTTTAGTTTTCCAAAGCAAACCAAGTGACATTTTCTTTTTACACCAGGGTCTTGTGTGGTAATTCATACCTATTGTACCAACAAGAGCCTGGGATTTGGGATAAGCAGCAACTTGGAGCAATTAAAGTCTAGACTTGACCTAATGCACAGAGGGCCTCCAGAGAGTAATTCACACCAGAGTGTCCCATCTTAAGACAAGCGGTCAGCCTGTTATACCCCATCCATCAGTCATTGGCTGTGGCCCACATACAATGGGTGAGTACATAATCTCTCAGGCATTTCTGGGCATAGTGATTTAGCACAAGGCAATGCTCAAGAGAAGGGCCAGCTGGAGGCCTTAGCAGCCAACCTCATTCATAGTAGCTGAGGAACGGCGTATCGGCAGCTAAAAGGGATCTAGGCAAGTACCAGACCATCCCCTCCTGAATCTTTTATATGAGCAACAGCTCCAAGCTAGTTCTAGAAGAGATCCAAGTAGTTCTCACACTTGGAGGGAGCATGACCTGGAGGGCTCCTTCAAACATACGTTGCTGGGCTGCACCCCCAGAGTACCTGATTCTGTAGGCCTGGGATGAGACCTGAGAACCTGCATTCCTAACAAGTTCCCAGGTGTTACTCTTGCTGCTGGTGTGGAGTCCAAACTTTGAGAACCACTGCTCTGTCATGTGGGACAGGCAATTCCCAATGATTAAAGGCTGAGTTGTGAGAGCAGATGGGCTTTCCTGATAAAGTCATTCTTAACATCCTGTGCTCAGTTTCCCTGAGCACTGATTCAGGACAGGATTTGGGGAAAGAGCGCAGAGGAGAGAAAGGCCAGAAGCAAAGAAGAAGGCTCAGCTGCCACAGCATGAGGCTCTCACCCTGGCTGGGAGCCCAAGTTTTCTCAATGAAGAATGGGGGCAGGAGGGCCCTGGCTCCTCTCCCAGATGGAACAAGGCCTCATGATCTGAGAGCCAGGTTTGGATCAGCTGCTCCTGGCCTCCACACCCCACCAGCAGCTCCCAAGGAATGATACACTCAGGCCCATGTACTGGCAAAGCAGGGAAGGAAGTTCTCCCCCTTGGCTACCCGTGAGAAGCCCAAGGCCCTGAGAGCAGAAGGGACATGTCCATTGACCCAACTCATTAAAAGCAGACCCAGGTTTGAGCCCAAGCATCCCAAGAGACTCCCACAAGCATGGAGAGGCCTCTTCTCATGTGTGTAGTTTTGTCCTGATCTTTCTCACACTCAACAGCAGGCCAGTGGAGCAAAGTTTCAGTGACTGTCATCCCATCCAGGGCTCTTTCCTTTGCAAGATCTGGGAAAACTTTCTCTACATTCTCACACAGAACAGTTCAGACACCAGGGAATTCCCTGGCGGTCCAGTGGTTAGGACTTGGCGCTTTTACTGCGGTGGTCCAGGTTCAATCCCTGGCCGGGAAGCTAAGATCCAACCCCACTCCCCCCAAAAAAGAACACTTCAGACACAAGATGTGTGGGTTTTTTCACCAACTGGTTGTCCTATAATTTAACTCAATTCTGACACTCTCTACCTACAGATAACATCAAACCCCACAGGTTAAGACTGCCCTCCCTACTTCAGAATGTAAGTTGGTACAGCCCCTATGGAAAACAGTATGGAGGTTCCTCAAAAATGGAACTACCGTGGGATCCAGCAATCTCACTTCTGGATTATATATCCAAAAGAAATGAAAATAGGATCTCAAAGAGATATCTGCACCCCTATATTCATTGCAGTATTACTTACAACAGTAAAGATATGGAACCAACCTTAATTACCTGTCAATGGATAAATGGATAAAGAAGATATTGTTCATATATATACAATGAATATTACTCAGCCATGAGAAAGAAGGAAATCCCGCCATTTGCAATAACTTGGATGAAACTTAAAGGCATTAATTATGCAAAGTGAGATAAGTCAGACAGAGAAGGACAAATAAGCCAAACTCAGAGAAAAAGGGAGGAGAATGGTGATTGCCAGGGGCTGGGGTGTGGGAGAAATGGGGAGATGTTTGTCAAAGGGTATAGACTTCCAGTTGTAAGGTGAATAAGCTCTGGGGACCAGATGTACAGCATGGCGATTATAGCTAATAATATTGTAGTGTATGCTTAAAAGTTGCTAAGAGAGTAGACCTTAAGTGTTCTCACCACACACAAAAAAAAGATAACTATGTGACAGGATGGTAGTGTATATAGGTCCATCCTAACCCCCCCAATTTGTCCCACACTCCCCTTCCCCACCATGTCCACATGTCCGTTCTCTACATCTGCGTCTCTATTCCTGCCCTGCAAATAGGTTCATCTGTGCCATTTTTCCACATAGATGCATTAATATATGATATTTGGTTTTCTCTTTCTGACTTACTTCACTCTGTATGACAGACTCTAGGTCCATCCACATCTCTATAAATGACCCAATTATGTTCCTTTCTATGGCTGAGTAATATTCCATTATATATACGTACCACATCTTCTTTATCCATTCATCTGTTGTTGGTCATTTAGGTTGTTTCCATGTCCTGGCTATTGTAAATAATAGATAGCTAGTGGGAACAAGCTATAAAACACAGGAAGCTCAGCTCAGTGCTCTGTGATGACCTAGATGGGTGGGATGGGGGGAGTGAGAGGGAGGTCCAAGAGGGAGGGGATATAGGTAAACATATAGCTGATTCACTTCACTGTACAGCAAAAGCTAACACAACATTGTAAAGCAATTATACTCCAATTAACAAAAAAAACTATATAACAGGATGGAGGTGTTGGCTACAAATGGTGGTAATCATTTTGCATCAAATCATCACATTGTATACCTTAAACTTACACAGTGTTTTATGTTAATTATATCTCAGTAAAGCTGGGGTGGGGAGGGGAAGACTACTCTCTACCTCAGACGCCTATTGCAACTCTAGGCCTCCCATACTTCTGATGGATTTTGGCTATAAATAGGGAGTTCCCATAACTGCCTCCTCAGTTCTTATAATTTGCTACAATGGCTCACTAACTCAGGGGAACACTTACGATTACTAGGTTATTATAAAGGATAGAAATGAACAATCAGTTGAAGAGGTACACTGGGTGACGTCAGGAAACATTCCCTATCCAGAGACCCTGTGGGGACCCTACCCTAAGTTACCTCATTAACATAAACTCAAGTGTGATAGAAAGGGCTTGTTATTAATAACAACAGACACTCATCACTTAGGAAATTACAGAGGTTTTAGGAGCTCTGTGCCAGGAACAAAGATTAGACGTACAGTTGACCCTTGAACAACGTGGGTTTGAACTGTGTGGGTCCACTTATACATGGATATTTTTCAATAGTAAATACTACAGGTCAACATGATGTGCAGTTGGTTGACTCCGAGGATGTGAAGAAACCTCAGAACAACTGTAAATTATACTTGGATTTACGCCCTTGTTGTTCAAGGGTGTATATTTCTTATCACACACAAGGGAATGAACGCTCTATATAAACTGGCTTTAAGCAAAAAGGGAATTCATTGATTCATATAACTGAAAGGTTCCAGGGTAGCTACCTTCAGGAATGGCTTAATCAGGGCTCAAACAATGACTGTCTCGCAGCCTTGCCTTCCCCCAGGTTGGCTCCCACGCTGGATTTAAAAGGGTGGCCGCAGCTCCAGATCTCACTGCCTCTTAGCAGATCCAACAAGAAAGAAACTCTTTCTGGTTACTCAGGTCCTGGATCAGCTTTGGTTAAGCCTGACTGGCTAACTGGCTTAGGCCTAGGTCAAAGGTGAGCTAGGGGGCTGAGAGTGAGGGTAGAGAGGCTCCCCAAGGGAAAATCTTCTACTAGGAAAAGGTAGAAAGGAAGTGGAACAGCAAAACCAGCAGATATGCACCTCAGAGAATGCTGCCTACTTTTCTGCTTGCCTGGTTGTCTGTTTATCTGGTGGCCTTGTTTTCTAATTCTCTGCTTGTCTGGTTACCTGGTTGCCTGATCAAAGGGGACCTGTTCGGGGGTAGGGTACTCTGGTTGAGGGACCCATCTTGCCTCCATTAGACCCTGAAGCTGAAGAAGGGAAAGACACGACGTCTAGGGCCCTGGTTCCCAATTAGCTACAGAAGGAAGGTATGGTAGACATGTCTGGGGCAACATGAGGGAGAGTCCCCACTTCTCCTTGGGCACTTTCCAAGTAACTGAGTTCCTGGGTACTCACCCCTTGACTTGGCTGTTTCTAGGGATTGGGTGCTACAAAGATAGATAGGGGGTACAACAGAGAACAAAGATCCTTGTACTGTTACCAAACCGAAATTGGGTCAACTCGCCTGCCATACAACAAAGCCAATTTACTGACACCGGGTTGTGGTGAGGAAAGTATAGCATTTATTGCACACACCAAGCAAGGCGTACAGTAAGTCCCCTACTTACAAACCTTCAAGCTGCGAACTTTCAAAGAAGCAAACGTGCATTCCTGTATCCAATCATGTAAGTTAGTTCACATGTCTGGCATACACTGCCACGTGCATGCATCCTCTGCGAGTGGTTGTGCTTTTGTGTACTTTACTGTACAGTACTGTATAGAGTACAGTAGTACAGTATCTTTATTTCAAGCCCAGAATGTCCGGAAGCAAGGGTAAGAGCAGCAGTGATGTAGCTGGTACTGTTAAGATGTAGCAACGGTGATGTAGCTGGTATCTCCTATTGCTGACCATCCTTCAGCTCTACCATCTCTCACCTCCTCTCCCTCCTCCAGTCAGTAACTCTTCTTGCCTGTTCACTTGATGCCAGCCCCTGTGTGCCAGCTGTTGTACTGTACTATTGTACTTTTCAAGGTACTGTTCCGTAAGATTAAAAGTGTTTTCTTTTTTTGTGTTCGTTTTTTTTTAACATCTTTATTGGAGTATAATTACGTTACAATGGTGTGTTAGTTTCTGCTTTATAACAAAGTGAATCAGTTATACACATACATATGTTCCCATATCTCTTCCCTCTTGCATCTCCCTCCCTCCCACCCTCCCTATTCCACCCCTCTAGGTGGTCACAAAGCACAGAGCTGATCTCCCTGTGCTATGTGGCTGCTTCCCACTAGTTATCTATATTACATTTGGTAGTGTATATATGTCCATGCCACTCTCTCACTTTGTCCCAGCTTACCCATCCCCCTCCCCATGTCCTCAAGTCATTCTCTACTAAGTCTGTGTCTTTATTCCCATCTTGCCACTAGGTTCTTCATGACCTTTTTTTTTTTTTTTTTTTTTTAGATTCCATATATATGTGTTAGCATATGGTATTTGTTTTTCTCTTTCTGACTTACTTCACTCTGTAGTGAAGGTCCATCCTTCACTACAGAGTAGACTCTAGGTCCATCCACTACAAATACCTCCATTTCATTTCTTTTTAGGCTGAGTAATATTCCATTGTATATATGTGCCACATCTTCTTTATCCATTCATCTGTCGATGGACACTTACGTTGCTTCCATGTCCTGGCTATTGTAAATAGAGTTGCAATGAACATTGTGGTACATGACTCTTTTTGAATTACGGTTTTCTCAGGGTATATGCCCAGTAGTGGGATTGCTGGGTCGTATGGTAGTTCTAGTTTTAGTTTTTTAAGGAACCTCCATACTGTTCTCCATAGTGGCTGTATCAATTTACATTCCCACCAACAGTGCAAGAGGGTTCCCTTTTCTCCACACCCTCTCCAGCATTTATTGTTTCTAGATTTTTTGATGATGGCCATTCTGACCAGTGTGAGATGATATCTCATTGTAGTTTTGATTTGCATTTCTCTAATGATTAATGATGTTGAGCATTCTTTCATGTGTTTGTTGGCAATCTATATATCTTCTTTGTAGAAATGTCTATTTAGGTCTTCTGCCCATTTTTGGATTGGGTTGTTTGTTTTTTTGATATTGAGCTGTTTGTGTGTGAAAAGTATTATAAACCTATTATAGTACAGTACTATATAGCTGATTGTGTTAATTGGGTACCTAGGCTAGCTTTGCTGGACTTATGCACAAATTGGTCTTACAAACGCGCTCTCAGAACACCACTGGTTCATATGTAGGAGACTTACTGTATGGGCGGCTCAAGCTCAAAAGACCCGAAATTCTCGAAGGCTGCAGGGTACATGACTGTCTTCTGATTGGTTGGTGGTGAGGTAACAGGATGGTGTTCCAGCAATCTCAGTCATCAACCTTCCGGTTCCAACCAGTCTGGGGTCTCAGCATGTAGTTACCTCCTCCACCTGTCCGGGGGCCGGGGTGGGGGGGCGGGGGGTCGTAGTTGCTGCAGAACAACTCAAAGGCAAGTATCAGATTGTTCTGTATATCCCTTGAGAAGGAACTAGGACTCTGCTTTGTCGCTGCACTATTGTTTCTTGGCTGCTTTTCCTTTGTTTCTGCATTCCCTTCCTCCCCTAATTATGCCCTTTGGAACTTAGAGAAGGCCTAGGAGGCTGAAGCCTTTTTCCTAGAGACAAGACACGGGGGTCATGGAAAGGCTTTTATATATGGGAGGGCCCCGAGGGATCCTGCTTGGTTTCAATCCACCCTTTTCTTTGATGCTCCTCAATCTTGAGAGGAACAGGTGCAGGACAAGAAAGAGAATAAAGTTTTGGATAGAGAGGTTAACCATAAACTGGGCAGAGGAACTCCATTTTAGGGGCACTCAGTTTCAGTATCAGTCAGGGTCCCAGAAGGAAATAGATGCAAATTCAAATTAGGATAATTCTGGGAGAGTTTAATAAAGGGACTGTTTACAAAAGTTTAGGCAGCATATGGGAAAATCTCAAGGGAAGGAACAGTAGAGACAGCTGGATTCTACGACCACCCCGGTTCTGACAGGCCAAGGGGAGGGAGGTGTTAGCCAGGAGGTTTAAAACCTGGAGGCAGAGAGGGCTACATGGAGATGGCTGCCTGACAAGAAGTTGTGACCTAGGAGAGGGACACAGCCAGGGCCCGGGAGGCTCCAGGAGGGAGCCGGGGGAATAAATGTTCCACCTCTCTCATTTCTCCCTCCGTGCAATTTCCTGCTGCTGACAGGATTAGTCACACCCAACCAGAAGCCAGAGTAAAGGCAGCCCACTGGAGTAGTCACACAGATCAGCCTCTTGGGCTGGAAGAAGCTGGGGGAGTAGGCCTAGAGAGAGCCTAAAAGAGCCCTATGCATGGGGAGTCTGTCTGGGGGTACTCTCCAGGGGCTGCTAAGATCTAAATCCAGAGATCTGGTGGCCAGGACAGAAGAATGGGAACTCAAGGGATCAGATCCACATCCCAGAGCAGACAAGGCAAACACAGCAGTAGAGACAGGTGAGTAAGGACCCGCCTGGGGATCAGCCAGGCCAGAGGCAGAAAAGGCCCTATATGCGACCAGGACTCCAGGAGCCTGGGAGGCAGCCCAGTGAGAAAGGCTAGGTGGGCAGAGAACACTTGATTCAAGTATCTCTGAGACAATAGGCATCCTGAGCTGAGTAAAGGACACATTTTGACTTTTTCTCTGAGCAGCTCCAGGGCTCCTCCTTGGTTCAAGTAAAGTTGCTGACAAGCTCCATCATGCTAAGAAGTAAGGGCTGCAGTCAGAGGCAGCTTCGTGTGTATGTAATCTGTAGAGTCACACAAAGCCCCACATGTGGCTTAATGCTGCACTGTCACTGTCTTGAAATTCTTCATAATTTTTGAACAAGAACCCATGCATTTGCATTTTACACAGGGCTCCACAAATTATACAGCTGGTCCTGAGTGCAGTCTGCTAACATTTTCAAAGTACCTGGAAGAGGGCAATGCTTATCCATAGGTTTTCATGCAGAGTCAGAATACGACAGGCTGGTAGGGGAGATATTTAGGCTGGGGGTGGGGAGTATGCTTTTGGAGTCCCTTGTAGGCCAGGTAGATGCATGCCTACTGCATCCAGGGTAGCTCCACCAAGAACATGAAGACCAAAGTCAAAACAAACCCCAGGAGGCAGCCACAGAAAAGAGTGGCATCCTGATATCAGTGACTGTTGGAGAAGGTCGTGTGCCCTTGGCCCTGCAGGCTGTGGGCTGAGGGGCTGCATCACCTCCAGGTCTTCAGCCTGAGATGGTCCAGATTTTGAGAGCGCACACAGCACCAACTGCCCTGCCAAGGGTGCCAGGGTTATTTGGCAGCCCCCAGTGCCTGGGGTCCTCTTA
This sequence comes from Balaenoptera borealis, assembly GCF_965194805.1. NCBI lineage: Eukaryota > Metazoa > Chordata > Mammalia > Artiodactyla > Balaenopteridae > Balaenoptera > Balaenoptera borealis. The sequence goes on along the minus strand of NC_138872.1, from coordinate 31,432,187 downwards.
CATCCTATGACACAACTCAGGCATCTTAGGTGTCTGAAAGGGGGTAGACAGGAGCCATCCTGGGTGGCTCAAGGGCAGGAAGCCAGGAATGGTAGAGCAAGGAGCCACCAGCGAGCCAGACCCCTTCAGGTTTCCCATCCCTCATTCACTACCTGATATGCTTACACGGCCACTCCTGTGGGTAGGGGAGTACAGAGATGGGCAAGAGAAGGACAAGTGCTATGTCTCCCCAACAGCAAAATTCTATGCAGGGCACTAACAAGGCTCTCCTAGCAGTGCTATGAGGTAGGCACTAGTATTACCTCCATTGTACAAAGTTTTATGGTTCTGGCACCACAGTGGGTACCAGCAGCCAATAAAAGCCCCAGACAAAGAGATACAGGTGCTGGCTGGTGGCAGTCATAACATTGGGGAAATGAGTGGGGCTCAGATAGCATCCACTGCACCTGGCATGAAGCCTGCGGAGTCTGACTGTACGTTGTGCTTGGCAGTACATGAGGGGAAGCAGAGATGTTGCATACTGAGCCCTGTTTGTGAGACCCTAGGCCAGAATTCCTTTATAAATAAGCTCTCTCTAATAATAGCTCTATGAGAAAAGTCTTATTAATTGCCCCCATTTCACCAATGAGGAAACTGAGGCTCAGAATGATGTGTCTTGCCCAAGCCACACCCAGATGGTAAATGGCAGAGCCGAAATTCAAACCCAGGTCAGTCCGACTCCAGGGAAGATACAAAGAGAACATGAGGATGAGCAAGATGCAGGAGACAGGAGATGCTACTGGGAAGTTAAAAGGCCTTTAGTGCCATAGGGAGCTGCTGAAGAATTCTGAACCAGTGTCACAATCAGGTTTGAGGCTTCTAGAGGTTTCTCTGGCCTTGTGGGGGGAACTGAGTGGGGCTTGGGGCAAGACTGGAGGCAGGAAAGGCAGGGGGGGCTTCTGCATTAAAAGCAAAAGTGGGTTGTTTTTAATGAGCTTGTGCTTACCTCACAGTCCTGTGCTGCCCCCAAGTGGTATTTCAACAGATTTGATCCCTTCAAACAAGCTCTTGGAGCGACACTGGAGGGTTCTCATCTGGAGGGATTATTAAAACACAGAGATTCTGACTCAGTAGGTCTGGGGTGGGCCCAAGAATTTGCCTTTCTAGCAAGTTTCCAGGTGATGCTGATGGTCTGGAAACCACACTTTGAGAACCATAGGCTTAGTTGCTTTCAAGGGACTACCCTGTCAGGCTGTCCTGTGGGAAAAAGGGGATTAAAGAGGATTTTGACCATTGAGAGCTACAATCTCAGAGACACCCAAAGCAAACGGGGAATGCTTCTGAAAGTTCTGGGCTCTGAGAACTATTAGGACTCAAAGGAGCCACTTCCGGAGGGGGCAGGGGCTTTGGGGCATCTGTGAAATGGCTGCCTCATTTCCACGTCATTTAATATGTCATCTTTAGCAATAGAAAACATTTTTCATCACTGTTCTGAGCACTTTACATGTTCTAATTCAATTAATTCTCACAAGTCTGTGAAGTAAATTCTGTTATTATCCTCCTGTATGGGCTGAGTTGTGTCTCCCCAAAATTCACATTTGAAGTCCTAACCTCCAATAAGCTCATAATGTGACTGTGTTTGAAGATAGGGTCTTTAAAGAGGTAATTAAGTTAAAATGAGGTGACTTCCCTGGAGGTCCAGTGGTTAAGACTTCGCCTTCCTAGGCAGGGGGTGCGGGTTCAGTCCCTGGTTGGGGGAGCTAAGATCCCACCTGCTTCAGGGCCAAAAAACCAAAACATAAAGCAGACACAATATTGTAACAAATTCAATAAAGACTTTAAAAATGGTCCACATCAAAAAAAAAAAATTAAAAAATTAAAATGAGGTCATTAGGGCAGGCCTTAAACCAATATGACTGGTGTCCTTATAAGAAGAATAAATTTGGACAGACACATATGGAGGGAGGACCATATGAAGAGAAGGGAGGAGATGGCCATCTACAAGCCAAGAAGAGAGGCCTCAGAAGAAACCAAGCCTACTGACACCTTGAACTCAGACTTCTAGCCTTCAGAACTGTGAGAAAATCAATTTATGTTGCTTAAGCCACCCAGTTTGTGGTACTTTGTTATGGCAGCCCTTGTAAATGAGTACATCCCATTTACAAATAAGGAAACTGAGGCACACAGAGGTTAAATAACGTGCCCAGTTGCTGCCTGAACCCAAGTAGTCTGGCTCCGAGCTACATTTTTTTTTGAGCCACTAGCACTATGTTCCCCAAAATGAGTGAGTCTTGCCCTCATTCCCTCCGCAGTACTGCCTCCCTCCCCATCTCCCACCACCACAGAGTGGGAGCTTCTTCAGCTCTTCTTGGACTGTTCAAATGGTTACCTGGAACTCATCCCACCACACTTCTCCCACTTCCATCCCTTCCTCCTCACTGCAGCACATTGCTCCCCTCCACTAGTGATTTTTCTCTGGCCCAAATCAACCTGTCCCTCCTCTGCCTAAAGCCCTCAATGGCTCCCCTTCAGGATGAAGCTTTTCAAAGCCAGTTGCAGACATCATGACACATCATTCCTCAATATTTCAACATGTGTTGTCAACCCAGGGAGTCAGGATGAACCCCAGCATAGCATAGCAAGCAGGGTGTATAAGTGATGACCACAACTACAGGAGGTCTCTCTTCTCTTGTTTTGGCATGTTAACTGGCTCTGCTGCTTGTTTTTTAGCTTGTGTTTTGAGCTATGGTGTTTGTGCTGCATTTGCTGAGTCCTAATGAGCACCAGCTACAGATTTTACCAGCCTATGTTGGGAAGTTTCAATCGTTTGCATTTAGGGACAGAGGTATGAGATTGGGGTCCTCCTTAAAATGGTCCTGGGTTGTGTACCTTGGCCTGGACCTAGACATGTGTCTCATTGAATTGTATGTCTCAATTCCAGCAAAAGCCACAGCTTACACTAGGCTCAGGGGAATGACTCTTACACTGTAACTGTTGGTTGTGTGACCAATGCCCTGTGCAATAGTCAGACCCAGTGATGCTCGCTCATGTGAAAGAGGACAGTCACTATGTGGCCTGCTGAGGACCACATTCCTAAAAGCAGGTGGCTCACTAGGACCTATGAGCTTCAAGTGCTTCTCCTGCTGCTGTCAGTGCAAAAGGTGATGGAGAAGACACCATGGCACCCCAAGGCACAAACCCTCGTGAAAAGTGCCTCAAATGCTTTATCCCTGCCCTTCTTAAAGGGCTAGAGGATACCATGACCCTACTGAACAACTGTAAAAGGGGCCAAAAAAGACTCTGGCATCAACTGAGTGTGATGTCTTATCAACACAACTCTGCTCCCTGCTTAGGCTGTGGTTCCCTAGCCAATAAGGTGACAGTTGCCAGGGAGGAGGCCTCTAACCTGAAGATGCTAATTTGAGGCTCTCTAGAGGAAGAAACTTATAAACATGAGAAGAGTAGAGGAGATCTGCCCCAAAGTATAGTCACTAACCACCTCCCCCTCAAGATACCTGGCTACAGGGGGAGAAAACAAAAACCTAAGTCCAAACTGGAAATGATCTGACTGGAACTCCAAAATTTGCTAAAAGAATACATACAACTTGCCTTTTTCATTTATCATGTTGCTAAAATAGACTAGTTCATTCATTGCTAACTACTATTAAACATTCTATAGTATGATTAAATCATAGTTTGCTTACCTTTTTGTTTGCTGAGGGACAATTAGATGCTTTACATTTTTCATTGTTTCAAGTTGCAAAACGATTCATATAATGTAAAATACTTTACGTAAAAATTTCACATATATATTATTTAAATGTAGTACATTTAAGTAAATGTAAAAAGTAAATGTAAAAGTAAAACATGCATGGATATGACACAGGAATTTCAGGATAATGGTAACCCCTAGGGAGGGAAAGAGAAAGGGAGGGAGAAGAGGATGACTTTTAGTTTTTTTATTGTAAAAAGCTCTAAGGCAGGCTTCCCTGGTGGTGCAGTGGTTAAGAATCCGCCTGCCAATGCAGGGGACATGGGTTCGAGCCCTGGTCCAGGAAGATTCCACATGCCGCGGAGCAACTAAGCCCATGCGCCACAACTACGGAGCCTGTGCTCTAGAGCCCGTGAGCCACAACTACTGAGCCCGTGTGCCACAACTACTGAAGTCTGCGAGCCTAGAGCCCGTGCTCCACAGCAAGGGAAGCCACCGCAATAAGAAGCCCGCACACCGCAACGAAGAGTAGCCCCCGCTTGCCACAACTAGAGAAAGCCCGCACGCAGCAACGAAGACCCAATGCGGCCAAAAATAAATAATAAAATAAAATAAATAAATTTATTAAAAAAGAAAAGCTCTAAGGCAAATATGACAAAAGTTGACCTCTATTAATCTCAGTGGTGAGTACAAAGGTATTTGTTATATTATTTTTATACTTTTATGTATATTGAAAATGTTTCATAGTTGAAAATAGTTTTAAAGAATTTAACATGAAATAAAAATGATTAGAAAAAAAAGAATATATACAGTAAAAAGATATAAGGGCGCTAATAGGTTTTTGCAAGTCTGCAACATGGGTTCTGAATTAACTTTCACATCTGCTGAAAATCACCAACTGGCAAACTTTTATGCCTTAAGACCGGAGTTCAAATTATACTTACACCAGGGAATCACACTAAATTTAAATGAGATACCCTCTATAATCTTAGGGGGTAGTCACTAAACATAAAATGAGGAGAAACAGGTATGCCTCACCTTAACCATTGCCTTGACTAAATTTTCTACAGTCATAGCACCCACTGCCCTAAAATATTCCATAGTGGGCATGGATGCTCTCACCCAATGGCTGATACAATTAAATTAAGTTTTTGGCACTTAACAATCAGCTTGGCAAAATGGAACCCAATAGACTTCCATCTTCCCTAACCCTGGTGGCACAATGGTTAAGAATCTGCCTGCCAATGCAGGGGACATGGTTTCGAGCCATAGTCTGGGAAGATCCCACATGCCGTGGAGCAACTAAGCCCAGGTGCCACAACTACTGAGCCCACGTGCCACAACTACTGCAGCCCACATGCCTAGAGCCGGTGCTCTGCAACAAGAGAAGCCACTGCAGTTGAGTCCACGCACCGCAACGAAGAGTAGCCCCTGCTCACCGCAACTAGAGAAAGCCCGTGCGCAGAAACAAAGACCCAATGCAGCCAAAAATAAATAAATAAAAATTTTTATAACCCATTATACAAGACTTTTTTAGAGAAGGGGTGATTCTCCACACTGTTTTTCCATTTAACAGCCTGTTCATAAACCTAGAAAGAATTAATGGTCCCTCACAGTGGATTACCATAATCTTAATACTATGGTCTTGCCCAACAAGACCCCCATATCCAATATATAAATTACTGACTAAATCCAATCAGCAACTAGAAAATATTTTGCAATTAGAGATTTGGCTAATGTGTTCTGTTCAGTACCTATCTCAACAGCTTCTTCCCCTTCAGAGAGAAACAATTCACCTTTACCTGGCTCTGAGGGGGTACCTCCACAGCTCTGCCATCACACCCAATCTTTCCAGGCAAGATCTTAACCACATCCAATTTTTTTCCAGGAGCACAGGCATGATATCATACTGGTGACATCCTCCTCCTCCAAGGAAATTCATTTGACACACTCATTCAGGACATAAAAATACAAAGGAATTCACAACTAAGGGAATAGGCCATTGCCCCACACATAGTACAAGACCCATCACCTGAATTTATCTGGTCAGCCAAGGGTCACTTTGTCCCTGACACTGTTAAGAAACAGCTATTGACTCTGTTACACCTACAACATTAAAAGAAGCCCAATATCTTTTATGTCTTTTTGGATTCTGGAAGCAACATATTCATCATTTACAAATTTTTCTTAAGCCCCTGTATACTGTTATTCACAAATCAGCCCACCTTGAATGGGGAGCCTACAACAAAAAGCTCTAGAACATGTCCAAATTGCATTACAACAGGCACTCTTCTTCATACCCCTCCCCCAAAGACTCCTTCACTATAGAGGCTTTCTCATGCCTCCCAAAGTCTCTGGACCAACCACAACAGTCATGAATTGTCCATGGGTTTTTGACACATTGCCTTCCCTAGCCCCATATACCATTAGAATGGCAAGTGCTGGCTGCATACAGAACTCTTCTGGAAACAGAGGATCTCACAGATCCTGAGCCTGTGACCCTCCATACCCAGCTGCCCATTATGCCTTGGGTCATGGAAGCAGCTCCCCAAAAGCTCAGCATAAATTACTGAGGCCTTCTTGCAAAAACAGAAATGGTACCTACGGAATAGAGCTAAATCGGGGCCCTCTGGTGAGTTCTACTTGCAGGAGGCAGTGGTCGCCCCTGTCCTCAGTCCCTTGCCAAAAGCCATGATGCTGAATGAGGTCACCCCTTGGCTACCTGGGCAGCCCCTGGAATCGAGAGAATAAATAGGAAAGGTAGTCCATATATCTTACAGACACCATCCCACCATCACACAAAACAGAGATTAATGGAAAATTGCTGCTTTTCATACCTTAACCAGGATAACCCTGATAACGGACAGGATTCAAGGGTCAGCACAGTTGGCCAAACTTCAGGTAGTCATCTTAGCACTGGATACTTTGGCCAACAATTGGCCCTATCTATACACTTTTTACAGACTCTTGGACCATTGCCAGTGGTCTTGCTATTTGGTCTGACCAATGGCAGCAACAATTCCTTATCCAAGGTCACCCCCCTTTGGGGTAAGGAATTCTGAGACTTTCTTGCCTCACAGATACTCAAAATGTAAATCAAAGTCACACGTATTTCTGCGCACACTAAAACCACAAGTTTACAATGCCTCATCAAAACATTCCTTATCCCCTTAGGAATTCCAGGCATCATTGATAGTTACCAAGGTACCCATTTCTCTTCTCAGAATACACAATACTCAGCTTTAAAAACAAAAACAAAAACAAAAACAAAACCCAGCTTTATTAAGGTATTTAATTTGCATACCATATAATTCCCCACTTAAGGTGTACAAGTCAATGGCTTTTAGTATATTCACAGATTTGTGCAACCATCACCATAATCGATTTTAGAACATTTCATTCCTCCAAAAAGAATTCTGTATGCCTTAGCCATCACCCCTCTATCTCCTCATCCCTCACCCAGCCCTACACAACCACTGATCTACAGTCTGTCTCTATAGATTTGTCTAGTCTGGGTACTTCATGTAAATGAAATTATACTCTATGAGGTCTTTTGTATATGACTTCTTTTTATATAAATAGTACAATGTTTTCAAGGTTCATCCATACTGTAGCATGTATTAGTTTTCATTCCTTTTAATGGCTAAATAATATTCCATTGTATGGCTATATCACATTTTTCTTATCCTGTCATCAGTTGATGGACATTCACAACTCAATGTGAATAACTATTATGAATAATGTTGATGTGGATATTCATGTACAAGTCTTTGTATGTTCGTACATTTTCATTTCTCTTGAATATGTATTTAGGAGTAAGAATTGCTAGATCATATGATAACTCTATGTTTAATCATCTGAGGAACTGCCAGACTGTTTTCCAAAGTGGCTGCACTAATTTACACTCCCACCAGCAGTGTATAAAGATTCTAATTTCTGTACATCCTCATAAACACATGTTATTGTCTATCTTTTTTTATTACAGCCACCTGTATATGTGTGAAGTGGTATCTCATAGTTTTGATGTGCATTTCTCTGATGGCTAATGATGTTGAACATCTTTTCATGTGCTTATTGGCCATTTGTATATCGTCTTTGGTGAAATGTCTATTCAATTATTTGCCTATTTTTAAAAATTTGATTGTGGTAAAATTAAATTTAAATGGTAAAATTTATATAATATGAAATTTACCATTTTAGTCATTTTTAAAGGTACAATTCAGTGATATTAAGTATATTCATAATGTTGAACAACCATCATCACTATCTATTTCCAGAACTTTTTTATCACCCAAAAAGAAACTTTGTACCCATTAAACAATAATTCCCTGTTTACCCCTCCCCTTAGCTCCTGGAAACCTCTAATTTACTCTCTGCCTCTATGAGTTTACATATTTTATATTTTTTATACAAACTACATACAGTCATACAATTTTTTACACTTTTGAAAATAATAGTTTTTATTCAAATAGAAAA